>NC_023759.2:1411592-1725141 GCF_000499845.2 Phaseolus vulgaris
TAATAGGTATAAATTAACTATGTATCATTTTTATTAATATATCAATTTTAGTATAATCTTTCTATATTTTTTTATTTTATTTTTTTTAATAATTTTTTTTATGTAATAATAATTAATTGTTGTGAGATGTGAAACACGATACCTCTTATAAAAAAAACATAATTAGTGAATGGTTTTTGCGAGGTCCCATGTTTTGTTCACATTATTTGACTAGAGATCTCTTTTGACAATAGTAAATATGTGATGACTTTGAATGTTTAAGGAAGAAAAAAAGTAGTTATTTATGAGAATTGAATTGAATTGTTAATGGGAAACGAAGTTGTTGTTGTTGTAGATAGAAAGATGGACGGAGGAGGGGACGGAGAAAGAAACAAAGAACGCAGAAATCTGAGTATGACTCAAACATTTTAAGGTCAACAAAACCGACCACTCTCTATGACGCGCACCACATTCAAACTTTCTCTATAAATAACACAACACCCAACAACTCAACACTATAAAGGGAGAACAACACAACAACAACAACATAACCAAACCCAAAATGGCATCATCCTCTTACTCCACACTCTCCTCTCCATTCCTGCAACTGGAGTTTTCCTCCGGAAGAAAAAAACAACAACGCTCTTCCATCAGAGCCTCCGTCTCGGAGAAACCATCGCCGCCACTGTCGCTCACCTCCCCGGAGCCCACCAAGCTTCCGATCCGCAAAATCCCCGGCGACTGGGGGCTGCCGGTCATCGGTCCCTGGAAGGACCGTCAAGACTATTTCTACAAGCAAGGGCGCGACGAGTTCTTCAAGTCGCGAATCCAGAAGTACCAGTCAACGGTGTTCCGCACCAACATGCCGCCGGGTCCCTTCATCACCTTCAAACCAAACGTCGTCGTTCTCCTCGACGGCAAGAGCTTCCCCGTCCTCTTCGACACCTCCAAGGTCGAGAAAAAAGATGTTTTCACCGGAACCTACATGCCCTCCACCGACCTCACCGGCGGCCACAGAGTCCTCTCCTACCTCGACCCCTCCGAGCCAAAACACGCCCTCCTCAAGCAGCTCATCTTCTTCCTCCTCAAGTCCCGAAGCCGCCACGTCATCCCGGAGTTCCACGCCTCCTACAGAGACCTCTTCCTCCAGCTCGAGTCCAACCTCGCGGAAACCGGCAAGGCCAGCTTCGGCGACGCCAACGACCAGGCCGCGTTCAACTTCCTCGCCCGGTCGCTTTTCGCCGCCAACCCCGCCGACACCAAACTGGGCCTCGACGGCCCAAAAATAGTGCAGAAATGGGTTCTGTTCCAGCTGGGCCCACTCCTCCGGTTGGGCCTCCCCCAGTTTCTAGAAGAATCCACCATTCGCACCTTCCGCCTCCCTCCCTCCCTCATCAAAAAAGACTACCAGAGACTCTACGACTTCTTCTACTCCTCTTCCACTTCCGTCCTCGACGAAGCGGAGCGATTGGGCATCACGCGCGACGAGGCTTGCCACAATCTCCTCTTCGCCACCTGCTTCAACTCCTTCGGCGGGATGAAGCTGTTCTTCCCCAACGTCATGAAGTGGATCGGACGCGCGGGGGTGACGCTCCACGCGCGGCTGGCGGAGGAGATTCGCTCCGCCGTGAGAGACGCCGGCGGGGAGATCACCATGGCGGCGATGGAGAAGATGCCTCTGATGAAGTCCGTGGTGTACGAGGCCTTCCGCATCGACCCTCCGGTGCCGCTGCAGTTCGGGAGGGCGAAGAGGGACCTCGTGATCGAGAGCCACGATCACGCGTTCGAGGTGAAGGAGGGGGACTTGCTGTTCGGGTACCAGCCGTTCGCGACCAAGGATCATAGGATCTTCGAGAGGGCCGAGGAATTTGTCGGGGACAGGTTCGTGGGAGAGGAAGGGGAGAAGCTGCTGAAACACGTGCTGTGGTCGAATGGACCTGAAACTGAATCTCCGACAGTGGGGAACAAGCAATGTGCTGGGAAGGATTTCGTGACCTTGGTCTCAAGGCTTCTTCTTGTCGAGTTTTTTCTTCGCTATGACTCCTTCGATATTCAGGTCGGAACTTCTCCGTTGGGTTCTTCCGTCACCATTACCTCCCTCAAGAGATCAAGCTTTTAGCTTCATTCTCTTTATTTATTACTATTATTTTTCCTTTCATCACCTTCCATATCTGTTAATTCTCCCACTTTCTCTTCTTCATCTTTTCTCTCTAAATTTTATAATCTTCCTGTAATTTTTACTTCCATATACCTCTTCTTCTTAATTAGGTTTCTTATTACTCTTTTTCTCACATATTTTAATCCTTATTTCACTCTTCTCCTAGGTATTTAGAAATAAATAAATATATATATATATATGTATATAATAAAAAATAATTTTTTTAATTAAATAAAATACAAAATAAGAATTTTAATGTGACTGTATAAAAAATTGGATTGTATTACTGTTTTTATCCACTAAAATTGAATCTTTTGAGTATCACACAAGCATTTCTTATAAAGAATATTACGAAACTGTGAACTCTTTTAGTCCTCCAAATACGAATTGTGCGAGTCTTATTCTTTGGATATCACTTAGGTGGGATTCTAGTTTTTCATTAATGTTACAAGTCAAATCAAACATTAATAAATAAGTATCAATTGATGAAATATCAAGAGTACATACTTTTAATATTTGAAAGATTCTATTCACACAATTCAAATTTAATAAAATAATATCCATGCTATAAATTTTAGATTTAAATATAGTTTTGGATCCGGTAATTTTAGTTTCCATTAAAAAAAATGAGAGTTTTAAAACACTAGTCTCAGTCTTTATAAAATGAGTAGATTTTGGTTTTAATTCATAAAAATAATTCTTTTATTTTTTAATCATTCTAAAATTTTAATCACTATTTTTAATCTCTAATATTCGTTTTAAATTAATAACTACTATTTATTTTACAAACTTAAAGGATTTTTAAGTGTAAAAAAGCCAATGACACTCTTTTTAGTTATTAGAGTGATAGTTGACCTTTTCTCTAACCCACACAATTAATGACACTTATATAAGTTGGTATCCTTAAAAAATGTCTTATACTCAGTTCAAAGATCAAATGATTTGAAATTAAAGTTGAGTTCTCTTATCTATAGTGAGACATGTGAGATGTATTTTATAAGTTTTAGTTATTTTTTTTGTTATTTTTTAAATCTTGATTAATATTATTTAATAAAAAAAATTGTATTTTTCTTAACAAATTTTAAGTATAACAGATAATTTTTTTAATGATTTGAAGTAGTTTTATTAATATATCTATTAATAATTAATAAGTTATATATTTCAATAAGTTATCTTTTTAATAGGATATGAGAGTAACTAATGGTATAAAACATCTAACATAAAACTTTCATAAGATAAGATTGACTTTTGTTGATATTTGATGTCGTCTTAAGTGAGTCTATTAATGTTTTGATCGTCCTAAACATCGTATAATCCAACCAAGTTGTGTCGAAATTAATGATAGTTAATTTTTAACAATCCAATCGTAAACATTATATAATCCAATCAAGTTGTGTCGAAATTGATGATAGTTAATTTTTAACAATTCAATCGAATTGGAATTGAATATGAAATCATAAGCCTTCTAATAATCCATTGGAGTTTGGAATACTCATCATAGTAAAAAGGTGGCATTAAAGTTAGATTGGGTGAATGTTGTGATATGATGTGTGTTTATATAGCTGTAATCTCTGGAAGCAAATTGCAGAGTTGGACTTTAGGTAGTGTGGTCTAATAATAGTAGGTATTGTGGTGGGGACATTATGCACTCCACTATAACTAGTGGAGGCTAGAAGGAGTGTTGTATGCAGTTTCTGTTCACAATCATAATGTACTCACTCTTCAACAATCACCAACAACTTCAAATTGGGTTGGGTCCTCATTTCAATGTGACTTTCAACCAATTATATACATACACACACGCACTCCTAGAGTTTAATGCTATTATCAGCTAACTTTTTCTCCTTTCCCATCGTTTTAACATTGGCCTCCCCAAAACGGTTCAATTCACATGCAAAACAACACACAACAAAATAATTGAGATATCACACATTTTTTTATGTTTTTGAACGTGATTGGATCAAGAGAATGATTGTCTAACTTTTTTTCGATCAATCTACTTCTTTTTTTCTTTTTTTTTTCATTCTCTTTCTTCTTGTCTTCGCGAACTCTAAGTTCGAATGATACTGCAAAAGACACTTCGACGTTCAAATGAGATTTCGGTATTCGACACTTAGGATAATTAGTACTAAATGATGACTTATTTTATTTTTGAAATTTGTGTCTAATTATATGATTATCATACACTTTTTGTTATTGAGCCGAATTAGAATTTTAGATCATAATTAAAAATATATTATCAAATATTTAATCACTTATTAATCTTGTTAATCTTATGTTTGGACATAATGAATTTGGTTGTGTCGGTCGATCTCACATAACGTTAAGCTTTCAGATACCGTACCCGTACACTCTACAATTTCTTTAACAAATTATTGAAATAATCATTTTTAATGCTTGGTTATACAGATCAGCAGCTGTTGTTTCGACAGTAATGTCATAGATTTTGTAGTTAAAATATCTTGTTTGAACTGTGTTTGTCTGTTTGGAACAAAAAACAATTGAACAAGTAATTTAAATAATGTTTGGTTCAGAGCTATATAGTGCCAGATTGAAAATAAAAGTTCAAAATTAAGTCAGGAAATTAGTTTCAGTTTATTCTATTGATTGAGATTGTAAGTGATGTTGCATTTAGATATTAAACTTGCATTATTTGAATAGTTTACAATTGTAATTTTAATTCATTAATAGATTATTCATCTTAATTTTTAAAGTATTTTTCTTTCATTTTAGTTTTTTAGTGTTGCTTCATAATTTTATTCTATTTGCATCACATAAGATATGAAAAGTTTACACATCCCCAATAATTGTTTAAATATATATATATATATATATATATATATATATATATACTTAACTATTTTATATATTTTAAAAAAAGTCTATGCATATCCACAATATAAGTTAGTGGAGTTTATGCGAATCTAATTATTATATAAAAACAGTGAAAGCTATTTATCAAGTACTTCTCTGTTTCTTACTTCTTTATATGTTCACCAAACAAAGCCTAAAAAAAGAAAATTTTTTTTCCTTTGCTCTTTCCATAAAGCTTTTGAGGTACTTTCTTCATGATGTCCATGTCATATACTTTCACGTTTTTTTTTATTATCAGCATATACTTTCACGTGTTTTTCATGATACTTATATGGATTAAGAATAATAGTAAATGTCACTTATTTTTAAAAGGAAACTTATTCAATATAATATCATTCCAATGTAAGAAAATAATTAAAAATAATATTTTTAAAAACTAAAATAATTAATTACTATTTGACTAAATTAAAAACCATTTTATAAATTAAAAAAATTATTGATATTTAAGGTAGTTTTTATTATTAATAAAAAATTATAAAATGGTTTATAGATTGATATCTAACCATTAGCTACTAAGGTTTTAACTACTTATTACTTTATATACTAAATTAGTTTCTATTAGTCTTTTAGAAACTAATTTAAAATCTAAAATACTTGTAGTTATAACTAAGGTAGGTAATTTAGATACCAATTTGAAAATCATTTTATAAATTTTTATTATTAACAGAAATCACTTCAGATATAAATAATTTTTTACTCCCTAAATTAGTATTTAATTAATTAATACAACAACTAATTATTATTTTTTATCTAAATTTAGTTACTATTTAATGATTTTCTTTAAAAAATATTTTATCTTTATCTATTGAAAAAAAAAATATTAATGTAATTGATCTAAGAGACGAATAAAAATTATTTAATTAAGAACTGAAAACCTCAATTAATTTGTAAACTTGTAAAGATTAAAGATCAAATGAGTGTGATTTTTTTTTTCAATACTTTATAGAAGCATGGGAATTGTTTGGTTGTAAGTAGAGTTAGTATATGTCAGCAAAACACGGGTTAAATAAATGTGCGGCAATTACTTCTTGCACCAAATCAAATATGAATATGCATCTGATTTTTAAGGAAGGTATAGATAAAAAATACTTATGATTTTTTTTTAATATGTTTCTGGATTTAGATTTTTAATTTTTTTTTCTAAAACATACTTTCAAATTTGTTTTCCAAAATGTATTTTTTTTATTCTGAAATTGTTTTTTCTAAATGAGATTTTGATTTTTGAATTCTATTCCAAAGTTTCATTTCCGGTATATAATGATCTATTCTGAATTTATTTTCTCAGATTTATTTTTTTTAATTCCAAAAATGAAGTGTAATTATGGAAATTTGTAACAGGGTGGGGTGAAGGTCACAATTTGAAAGGTGCAGAAGGAATTTGGCTAAATGTGCTTAAGCATAACCCATGACCTACATGGGTTTCTATTCAGCTTTCGGCAGTTTCTTCCTGCACCCCTACATTTTCTTCCTGCACCCCAACAATTTTTTAAATTCCGAAATTACCTTCACCTGTTATTTGAATTCGGCATCTGGGACTGTGCTACGGATTCATCAATCCGGAAGTGAATCATGTTGTTTTCCGTATGACGGGGTGTTCCGTAAGCAAAGTTTGCATAAATTGTTGATTTCTGGATTGCTGAATCCAGAAACCTAATTTCTATTACGGATTGGTGGATTCATAATGATTTTTTTCAATTATAGATTTCTGAATCTGGAATGCATATTTTGAATTACGGATTGACGGATCTGGAATAGTTTTTTCAATTATGGATGTTCTGCATTTTTTTTATTTTGGATTAACACTATCATTCATGTATTACCGGAAGCACCAATCCGGGAGATTACCGGATGCACCAATCCAAATTTTTACCGGAAGCACCAATCCAAAAATTTACCGTATTTCATAATCCAAAATGCAAAACAATAAATATACAGTTTTATACGGGGGACAGTTTTGTCTTTGCGTGGGTGCAGGAAGAAAAATGTAGGCGTGCAGGAAGAAACTGCCTCATCTGTTTTGCCCATTTGATTATGGGCTTCTGTAGATTTGGCCCACTAAACACTTAAATCAGTTTGGCCCATGGGTGTGCAGACAGACAAATTTGTTTACTTGTATAACCAAATAAAAATAACTACAAAGAGATAAATATATGTAATAATAATAATAAATTTATAAAAAAATAATAATAAATAAATAAGTTGTTCACAAACCATCTATATCTTCTCACTTTTCTTTTTGTTTTCGACCAAAAAACTTTAATTTCCATTTTATTACTTATATATTTATACTCTATCAAGTTATTTTCATTTATTCTATTCTACTATTTATTTATTTATTAAACAAAGAAAATGTGATATATTTTATTTAGATTTTTGAAATATGATGTATCTTTGGGCAAAGGGCAAGGTCCTTTTCTAATTTCCCTGCTCAATAATTCATTTCACCAACGTGCTTTACTTCCTTCTCCTGGCAACACAGTGGGGGCACACATTCCTATGTTCACCATGTGGAAGACGGAGAAAGGCCTAAATTTTTCCTTCAAATAACACCATACACTAAATTTTTTTTTAAAAAAAAATAGTTAGTTATTAACTTTTATTATTAATATAATATTATAAAATAAATTTTAAACTATTAATATTTTATAATATAAATTTGTTTTTAATAATAAAGACTAATTTAAAATTTGTTTTTAATAATAAAGATTAATTTAAAATATAAGTAGTTAGTAGCTAAAATTTTGGTAACTAATAGTTAGATAATTAATTTAAAAATTATTTTGTAAATTTGTATTAATAATAAAAATTATTTTAGATTTAAATAATTTTTTAATTTATAAGATTATTTTTAATTTAATTAATATAGTAATGAATTATTTTAATATTTAAAATTAATTTTTATTTAATAATTTTTTTTACAGTAATAATGCATGTTTTGTATGTTTTGTACGTGTCAGTATAAGAATATTTGGAGCATATAAGTGATATGAGAAAAGAAAGGGAAAGAAGGTGATGAATCCCTTTAAGGGTAGGGTACTAGTGAGTGGTGGAAGCAAAGGGTCTCCACCAAAAAACACAAATGTCGCTTCTCCCTGGTTTCAATTCCTGTGCATGCATTTTTAGTTTTTTGAGAAATTCCATGATAAACGAAACCTCTGAATGTGCAATGCAATGTATGGAGACAAATATGACAACAATGTTTCTGTTTCTGTTTCTTACAAGACAAATGTGTCAATTGGCCATGAAT
Organism: Phaseolus vulgaris; assembly: GCF_000499845.2. NCBI lineage: Eukaryota > Viridiplantae > Streptophyta > Magnoliopsida > Fabales > Fabaceae > Phaseolus > Phaseolus vulgaris. The sequence continues at coordinate 1,419,851 of NC_023759.2, forward strand.
TCATGACATCACCAACTGTTACCTGTTTGCACCTTCTGCTCTATTATTGATCATCTCAAATTACAACACTCCAAAATAAACTTCCTTCTTTTTATTTCACTTTTTCATCTTTTTTCAACCATTTTAGGGCAACCACGATGTGGTGGGAAGAAAGTTTCATTCTCATTCTTCTTCATCCAAGGTGCAAATTATATAGGAAAAGTTAAGCGATATTAACTTTTTTTACTTTAAATTTATTCATTAAAACTAGTATAAAAAATTAGTATCATTAAGGACTTTAATATGGTAGATGATGATTTTTTTTGATATGGCTTACCATTTCTTTCAAGGATTAGTTTGGTGATATGTGGAGATTGAAGAATGTTTGTAAAATTTAAAAATTGTATGTATGTTAGATGTAGAGTTGGTTGGTCTTGACCATTTTTCGTATAAAGGTTATGACACTTCTGAAATGTCTGTATAAGAGTTGATACACCCTTAAAATGTTTCATTTTATTTTATTTATTCTTTGTTGATAAAAAAATAACACTAAAAAATAAAATAATTTGTATTTTGCAGAATTCTTTTGCCGTTTTAAACGTTCATTAAATATGTGATTTTACTCGTAACACTATACCATAACTAACTAATTATCTGTAGGATAAAATAATCAAAATGATATTTTGATACCGATATATTCTCTATTATAAACTTTACTAATCATAAATTAATTAAAGATATCTAAAATTTGTGACTATTATAAAAAAAATTATATGAAAATATATATTCTCTATTCTCTATAATTTGATTATTCTATATGATAGAAATATTTGATATGAATTTCAATACTATGTAAAATACACACGAAAAACTGTTAATACAAAAAAAGACCTAATCTTTAAAATATAAGACACGAAAATAGGATAAGTACACAATATGCCTGTTATAACTTTATGGTTATTGAGTTTTTGCCTCCACTGAGTGAATCTGGTTTGGTCCTTCATTTGATGTGAAATGAGAAGATTGAGAAAAGATGAGTTTAATGTTGTTAAAAGTGTTTGTTTTGTTTTAAAGAAGGAAAGTGCATGATAATTCAAAAATTGAGGTTGTAAGTGAAGGAAGGAAGAGAAAGATGATTGGTATGTATCTCTTAGGCTCCATAGAGTTTAGGGTTTAGGTCCTTCACATGGGTTTCACTGTTGCAGGGTCGATGCACACTTTGTTTTGACTCTGAAACTCTGCATGTGTCCCTACCTCATACCTCATAATATTGTGTGTTTCATTCAAATAAAAGAAGCACTATCAAAGAATGTCACTTAACATATAAGGAACAGATATGCTCCACTTTCTATTTCTGCAATGCTTGCATAACATTTTCATACAAAATGCATCATTTCACGTCATGCTGTCACAGATTCAACTTCTCTGCAATTCATGCACCATTGGACACACAGAATGGGCGTTTCAGAGAAATTATTATAGGATGTCAAATTTTCACACTGCACACTTTGCACCACTGCTTCCATGCTTTTGTTATAAAGTTCAAGCTTGTAAAGGTGTAGTTATTCTGTGAAATAGACCACATTTTTATGATTTTATAATTACAGTTTGAAGTTATCTTTTGGTGTAATAATATAATCATGCACTACCAAAGAATGTCTTTATTAACAAATTTTGGAGTTTATATCATCAAATATTTATAAAACGATGTATGTTGCCCAAAAAGAAATTAAGGAAAGGGAAATTATCATTTAACGTCCGTTTTTACTTTTATATCTACTTCACAACCTTTTCAATGATAAACTGTTATATTTAAATAATAAAAGTAAACACAAATTGTTCTTGTTTAAAATAGTTGGTTTAGACTAGTCCAATTTTTCAATTCTTTATCTCTTGATGGGGTGTTGTATTTATTAGAATCTATCTTTCTCTTTTATTGTTTTATAGGACTAATTTGTTACTAACTTTGATATAAAGATTTAGTTGTTTTTTAAGTTACTGAAATCTCGATAACAAAATAGTCTTTTATGCTTATTTTGCTAAGTCTAAACAAGACAATATTCTTTGATCGGTATTAATTGGTCGAACAAGTATTTTGTCACTTCCATAAAAATCATCCAATGGATGAGAGTATATCTGAATGTCATATTCTGTCACACTCTCTCTATCATGGTAACCATACAACCATAAACATTGCCTAAAGTCTAAGATGATGCACAAATAAATTTTGAAACAAAATAGTAATATTTATGTTTGTTTGATGGTAGCATAAAACATGATAATTGGCATGTTCTTTAAGCAAGTTGTTGTTACAATCAAAATTAAGTGAAAAGTTATAGTATTAAGATGTTTTAAATATTGGTCTCAACGGACTTAATTTGAACTTATGTAGGATCAACTCCACACAGCATGACATTGTCCTAATCCAATGTTTCAGCTTAACACAAACACCACTCGACTTGACCCCAAATTGGTTCAGTTCATCTCGGTAGTCTTACCTAGGCTTGATTCAACTCGAATTGGTTATGAACCAACTTAACTCAACTTGGGAATGATTGACTCATCTTAACTTGAGCCTAGACTGACTCATCTTAACTTGAGCCTAGACTGACTGAACTTGACTTGGACCCAACTCGACCTTTTTGATTGGGCTAAACTCGATCCGGTCTTGATCGGATCCTAGCCCAACTCAACTGAATGTGGGTTGGTCCTAAGTCGAATGAACTAGAGCCATCCAAACTTGATTGAATGTGGGCTTGCTCCAAACTTGACTCGATTTAGACCTGAATTAACCTGACTCGACTTGAACTCAAATCGACTTAGTTTGACTTTGACTAAGGTTGACTTGGTCCACACTTGCATAAATATTACCGATGATACTTGTGTATGAAACCACTTAACATTTTATTATCATTAACTAAACTCACCTTAATTTTAAATTTTAAAAATTTAAAAATTTATCCTATTTATATCTAATTAAATGGATTTAATATAAAAAATATATATTTAAATTTGGCATAAATTTATATTAATAAACTTAAATTAATACAAATTTAAATAATTATGAATTAGATTTGATAATTTGAATTGTTTTAATAAAGACATATTTTACTTTATTGGTAGACGTTCGGACTTAGTTTTTAATTACTAAAAGAAGTGTTGATGGAGTTAAATAACTCGACGAGTCAATATTTAATTTGATTTAATATCTTGTGAATTAAATGAGAGGTTACGTACGTTGAATTTCAGAGATCAAACATTTGTGATTAAAATTATTAAATAATAATAATAATAATATAACTATATTTTTAATTTACTTTATTATTTTATTAATTAAATTATATTATTGAAATATTAATTTTTTTAATTAATTACATATTAAATAATCTATTCTATTTTAAAAGAAGCTCTAGAAAATTTAATAATAATAATTTCTGAATTATGTTCTTTTATTTAGTCTCTGTCATATTTGCTACGCTGTATATGAAATTCTAAAATAATGGATCGTTACATACTTTCTCTTAATTTTAAACTATTCATTTTTCATCGTATATTATTTTCTCATGTTTATATTAATATTTTTTCACCTATCTTCACAACTTATTCATTAATTTTTATATTAGATAATTGCAACAAAACGCATTGTATAAGACAATAAGATATTATTTTGTGACATAAATTAACTATTTTTTTATATTTATTTAATCGCGTGTGACAGGTAGTAATAATTAAAGCTTGAAGTTTAACAGAAATGAAAAGGTTAAACATAAAAAAAACAAACTTACTATTTTAAGATTTTATATTTTAAAATATTATTATATTTTTTATGTGTTGATTCATTAATAAATATTTCTTCAGTATTTATCATTCTAAAATCTTCCCACGATACTATCATAATAATATATTTCTTGAATATGTATCATTCTAAAATATTTCCACAATAATATCATAACACTATTAGCTATTTAGGAGATAAAGTTAATTATATTTATACATGGAATTAACCCTTTTTTAAACAAACATAATATTATTGAACATTCAACACCCTGACTATATTAATCGCATATTAATAGCTATATACAATCATATATATTTGTTTTTAGCCGATTATAAAATAAAATTAACCGTACTATATTGACATTAAACTAATCACATGTTCATGTGGATCTACACTTATCATTTTTCCTGTCAGAATTAATATAAATAATAACCACAGTAATAATAAAATAGTAAAATAATAATAAGAAGAAGAAAATTAAGAATAAGAAGAAATCTAACGATAATAATAATCCCAATAAGTGTATTATTATTATTATTAATAATAATAATAATAATAATTCATTCGTTTCAAATCTTATCATTGTATATGTGCTGTATTTTGTCATTTTTTTTATTGTAATTCTATATATAAGAAAATATTCTGAATTCAAGAAGAAGAGACATTAATTGACAAGACTTGAGGCCTAAAGTGCAACCTATTACTCCTCATTGGTTACCATATATATAGTGTGTTTGGATGGTGTAATCATAGGTCTTATTTTCATTTATAACCCATAAATTCTTGATAATACATAATATACCAACTTATTGGTTATTAGAGACTAATTAGTAGAATAAACTTGGAAAAATTACATTATTCTAATTCAAATAAATTTGTCTGAATAATAATTGATGAAATAAAAAAATAATAGAATAAATTAATATAATTAATTTCAAAAAGAATCAATAGTGAAATGATATATAGTTTAAAAGTATCTAAGGCATCTAAAATTCTCACAGCTGACATTATTAGCTTGCATTTGATGAACATTAGAAAGACGAGATCACATGCATCACCTCGGAGAACATGTGTGGACGTGTAACCGAACACACGCATGGTTATATACTCTTTCAATTACATTGTACTAAAGAAGTGTACCCATAGTAATTTTAATTTTAGAATTGGGTAAATTTTATAACACGAATTCATTTAAAAGAAATCGCCAACAAACTATACAATTTCGTAAAATTTAAAAAAACTCATACCTAACACATACAAATTTAATGCAAATTGGAATGAAAATAATTTATGCAAAAATTTATAATTGTTCTTGTATAAGAGAGAATGAGAGAATTATTACGTGTTATTTTCGATCGGTCAGTCAGTCACTCTTCTTCCTTCCACTCGATTTTACAACTCCACTTCACCTTGATCAATCCTTGATTTTTCACTTCAGTCAAATTCTTCATTTCTTATCTATTCGTAGGCGCTCGATTGGAAGGATACCAACAAAAAATGCCTAACGATCAAGTAAGCATTCGGTGCTCAGTGTAATTAATGCACGATAATAATGCACATTCTCCTTGAAACTTATAATCATTCATATGATTATTATAACTCATTATTATTGAGCTGGATTAGCATTTGGATTATGATTAAGAACATATCAGTTAATACATGCTTATTTACGGTTTAAACTCGTTTATCTTCTTTTGATCTTTAATACATTTTAAACGTGTCGGTTAATACAAATCATTGAAGTTTTTGAAACTCATCAAATTTCTATTGGTACAATATTGTAAATATAATTTTAATTAAAAACTCGTACATTCTAAATACATTTTTTTTTAAAATTATGCAAGAATCATACATTAAAATACGATTTTATATAGATAATCATACATTCTAAATACGATTTTTAGAATATTTTTATGTGTACTATTTTGTTAATATTATACTACATATTTAATATACTTGAATTAATAATAATAAATATACTATAAAAATATACTTTCAAGAAACTTTTAGGTTATGGATTCTTAACATCACATACTACAACGAAAAATACTTAATTATGTTATTTTGATAAAAAAAAAAAATCCTAATTCAAGATTATAAATAAATCGGAAATTTTAATCAGAAGGCCAAAAGTTTCTTCCTTCAGTTTTACTTTTTTACAATTCTAACAAACACATCCTACAAAATGAAAATCATAAAAAACACAGTGCACATATCTATTAAAATAATGTTAGATTGTATACAACTACATTATAATTCTTTTAATATTTTTTGTATTATTTAATTTTAAATTCATCTGATAAAAAATGATATATTATTTGTGAGAGTATGAGATATTAAATATAAGGTGAGTATATTGAGATATAATTTGTTTGTTATGTGAAAGTAGGTGTACCTGGTGCTTGGGTGTTTACATAGGTAGTTGATTATTGATGAAAGAAGTTGAAGATAATGAGTTATTAAAAGAGGTAAAATAGGGGAAAAATAGGAAAAGGTAAAAATAGAAGTGAGATGTGTGGAGAGATTATTGATTATATAAAGTTTTAAAGATTGTCTCTCTCCTCTTTAACCTCTTCTTCGCCCTCTCACTTTCTCTTCCCAACCCAACCAATAATCAATCAAAGTCTTCGTTCAATTTCTTCTTCTCTCTCTCTCTCTCCCTCAAGCACTTCTGGTGAATGAAAAACGATACACGCATTGCAGAAGGAGAGAGAATTTAGGCTTATGTTTGCTGAAAGCTTTCCACGAACACCCAACATGCAATCGGAGCCCAGAATGTCCGCCACCGATGCTTTAACCGACGACGAGTTCACAATGCGCAGCAGCAGCTCCGCGTCGCCCATGAGTCCTTATTACTACGAGCAGGGAAGGCTCAGCGGCGAGGGCTCTCCCATGATGATGTCGCCGTGGAACCAGACCGCCAGCTCGCCGTTTTCCAAGCCGCAGTGGTCGCAGAGCGACGACGGCGGGAACTTGCCGCAGAACGCGCTGGTGGGTTCTCTTGTCCGCGAGGAGGGACACATATACTCGCTGGCGGCTTCCGGCGACCTCCTGTACACGGGCTCCGACAGCAAGAACATCCGTGTTTGGAAGAACCTTAAGGAGTATTCTGGGTTCAAATCGAACAGCGGATTGGTCAAAACCATAATTCTGTCGGGGCAGAAAATCTTCACGGGGCACCAGGACGGCAAAATCCGCGTCTGGAAGGTGTCGCCGAAGAACCCCAGCGTGCACAAACGCGCCGGCACGTTGCCCACGCTTAAAGACATCTTCAAGAGCTCCATTAAACCCAGCAACTACGTCGAGGTTCTTTTCTCTTCCACCTTTCTCTCACATTCTCTTCACTCTTGTTGTTGTTGCTCTGTGTCAGAACAAAATGACGATGAAATTACACTAGAATCAAAATATAGATACGTAAACAATTTTTTAATCAATAAACTTTTAGTTGATATTAGTTCCTAGTTTGATTCGAATAAAACAAAAAATTTGAATTTTTAATGATGTTGGAATGGAGTTATGTTATGACTTTTGTAATGGGAAAAACATGCAGAGAATGTGACGGAGATTTTGGTTTTCAGGTTCGGCGACACAAAACGGCGTTATGGATAAGGCATTCGGACGCCGTTTCGTGTTTGAGTCTCTCTGATAACAAGTTGTATCTATACTCTGCGTCGTGGGACAGAACAATCAAGGTGTGGAGGATCGCCGACTCCAAATGCCTCGAGTCCATCCACGCGCACGACGACGCCGTCAACGCGGTGGTGTGCGGCGAGGATGCGGCGATGTTTTCGGGGTCGGCGGACGGCACGGTGAAGGTGTGGCGGCGGGAGGTGCGGGGGAAGGGGCTGAAGCACGCGGCGGTGAAAACGCTGCTGAAGCAGGAGTGCGCGGTGACGGCGCTGGCGGTGGACGCGGATGCTTCGATGTTGTACAGCGGCGCCTCCGATGGGCTCGTGAACTTCTGGGAGCGAGAGAAAGGCTACGTGCACGGCGGCGTGCTCAAGGGCCACAAGCTCGCCGTGCTGTGCCTCATCTCCGCGGGGGCGTTGGTGTTCAGCGGGTCCGCAGATAAGACTATATGCGTGTGGAGAAGAGACGGTCTGATTCACACGTGCGTGTCTGTTCTGACGGGTCACGACGGTCCCGTGAAATGCCTGGCCGTGGAGGAGGACCGCGAAGCTGCCGCCGCCGCGAGAGACCGGCGTTGGATTTTGTACAGTGGCAGTTTGGACAAATCGGTTAAGGTTTGGAGCGTGTCGGAATCGATGAACAATAATCAGGGGATGCATCAGCGCATGGGTTCTGATGCGGACTCGTTGCCCTCCGTCTCCGACAGTAGTGTGTCTATGGGCTGGGCCAACGGGAGAAACTGATGGGCCTGGCCCGGCTGGGCTTGGGTTTTATTATTATGGCCACGTGTCTTGCTGGGATGATTGTGCCTTTTGTTTTTGTTCTTCTTGGTCGATGTTTTTTGGTCGTTGACTTTGATTGATTGATTGATTGTACGAGATTGGGACTGAATGGCTGGGCCGAAGATATGTATTATTAATTAATATGTAATAATGTAATTAATTTACGTAAGAATGAATGGTTTAGGTAGTTTTTACCATTTTCTGTTCCATTACTACGCTTTTCTTAATCATCCCAACCATTCTCGTTAACTAAACATTACATCCCTTCCAATCTATTCCTTATTGCTATAACTCTTCTTCCAAGAAGCAGGTCAGGGTTACTTAATGCACCTTATTTGGATATGTAACTTTTGAGTCGAGTTGAGATGATCGATCGATGGAGATCTCAGAATTTGATTAGAGTTGACCAATATAATCAGATTTATTAAGTTTAATAGAAGATTAATAAGAGAAAAATAATGATTAAACATTATGTAATACAATATGATTTAAAATTTTAATTCTACTCAATAACAAAGATTCATAGTAATCCTATAAATAATCACAGATTTTAAGAATAAGTTGCATCATCATTACGTATTAATTGTATCGAATTAGATCTCACTTGAACACTAGAGTGCCTTTTATAAGTATCATCCAAACTTGGAGTTTACGAGGACAAGAAGAAAAGGCGCGAGGGAGAGTTGTGGAGCTATTAGGAGAAGAGAAGGAGCAAAGATAGACTGACCAACCGAAAAAAAAAGACAATCGTTCTCTTGATTTCAACTTTATTCAAGATAATAGGATAAATAATCTTTAAATTAGTTAAATTCTTCCTTCACCTCCATTGTTTTTTCCTGCCCCTTTATGTAATTTTAAAATTTCAATTATACCTTTGAGTAATTCGTAACATCTTCCTTTTGAAATGTAAATACTAAATTATACAAATTGAAAGCTAATACTGAAATCCCACTTAATTGTACAATTTATTTTATGAATTTAATTTATAAATCAAATTGTGCCATCCGATAAACAATCTCAAATTTCATGTTAACTTTCAATTTGTACAATTCAGTATATAAAAAGTAGGAATGGATAATAAATAAATAATTATGCTAATTCTCAGACATATTTAAAGTGGAATAAAAATGGATGATGGTACTTATGGGTGTAACCACAATTAACATCACTATGGTTGAGCTATCAAACATGGAGTTAGAAGTAAATTTCGAGTAGTGAAAGTTTTCGCATCACACGGCTCGCCAACTTGATCTTCTACGGGAACCATTAATATTTTTTTTTTTTACTATTACTTTTTAAACGTTAATACTGATAGACTTTCTAATCCCTCTTTTTAGTTAAATAATTAAATATAGATATTCATTAGAAAATTGTATTTGATTATAAATTTTAAACAATAGAAGGTGAAGTTAACGAATGTAGAAAGAGAGGAGCCGTGTAGACATGGTTCTCTAAGGAGTGGTTAGATGATTAATTAATGGTGCGTTGGTAACGTGGGTATATGTATGTGTTAGACTCTAATCTAACTACTCTGTTAATTATATCTGAAGGTAATTTTTATATTTATATTAAGATATGCAGATATTTGGTTTTCATTTTTATTTGGTTGCGTGGAGATGGTGTAACATATTTTTAAGGTTATTAGAAAAGAAGGTCATAATGGAATTTAATCAGAAATTGTTTTCTAATCATAGTAATTAATTTCATCCTCAGAGTCAATGTCAAACTAGTCAATGCATTCACCTATCATGTTCACACTCTCCCAATAAAAGATTTTTCAAAATTTGCGTTTTTAGAATATGATGATGTTAACTAATTACATTTTAAAATATCAAGGAATGTTTATATCAAAAGTTGTTTCATCCTTAAAGGAATCAAACTTAAAGCTACCCACCAGACTTTTTGTTACTACTTAACTTATTAAAGTCATAATATACACTATATATATATATATATATATATATTATACAACAAAAATACATATATAATTTAAAATATTTAATTAATGTTAAATCTATTTAAAATTAATGAATAATATATTTACATAACAAAAATCAATATAAAATTTCAAATATAAACAATCTAAGTTTTATCATTTAATATATTTTTCGTAAAATAATATATAAACACACAATCGCTTTTCTCTTTTATTTTTCTTTCTTATATATCCTTATTTATTCTCATCTTTTTCAACACATCAATAATATTATATACATCACTTAATATTATTTCATATATGTATACAAAATTTAGTAGAAAAACAAGATGGAAGGAGAAATATTATTTGTTATTTTTTACTACATTTTATTTTCACATCGTCTTCAATATTGAAACAGAATAATGACAAAAATACACTCACACCAATAGAGTCCTTTTTGACAACGTACAAATTATTAGGATGACCAAAATATATATTTTTCATTAGCATGACTAGCATTATTGGTCATAAATGAAGGATGATTTATGTTAGAGTTTGAACTTATCTCCTCACCTCATCCAAAAGGTAGATTGTGAAAGATACTAAAATCACGAAAGTGTTATGCTTTGTAATAACAATGAATAAATGACTTACTTAAAAATGTAACATGTGATGTGATTCAAATGTGTTTTAATTAGTGTTTTTGAAACTTAAGAGCTTGTATCTTTTGACCCCAAAAATTCATCTTTTGGGATTGAGTTTTTAGTTGGGAGTTTGTTCATAATAACATCCGATAATTTTTTAATTTCAATGTCGTGATGATCGGCTAAAACAGACTTTACAACCATGTAATCAATGTTTTCTCTTACATTTTGCTCTAACATATCTTTCAAAATCTTGTATGTGACTCATTGATATGTGACTTTGATATTTTTTAAACTGAATGACATTACTCGATAGCAATAAAGTGCTATTTTTTTCCGTGAAAGCAGTTTTATCCCGATCCTCTTAATGTAGTTGAATATGATTATAGCCAAAATAAGTGTCTGTGAAACTAGGAGTTTCACATCTCAAGGCCCTATCCACCAAATGCTCAATGAGAGGCAGTGACTTTGAAACTTTTAAATGAATATTGTTAAAATCAGTGAATTTCACACGCATAAGCCGGGGATCCAAGTCTAGGATACTAACCAACTTTGGGTTGGGACCTACATAAGTCTAATGTCAATTGCACAAGCTTCCTTCGTAACACTTCTGAGCCACTTTTTGATCAACTTAGGTTACTCCAACTTGCTTGTTGTTGGCGGGAAACTTAACTTTAATATAGATTATGGAGACTCATAACTTTTAGCTTGTTTAATGAAGATTTTCCTAACAAGAAATTGTAGGAAAAAGGTTATTGTACTTCACTAACATTGTGTTTGTCATGTTTCCATCTTTAAAAGTTATTCTGAGCTCAACATCTATTCAAAATCTCCACGAGTCTCTTGACAAGGACGTTTAGTATGAGTTGAGTTCCTATGTGTCTCCCTTCCCATTTAACTACTTATTTATTTACTTAGTGGAGGTCAAACATTCTCTTAATGTGCATGACTCCCAACTAAATGCTTTCCCTCATCATTATTTAGAGGCCTCAATCTAGGTTGTGTCGATTAGTATATTACAATTCTAAAAGTCCTACGATGTGTTAGAAATAAGTTCCTCTTATCAAGGCTATAAATTTAGATAGATTGATCTTAAGTCTAAAAGGTTGAAAAACTGAGTTTTGATCAAGCCGATCTTTGACTATTTACGTATCTGGTGAAGCATATTGAATTTTTCCTTTATAATAGTAAAAAACTCAATCTCAAGCATACAAGATAAAGAGACTTGATACACCAAGTCAGCTTTTCGCTTGAGTGAACACCTTGCTTTAACTTATACTTTTGAAAATCATCGTTGCATCTTGGTTGCAGAATGACCAACTACTCTCTACAGAGATAACCTTTATTGAAACATTCCATGTAATTTTCTTACTTTGGTCTAACTCTAAGAAACACTGCCAATTTTAATGACCAAGAAGATATCGCATAGTGAGGAATCAAACACGAATATGCAAATATAACCCGAAAAGATCAAATATAGTGCGCACTGTCATTCATCTAGTATTAAACTATGTTGAGAGGATGACAAAATAAAAGGAGGATGTGCCTAGCTTCATTCTTTCCCTTTTACTTCTGGGTATACAAATATAGATGTAATAATGAAGCCAATCAAGGGAGTACACAAGGAGAAAATAGATGATGAAATTACAAAAATATAGAAATAAACTAATTTTAAAGGAATGGAATATTAATTATATTCAAAATTAATATATTTTCTTCTAACAGAAAGAAATGGGAAAACATATGGTGAACAACACACATACATGCACATTGCTAGTCCTACATTTTGAAACTGACACCTAATATTAAGGGCCTCAGGTTGTACAAACAATTTGGGGATTTCCCTTTGGATCCAAGAGAAAACAGAACAAAGAGAAACATCCCCTTTAAATGATTTTTTTGCTATTAAGCATATGGTGAGTTAGAACTACAGGGCTTCAGAAATACCCGCCAAATTACAAATATATTTTTGAATGAGAAGGCTAAACTATAAGCTTTCAAATGGATAATTGATCCTATGCAGCTCACAAATAGAACTATATTGCCAATAATAGATCTTCTAGCTAGACGAAGAGCAGAAGGAAGGAATGATCAATGTGATAGTCTACGAGAATGACTTATTGTACCTTCTGGTGGAGTGAGCGACTTCAAACCGCTTAAATGCCCACTTGTGTTACCAACTGAATTCATGTCTAAACCCACAGGACGAACTGGATCAGCCCCTTCCAGCACTCTCAGGATCTACATTCACGTTAAAGAAGGGCCTTTTCAATAAAAAAATGTATAAGGAATTCCTAGGTAACAGGTTTAACCCATGCAAATCATACCTTTGACATTGGGGGTCTGGCATTAGGATCCACACGGAGACACAACGAAGCAGCTCGTGCCATGGCTTGAAATTGAAGATTAAATGCCAATAACTCCTCAGAGTTGAAGCATGGTTTGAGAGATCGAACGTTTTGTAATATATGACTGGTCTCTGACATGCGTAGAGGGTGAAACCATTCAGAAAGATACGAGAGTCCATTGAACTGTTCCAACTCGCCAATTCTTCTACCTGTTATTAACTCTAATAATACAATTCCAAATGCATATACATCTACTTTATATGTAAGGTTTCCAGTCTCAAGATACTCCGGTGCAAGATACCTAGTTTATATAAGGTAACCTCAATTAGAATCAAAACCGTGATGTCCCTTATCTTGATGATAAGAAAATATACATGCATATAAAGCCAATTCATTACCCTGAAGTTCCTATAACCCGATCTTCTGTATTTATATTGCATTCTGAGTGCCATCTAGCAAGCCCAAAATCCGCCACCTATATGAAAGGTAAATGATTAGACTTAAAATGCAGTCATTTTTTATTTAATTATTGTGTGAAGCATTGTCGATTAAAATTACCAGATTGCAAAAATATTCAAAAGTGGAGTACTTAAGATTTGGCCAAAAGAAATGTGGAAGGCGAGTGCATTACCAAAGGTTCAAAGTCATGGGTTAAAAGTATATTTTTGGGTCGAAGGTCTCTGTGCACTATACAACCAACTCTACAATCTTCATGAAGATAGCGCAAGCCTCGTGCAGTTCCAATTGCTATCTTTAACCGTGAGTTCCAATCGAAAGGCATAATCTCATCTCCTGTTAATCAAGTGCAAGACTGTTTGATCTCTCTTTGGACTGATGTCAAGAACATTCAAAAACAAATTACAAAGACAGAAAGGGAGAAACGACAATAAAGGAGTGTTTGAAATAAAGTTAGTAAATACCATATAAGTAGAGGTCTAAGGATCCGTTGCATATGTACTCATAAACTAATATCCTCAAATTGCTCTCTGTACAAAATCCTATCAACGGCACAACATTTCTGTGTTGTGCACAACTCAAAACCCGAACTTCCCTGCAGAAATCAATATCTGCTTGAGAACCCCCAAACTTTAATTGTTTCACCGCAACAACCTGGCCATCTTTGAGTATTCCCTTGTGGACCACACCAAATCCACCTTCAGCCAAAAAGTTCACATCTGAGAACATATCAGTAGCTTCCTCTATTTCTTTGTAAGAAAACCGTTTTGGAGGCTTTCCAAATACTGGTGCTTTATTATGACACCGTGAGCATAAGGGAGGAGGTATTGAGGTAGTTCTTCCCAAAGGTATGCAATTATCTCTGTTGCTTGGGTCGGGGACGTAACTTCTACTTTGAGCTTGGTCAAACCCATATTCTTTTCTTCTCATCTCTTGATCACAACGTATAAAATTCTCGAGTAAAGTTTTCGAAGATGAAGATTTAGTTCTTTGGATAATACTGTTGTTTTTATTTTTCCGAAACTTGTCGTCTACAATGTGGTTTTGAGGAATCCAAAATACAGTATTGTTTTCACTAGCCATAGATGGTGTTGGACGCGACCATGGCGGGGGAGGGCGATCTCTTTCAATATCAAAGTATAATGATGGCTGGACATTGAAATCTATTGGTTTGTTGATTGCTTTGTGTATGTTTTTTCCAGGGCCTTGACCCTCGTAGAGAGGGTTTTGTTCAAAGACAAGGAAAGGAGAAGTCGTGGAGTCAGAACTTGACCCTGAATTTACTCCTATATTTCTTATAACGGAAGTACCTGCTTCTTCAGGGCTACCCACTGGTGTAGAATGCTTCAATCTTCTACCTTTTAGCTTTGCAATTTCTATGCCTGGTGAAGAACTAGCCGAGAAAAAAGGAGTTTGGAGTTCATCGGAACACCCTAAGTTAAGTCTGAGGATTTTTGCCTGTGACCCATTCATCACCACAATGCTACAGTTGAGTTCATCCATGCAATGATTTACCTCTTGCTTTAACTTCCTGTTTCAACAACGTAGGTATTCATCAAAAAAAAAAAATCGTATATTTATCATTCGACAATGCAGCTCTGAAAAATTCTACCTATGTGAAGCAGTTGTTCAATCAAATCCTAGAAAGGCAACACCTCTTCGAAATTCAAATAATGTTGCAACCTATATAAATATTATCTACTTCATTAATTAAAATGATCACTGGACCTAGCAAATAATAAGGTGGGAAAAAATGTAATAGGTTGCTTTCTTTGTTTACTGGCAGGTAATTATCGGACAAACAATAGTTTAGGCTATTCAATACATAAATCTATTGAACGATTAACCTGATGCAGTTGGTTAAAAGAAGCTACAGCTGCTCGAAATAAAAAAACAGTTAATGTGCTACATATGAATTGCAGAAGAGGGGTCATCCATGTCCATATAATATATGGTTAAGTGTTAAAATTAATTTTTCAGAAACTGGAAATTTTAAAAACACGTGCTTAGATTGTTCGGAACCATGAATAAATAATATATGTACTTCTCTTCCACATAACAATTTCTCATCATCAAATCCATCAACGTGTTAAATATGCAAAAGCCAAATAACTTCATTGCAGCGTGCATGGAACAAATGAGAAACATATTTGCAATCAACAAAATAAACTAACAGCTCAGAGAAAAAGAAATATTTTTTCATGTTTAATTACTTGTCCAATATGACCCAATGGGAACCGCTCCATCTAGCTTCAGCCGCCACAGCACCACTGGGAGTACCCGTCACCACCTTAATCTTTACCCTTACCTGCATTGTGAGAAATAGAAAAGTCATTTCAGCATATACATATGCATACATACATCCGGAGTTGGACACTCTCCCATCATCTTTAACCAACTTCCCACAAAATAAGTAACCATTTCTCACTCAATTGATTTCCATAAATTGGATACCTTGAATATCCATGACAGATTCAACATGAATACAATTTTGCAAGTCTTGATAACGGGCTAGATAATTTGGAGAAAAATGGGGAAAATAATTCTATAAAGAAGAGATATGAGAAGAACTACGGGATTTCTGAGAGAGAGAAAAAAAGTGTGCTCTAGCTTGGAGTAAATAATTTCATAGTAGAATAACTATATACTGTACAAATTGATTTAATAATATTGATTTTATTTTCGTGAAAACTTCTGGAACAAATTAAGTATTATATTTTATTATGAAAAAATAATAGCAAACGTGACATCTAATTCGATAGAAATATACCAAAAGATTTTTTTAAGTCCTATTCATAAAATACAATTCAATACAATATATATATATATATATATATATATATATATATATATATATATCAAACCTATAAAAGCTCTCATAGTTTTTTCAATTGTCGTTTCTAGTGAAATCCCTTTTATACATTTAGCGTCTATTTTTATCTGATGTAATGAATAAAAAGTTCATTTATCTGTAAATATACATTTGCTACAATAGCTTTATGATTTTCTTAATCTTAATTTTGTTTGCAATCCAAAATAGACTTCCAATGTTTTTATATTTTGTGTAATCCCATACATCTAACATCTAATAGTCTTACATTGATCAATAGTCAAGTTTAGGAATAATTTAAATGTACATTTCTCATATAAATCTCGTCTTGTAAGGACAAAAACATGATAGAGTCTAGAAGTGATCAATAACTTAGATGTGATGATTGATCTTAATGGTGTTATCTCAACAATAGTCCTTTATTTCTGTGAAAATTGGTTGTTTTGTGACGTTGAAGCTAGTAGTCAAACCTCCATAAGGTAATTATATCCTCACGATTCAAACATTTATCATCAACTTCGTCCATTCCTTATGTGGTTAATTTTTCACATTCCAGTTCGCTTTCAATCAGTACAGTTAAATCTGTAAACATAGCACAGTTTGCATAATTTTTTTTCTAGTAGCTTGTTTTTTTTGTTTCTTAAATCTACTCTAGTACTTTTCTCTATGACTCTTTTGGTGTGCCTTCTTTATTCATTGAGTTCTTTATTTTTCTTGTTTGTCTTTCATTCATTGATCTTTGAGTTTGTCTTACATATAGTATTCCTTTTTGCAATTACCATTCTTTGCTTATACCTTTTCTTGTTTGTGTTCTTGATTCCTCTAAGTTTTGTGGTGACTTGTTCTTAAGTGAGTGTGGTTTGCTTTGAAATTTTTCATTTGAAGCTCATCCAATCCACAAGAAAGGCTTGATTGAGGACAGAACACTTTCTTGGAGTGGTTTGAATACTTTCTTGGGCATTTTCCAGCAACCTATATCTCACTTTATTTGTCTAACAAGTTTCTTTCACGGTTTGTTTCTGTTTTTTTTGTATTTTTTTTATCATGGCTCATTTTTCTAGTGGAGAATCCTCCAAACCTTGCTCACTTCAAAAGACAGCCCTTTATGAAGACTTAAAGAATGCCAAACAATCAAATGCTCACTATCTTGATGTGATAAGACAAATGGAGGCAAGACTCCAAAGTTTGGAGTTAAATCGTGAAGAAATCCATCAAAACAGGGAGAGAAGACCTCATCCTCCTCTTCGACATTCTTCAAGGCATTCTCATTCTTCTCATGGTTATTATGAAGACAATGCACGGCCAAGGCCTCATCACCATGAAGAGAGGCGCCAACATGTGGCTAGTCCTTGTTCTCCTAATGTAAAACTTCCTAGCTTTAGTGGTGAAAGTGATCCCAATGTGTACTTAGCATGGGAGGCTAAGGTTGAGCAAATTTTTGATGTAAATGGGGTTAGAGATGAGCATAGGGTTAGATTAACTTCTTTAGAATTTTTAGACTATGTCATGCAATGGTGGCATCAATATCTCATGGACATTGACCTACACAAGAGTCCGTCCGTGGTCTCTTGGAACGATTTGAAAGCTTGTTTACGCGCTAGATTCGTACCCCCACACTTTAGGAAAGACCTATTGTTGAAACTCCAACGGATTCATCATTTCATCAAGGCACACTAAGTGTGGATGATTACTTTAAACAACTAGACACGCTTTTAATTCGAGTTAATATGGATGAGAGTGAGGAAACTAAGATAGCTAGGTTTGTGAGTGGCCTTCGAAGGGACATTCAAGACGTGGTAGAATTGCAAGAATATTCTTCTTTGGAAAATGTGATGCACCTTGCTAGTAAAATTGAAAATCAACTTGCAAGAAAAAATGCTTTCAAAAATCATTCTAAGGATAACTAGTACCACTCTTCATTAATTGTTTTTAAAAAAGATGAAAAATTTGAATCTCCCTTTTTAGTAATCAACATAACTACTCACTTAGGGTAAAGTCCTTGGATTCTCTCCGAGGAGTTTCTATACATATAATTTAAACACATTTCACTCATATTTACATTGTCAAAATGATTTATGCCAAAAGACACTTCTACTGCAGCAATGGCTGATAACAATGTTACTCTCCCAGATTATACGTGAAGATAATATATGTTCTTTGAAGTTATACTTCTTTATAGTTCTACATTTTAGGCTTGACTGATTTGTCATGGCTGTAAAGGCTTCCAAAGATTTCAAATTAAGAACATTGATTACATCATATAATCACGTTAGTAATCCAAGGCAGAACTTTCTTGTCCATTTTTTCGTATGGAGCCAACACTCAGGATAGGTGTAATGTTTGCAGCTCAACCTTCTTTTATCTACATAATAGCTCCAAGTTTTTTTTCATGTATGCATGAAATAGAAATTTGGTGTACTTGCACTATACAAACCAAAGATTGTTCTCTCCCAGCTTCTCATTCTACCCTCCTATAAAACTCCATGATCTTTTTAGATAGCTTCCTGCTACTACTACTAGCATTTATAAACTCATTCTAGCATCATCACTATTTTTCAATCTAAGTTTTGCAGCCAATACTAGTTTGATTTAACAAACTTTCCAACTAAGATGTGTTTATAGTGACCAAACAACAACGCTCATTGATATGACTTTCATTACTATCAATCTCTAAACTTTAATCACCCAAATTAGTCATATAATTATCCCCAACTTGTTTAGTGATCATGGACCTCTCTTCTGTAAGTACCCGACTCCTAATGTCTCTATTTTGTACCTCGTTCATATTGGATTTTGGTACTAAGGATTTTATACATTCTTTTGGACACAAGAACCAATCAAAATAGGTAAAGATCGCTTTTAGAATTTACATTTTATGTAGGCCTAGGTTTTTATATGGATCATGTTATACACCTTTTTAGTGTCTAATATTCCATTATTAAACATACCATTCTAATTCTTTGCTTCCAAATATACCAAATAATATATATTCACATACACTTTCAGATTTTGTTACATTTATCATTGTCCAGGAATATGATAAACCGGTAAAAGTGGACTGGTGCTTGTGAGTGATGTGCATTTCTTACCTCAATTCATCTATTAAACTATTCCATATCTGATCCACAAATTTACAAGTAAAAAATAAGTGACTAATAGTTTCATGTTGCTCTCCACACATAACACACATAAGATTTCCTACATTAATTCTCACTATGTTCTATGTTTTCTTTTGTTGCTACTCTATTAAGAATTACCCTCCAAACAAAATGATGTGCAACAAGTCCAGTCTTTACCTCCAAAATACTTAAAAGAATTCATAATTATCCTCTCTTTAGTTGTGAAGATTTTTATATGCAGACTTTACCGTGTATGGATCCCCTTCTTCATCTCTTCACGCCCATCTATCATTTGTATCTCTATTTGGTTTGTTTCTTATTACCTCTTGCATAAACGCTTCAAACTATTGTTTTTTCATTGAAACCATTGTCTCCTCCAATCTAGATGACACTCCCACTTATTATCAATCCATCTTCCGGACTCCTCTAATGTTGCATTATTTTGTGCGTTTGTGGGAAGTGATTTAACATCAATGTTTTCTTCAACCCATTTATCCATCCAAAAGCTTATATTTTTTTTCTATAGCTATTTTGTTATTAAATATTTTTATCGAACTATTTTTATTTCACCACTTCTTCCACATATTATTTGCAAACCTCTCTACCACCTTAATTTGTACTTAGTGTTATTTTTTATATTTAAATTTCTGAATGTCATATTTTTTTGATTCAATAGCTTTTTTAGTGACTTTTTACTCTCACTTTGAAGTTTTTATTTCCATTTTGGCAAATAGTGTTATTTTAAATATATTAATACTAGTAGGGTGGCATAACGGATTAGCCTGATCCGTTTTGGTCTAACTCACCACTAGTCTGCCAAGATTATATAAGCTGAAATTAGTAACTCGTTCTGTCATAGGGTGAATTGGCGGACTAACCCCTCACTTTTCCATTTTTTTTCTTTTATAATTATTTTTGTTTTGAATATTTACTTGATTGTAGTTATTGATATCACTTTTTGGATAACAAAAATGCAAGGAAAAATAATAAAATTAAATCAAACTTTAATATTCTAATCAAAGAAGATTTAATGTTTAACAAAATAAACTAAATATCAACAATACTTCAATTAATCAAATGAAGCATAAAAAAATTAAAGTAAATAAAATTCTAAATAAAACATTGATAATCATCAATTTTAAATTCAAGAAATTCATCTTTAAAAATATAAAAGGAAAAAAAAACATTTTGAGCCCACTTTACTCCATTTATGATCCACTAAATTACTGGGTTAGACGGTTGATGAATGATGACAGATTAGTGGTTTGTCATCCCTAAATACTAGTAGATATAATGCATTATCAGAAGAAGTAAAAATTAAAAATGGAAATTTGAAAGCAAAATACTGTATCACAAAACCCATAATCTTCGTCTATTTTTGTTCACAAAGTTACAACATAGGCATTATAATCATGAGGGTAGTCTGACTTAGTAAAATTGACTAGGAGCAACTCTTCACTGTCAATAACGGTCAAATCTTTTCCATTTACGCGTATGTAAAAGTATAAAAAAAAATCTTTTCCATTTTCTCTACCATGCATGGACAGTTGTTTATATTATTTTTGTATAGTTTGTCCTACGAAGCTTTGTGCATGTGCAATTATTGATAAATCATGAACTCCATTATAAGACAAGATTTCAAAACCTTATACGAATCCAACGAACTAAGTCAAGCTGGTACAACTTTGAAGAGATCAGAAACTTCCTCAACTTTACACGTTACTGAAAAGCAAAATTGAGGGCGTAATGGTATATACATGGTCCTTTTTGGTGAAAATAAATACATCCATATACAGACACGCACATTTTAAATGATTGATGTAAAAAAAAGACAAATTATTAGTAAAAATTATTGATATAGATTTGACAGAAAATGTATAATATTTTAAATAACTGGCATAATAATTTGCCATGCCTCTGTTCTATTTTTTTTTAATTTAAACATATAAGAGTATATATAAAGATAATAATGATTAAATGAAAGTATAAAATTTTAATTTATTGTTTTGGGGAAGATTTAAAATGGAAGAAAATTTAAAATAATATAGTTTTTATAACAAAAAACAGTTTCCTATTAAAAAAATAAAAAATAGTAAATAGTAAATGTTAAATTTTATAGTTAAATTTATTTTTTTGTAATTAGTATAAAAATAACACAATTTATTTATGTTCATTTTTTATTTATTGCATATTTCTTCCATTCTATTTTCTATTAATATACGTAACACATTTTTTATTCTATTTTTCTTTTATTTATTTAGTTTTTGATTATTTTTCTCTTATTTATTTAAAACAAAAACTTGTAAAGTCGTAATGCAAACATAGCACTAGTGTTTGAAAAATACGTCTCCGTCACCGGAAGAAAGGGAATGAGACAAAAAGACAGCACGAATATGGTCATAAAGTCACAAAGGATTTTAAAAACCTGAAAAAAAAAATTGATAAACAACAGATTCATCACGTTACTGAAACCAGGTGGAAAACTAAGCCCTTTTCGTCGCACTAAACGTTAAGAACCGAGGCAACAACTTGAGAGAGAAAGGTCGCGGAAGCGGTACCAGTGGCAGCGGGTACAGGTTTTCCGTATACTCGAGTGCATAATTATTCCTCAATTTTAATATTCACATCGCAGTTTTGTCAAAAATCGTGAATCGTTAATGCAAATCAAATTTCAAGGTTACCTCAACTTGATTGTGCAGCTGAAGCACCATCTGCGCACAAGACTCCGAGATATCTGTAATTCGCTCCGGCAACTTCCCCGCCGGTCCGGTCGTACAATCTCCGGCGAGTCTCGAAAAATGCCAGAATCTTCTGCCTGCAATAATCCACAACCACACAAAATTAGCTCAAACTCAAAGCCAGTTGAACCGGCAAGAATTATAACAAGTTAAACACAATTCAATACATAATTTCAGTGTTCTTCTCAAATCAGCATGTGAAATTTCAGTATTCATACAGATCACTACTGAAACGAAACTTCAACTCTATTCAATGTACAGCACCATAAGCATGTGAATAACGACATCTAATAAGTTTTGTTGTGAGAATTAACTCTTCAATTTTGCGATTGCAGTTCAATCCGATTCAACGGAATTGAGATTTATCGAAAGGTATAGGTACCGGTTTTGTGAGCAGAGTAAACGGCGAGGAGCGTGATGGAATCGCTGGAGTGAACGACATGAGTGAGCGCCCAGGCTAATGCGGTTTTGGAGATTATCTTCTCCGCTCTGACGGCGACGAGAACCTTGTTGGAGACGGTGGCGGTGGCGGCGCTGTGCCTGGCGCTTCTGGAACCCACAGTTTCCTCTCTTAGCATTGGTGGTTGAGTGTGGAAGATGGATGAGGGAAGGTTTGGGTTTGGATCGTCTGGTCCTCACGTATGCATTGCGTTGGGTGCGTGTGAGTGAGCTTGATCGTTGCATTATTTTGCGGAGTTAACTCGAAGCCCATGTCTCCAACTGGCATGTCCCAACCCTGGTTCGGTTAACCTAACCAGAGTTAAGAGAATCGGGTAGTTGTTTGTTAGTAGTTACTTGCGAGGGGCCTGGTGGTGAGGCTGGTGTGTTATGTCTTGTCTTTGTGAAGTGGCAGAAAGGAAATTCTACGCCATCTCATAAATAAATAAATGTCAAAAACTTATTTCTCCTTAAATGTTTTTTACCAAAATATGTAATTATAATTATTATTTTTACATATCAAAGATATAATCAGTATTTTTTTTATATGAGAATTTTATAGATGATGAACCTACACGAGACTAGTAAATCTTCTAAGAGCTTATACATGTGTATATTTATTATCTTTTCACTTTTTTGAATATTTAAATATATTTACATACTAGACATATTTTATGCATATTTTTTTTGGATATTACATTTATGGTATTAAAGTATATTATATTTAATATTGACTTTCGAGAGGTGGATTTATTATGTTTCGTTTTGTGTGGTGCTATGTGATGGATTAAGAAAAATAGTTAGAAATTTCTCAATGATTTAAGAAAGTTAATTATAAATTTCTAACTATTTTTTTAACTTTTCATATTAATCTATTTTTAGTATAACTAATATTTTGTTATGAGTGTTTTATATGATAAATGTGTGTTTAATTAAATTTTATAAAAAATTATTATTTTAAGTTAGAATTTACATTATTATTTAACATTAATAACTATTTTGCATGTATAACTTATATACATATCCGTCATAAAGTCGAGAATGTATACAACTAGGAACGACGGTCAGTATTTTATAATTGGGCTCTAATTACCATCAATGACAATTATGAGTATAACAATCAATTCAATGAGTTTTAATTATCGAGTGGCTATTTATAAGTTATAACGATTATTATAAGGTCAACCTAAGAGTCACTATTTAAAGAACATATAAATAGAAATTCTCAAGGAAATACATCTTATCTTATTCAATATGTTCCATATACTTATATAATTATACTTAACACATATATTATCATCATTTTGTGTTCTTATTGACTTGAGTATCAAATAGTCTTCTTCAGACGAATCTCCTCCTTCAACTATAGACCAACGTGAGGAATATCAAAATCCACACCAAAGCATTCTCTGAATTCATCTCCGGTAAGAACAACTTATATATTAAACATAAAGTAAACAACGTGTATTATGAAATTGTTTTAATTATTGGTATTTTTAATATAAAACATTCAAATTAAATTTAGTGATAAAGATAAAACAACTTAAAATAAATAAATTATTAAGAAAATTAACTATCTAGATGGAAAAGAAAAACTGATAATTAAAATTATCTTAGTTAACTGGGAGAATGTTTTTTAAAATACATATTTAAACTAAAATAAAAAAAATAATTAAAATACTTTTTAAAAATAAGTTATTTTAATTTAAATTTGAATGTGTTTTTAATCGTTCAAATTTGGACTCGTTTTAGTTTTATAAATTACAAAATTTAGTACTTTAATTAAAAAAAAAATGATTTGTTTCCCTCAACACCAACACTATTATACTTCTTGCTGATGTGATTGATAACAACAATGTCAGCATACATGTATTATGTGGAAATATTTTATACTTAAATATACTTTTTAATCATCAAATTTTAGACCTGCGATACAACGCAACTTTAAACTTCCAATATTGAGATTATTGAATAATGTTTTAAGATAAATTTATTAATAATCTAAAACTATCAAAATCTAGTGAAGTAAAGAAAAATACTGTATTTATATATTTTAATCACAACGGTAAGGACTTGTGTTTTTTAGTAATAAATAAGTGTATGAAATAATTTATAAATGACAATAAAAATTAATATATATATATATATATATATGTTTAGTTTAAATATAATTTAAGATATGTAAACAAGGTTATGTTAAATAATGTTGGGAGTGAGGATAGGAATAAAGAATAGGTGTAGTAATCTCGTTGGGCCTTTAGAATCGAAATATAAAACAAAAATAGAAAGAGAGGTGAAGTTATCATAACCATGGGCTGCGAGCAGCAATTCTGACTAACCTTTCCTTCTTAGAAGGTTGCATGAGTGAGAGACTGTTTCTTCCTGCACTTCCATACCTTCTTCTCTCACCATCATAAATTTTTGAATTTTCAAAAATGTCCCTCTATAATATTTTGGATTACGTGATCCGGAAGTTATTTTTTAAATTTGTATTTAGCTTCCGGATTATGTATCCAGAAGTCTTTTTTTAGATGCATGCTTACTTTTCTGATTACATAATTTGGAAGTCTTATTTAGCTTTCGGGTTATGTAATCCGGAGGTCTTTTTTCAAATAAGTTTCCAGATTAGATAATTTGGAAACTACTCTATTAGGTCACACAAGAAGAATAAAAATGTATTTTCATATTGTGTATGGAGATGTCGGAAGAAGATACGGAGGTGCAGGAAGAAATAGTTTGAGTGGGATGTTGAGGTAGTGGGAATTTTTTTTTGGGTTTGTTTGGATATTATTTTTCCATCATCTTTATTGATTTCGAGGAAATTAAAGGTAAGATAAGTTAATTTTATTCTAAATTTTCAATACGATAACGAGTGAGTGGTTTTGGATTTGTAAGTGCTTTTAGCCAAATATCATACATAAATAATATATTCTCATTATTTTTTTATAATAGGTAATATACTTATCAATATTATTTTGATGTCAATAATTTTAGTGTTTTTGGTAAGTAATGGATGTGTTTGGTTATTATTGTTAAATAATTAATATGAATTATTTTTCTATATTAGCTTATCATGTTTATTTATAGTTTTTTGAAACTATGATAGTTGTGTGTGGATACATAAGGATAATTGTGTATGTTGAAGGTATTCTTAAATGCAACACTACTAGTGTTGTCCTTGTTTTAGGTTTTGAAATTTTTTAAATTTCAATCTTTTGAAAAACATGTAATTGTGTATTTTATTTTTTCTTAATATATATATATATATATATATATATATACACATTAATGATGTAATTGAAATAACGATAGTGAAATTGTTACAACAACTATTATATTTTATTTGAAAAATAGAAACTCATCAATATTTCATTCATGACAATGTGATAAAGAACATAAAAGGTAACAAAAAAGAATTAATTATTTTAGGGATATGTATTATTGTTTATATGGTTATTATTAAGTAAGTGAAGAAGAGTAAAATGTCATGAGTGGTCTGAGATCTCTCTCTAAGTTTTAGAAATTAAAAAAGAATTTTTAATTAAATAAGTAAAAGAAAAATAATCTAAACTTGAATAACTAAAGTATATTTATTAAGCTTATTTTATAATATAGAGACGTGATAATAGATTTTCAGCTTAAAATAAGAAGTTATTGTCAAATGAAGGTTTTAGCATTTTAATATGACAATTAGATAAAAAAGTGATCACAAACGAATTATAATGATATTTTAAAATGTATTATTATTATTATTATTTTACAAAATGTTATTATTTATTATTAATATTTTATATTTCATCAATTTTTAAAATATGTAATGGTGGGGTATCCACATGCTATGTTCCAGAAGATTTTTTTGCTTAGTGAACCTGTTGAAGATATTTGCAGATGGATCTTTATTTAATGTTGTTTCGCCTTTTTCATGTAATAGAATGCTATTTTGCCACCGGATATTTAATAGATTGTGAAATTTAAAATATAATGGTTCGATGGAAAAAAATAAAAATAATATATATATATATATATAGTCTAACTTTACGAAAAAAAATTGAGTAATTAACAACACTAAAAAAAATATTAAATAAAAAACAATTAATTATTATATTAATTAAATTAAATATTATCTTAAAATTTTTAAAAATTATTAATATTTTGAAATTATTTTTATTATTAATAAATAATTTTAAATTAATATTTAATTAACTACCAATTTTTTTTTAAATTTTTTTAATAGTTAACTAAATAATAATTTAAAAATTATTTATTAATAATAAAAATATTTTAGATATTTTGATTTTTAAAATAGTATTCAATTTAATTATATAATAATTAATTATTTTTGTTTCTATAATTATTTTCTATGTAATAAATTTTTGTGTGAAATAAATAAATTAAACTTAATAAATAAATCACATTACAATTAAAATTCAAGAGTAATTTTTTCATTGAAAATGTAACCCAAAACGTGAGAATTTCTCCTTTGTGATTTTTGTAATAATAAAAGTTTTATATTTATTGATTTCTAAATCTTAATATATTTACAAATTAAATGCATACGACTAACACATATTCATTAAAATACTATTAAGACTTTATATTACTATTAGGATCAGATTTAATTTAATATATAATAATTTTATTTACTAGAGTATTACTCGTAAAATGTTGATTTATGTATTAAAGATTTCTTTTGTCAATATTTATCTATTATTGATATTTAAATATGATATATCATTAAAATAAATAAATAAACATGATTTGAATAAATTAAATTTTGATTTACAAACAATTTAAAATAACATTAAAAATATTCAAATATAGCAAAAACATGTTTAAACATATTAGAAACAAAGTGTGAGAAAGAACAGGTATTCACATGCAGAAGAGAAAATGAAAGAGGCATTGTGACAATCCTTTTCGGCACCATTGGTGTTACCATGTGGTCGCAGTTATGACATAATGAATGATTATCATCGACCAAGGACCACGTTTGTGTTGTCACAACTTCCTGCTCCTTCTATGGACCATGTTCGACACAACCATATTACTGTTGTAATTTATGTATTAAACTTTATGCTCATTTTCAATATAACTTTTATAATAGTAATACTTTATAAATTTCGAGATAAATATAACTATATTTAGATATTTATTTCTCTACTCTTACTTAAAGAATTTTTAGTGTATATTATATTATAATATTATAACATCTACGTCATCATTAATTGATTATTTGTAGTAAAAAAATATTTGTAGTCAAAATACTAATGACTATTTGTAATAAAAAAAATTATTAAAATAAGTTTTTATTAGTGATAATGAATTTTTAATGTATACTATATTATAATATTATAACATCTACGTCACTCATTAGTCAAGATGAAATATCTTAACATACTAGTAGTCTACACTGAAAATATGTTTGTCACATAAAAAAACAAATAATGACTCATTCCAACCGTTTTCTTACTACAAGATGAAATATCTTAACATATTAATAGTCTATATTGAAAATTTGTTTGCCACATAAAAAAAAATTAATAATAACTCATTCTAATAATTTTCTAAATACAAGTATTAAAAAAAATCTAAAATTTGATTTAAAAATAAAAATCAATATCGTGTGAAAAAAAAATTAACCTTTATTTAAATAGAGTAGGATTTTGACATATGACAACAAAATCTAAGATCATATAAATCAAATTTTATCAAAATTCTAATCAATGTAGAGCTTTGGACATATCATTAACATTTGAATAAAGACTTGTGAAATTGCTTGTACGTAATTTGTGAAAACGAGGTTGGAAAATGCCAAATCAAACCAAACCAAACACATTTTCAGAATAAGTATCATTTAACTAATATCAAAGGCTAAGTTTCATGAATAAAAATTATGTCTGAGAAAGTGATTTCAAATAAATCACTACTTTTTGTTAATTTCCGGAACTAACGTTGATATTAATTTGTAGCCACTTGATATTATCTTTAAATGTCAATTTATGATAGCTTTAAAAATAAGATAACCCGATTAAAAATTATTTACAAAACTAAAATCTTAATTAAAATAATTAATTCAGATATTTATTTAAAAACTCTAAACTAGTTCAACAATATCTACTTTGTAATTTAACCTGTATTGTATTTTACACCTATGCATACATTTTTTTTTTCAAAACATATACACCATAATTTGAACTTATCCCTATTTTAAAAAATGCTCTCTTATGGATCTTATGGATGGTGAAATGTTAAAAATATCTTCATTTGAGATTTAAAAATCAATTTAACTTTTGTCTTTCTTCTTCACTTCATCTTCTTCCATCGCTCTCCACTCTAATTTTTGTGTTTGTGTGTGAAAGTCCATAAGAGAATAATTGACCACTTAAAATTTTTCTCTAATGTCATGTTTTCGGTGTTTGAAGAAGTTTATTTTTTTTATATTTTTCTTTGTTATTGTTGTTGCTTGTTTACTCCAACACAGTTGATCTAAAATATTTTCGAATTGTACAATCCAAAATAGATTTGAAAGTTTTTGTACATTTTAAAATCTATACTCTCGAGTGTGTTAATACATTCCAGATTATGCATTACAAAATTTATTTGTTTTAGGTGAAGAATCTCAAAATGAAGTTAGATAGGGACAACGATGTCGATTCGTAAAAAAGATTGGGAACATGCTTTCACTAAAATTGAGGCAAATGTGTTGTCAATAGTTGTAGGATGACATGATAAGCATAAAGGATTTGGTTGTGGACCTTCTCATACATCCTTACTAGTGAGTTATGTTGACCACGTGACCTTAAGACTTCAGGAGTGTAAGGTTTGAGGAAATTGAAGTTGGTCTATCATGAACATAAGTTAAGTAAATTTGGGATCCCTTATTTTCAAATTAAGGTTGCGATGCTTAACATCGAGTTGTTGTCACTGTGCAACATTAGCCATGAGACCATTGATAAGTATCTCATTATGTGACAATTTTGTTTATATGTGACATTGGATTTCACATCAACGTTATCGATATTGGTTAAACTCCTTGGGGTAGAGTTTGATTATGTCATGACAAAGTTGAGGTAATATTGTGGAGCACACGTCAGACTCATTTAGTTGCACGAGGTGTACAAAGGAGTGCATCATCCGAAAAAAATGTGAGTTACAATTCAGGATTATTTGTTGCCTTTTGTTAGTTGTACAATATTCGTTGATAAAAGTGCACCATATGTTGCTTGTCGTACTTGACATTGTTCATTAATCTAAAATTTTGTGGTACTTATAGTTTATTAAAATGAATTTTAATTTTAACTCAATTTTATAAAACTTAGATCTAAGATGATACTTATACTCACTTATATATTACGAATAAGTTTTATTTCATATGAAATGTCTAATAATAAAAAAAATATTAACTCAATATAATAACAAATGTTTTATTATTATATGATAAATTTTGATCAAGCTCATAACATCTTTCGAAGGTGAATGTGACCAAACAATGGATTAAATTATTCCATCCATGAAATATTTTTATTATCTTAAATTAAATGCATCTTAACTCTTCATTTCCTTCATCAACGAACCATGTTGTGGTTACTGTTCTTTGTAAGTTCATTTAGGCTTAATTAAAAAAGAAAACGAAAAACCAACTTAGAATTGATTGATCATTTATTATTATTTCACTCTAAAATTCATGATTTTCTTAAAAAAATAGTATTATAATTACTAGAGTTTTATGGATTGTCCTCCTAACATTCCTATCTTCAATTTATAAATCCCAAAAAGAAATTATAAATCATTGATTCGTGACAGAACTAGCACTATGGTGGGCCTTTTACTTTTTCATTTTTGGTACTCAGCAAAAGATGGTTGAAAAATGGAGCAGATCCGAAAAACAGATTTCGGCCCACGACAAAAGTGTTCAATTGGGCTGGGCCACACATACACTTTTTATATACCTACAGAAAGAGACTTTCTAACAAAGAAAAAAGGAAAACTTAATATTACGTTATCATCTATCAATATTTTTTTAATTTTTAAAAAAAAATTACGCCATTTAAATTTATAAATTATAGTATATTTCATAGCATTTAATGTAATTTCTCTTTAAATAAATTTTCAACATCTAGTATTTTTTTTTTCACGTTTTTAGAATTGAGTGCAAATTCATAGATCAAAAGTCAGAGGTAGGACCACATGGGTGGGCCTTCAACTTTTTCAGTTTTATACAACATAAGAGATTGTTCTTACAATATCATATGATTAAAAATTTGTCCAAATCAAAAAACTGAACTTCGGCCCACAAGAAAAGTCTTCTAAATGGGCCACATTGAACAGAACTACACCTTTTCACAAAGCACTGCGGAAAAGGAAAAGGTAACACCCAGTGCCTGTTGTTTATTAACCTTTTGTTTTTTTATTTCAGATTATGCCATTTTTTCAGATTTTTTTTTTATTTCAGAAAAAATAACTTTAAACAATCAGTAGGGTTTGTACAACCGAGACTCTGACTTAGCATTCAATCCAAGTCGGACGACACAATCAAAATTGTTACATCTAAACAGGATTAACTATTCTAATCAACGATCAAGTACTAGTTATTGCACCCCTAAACATGACTCAACTCCTTAATCCGGTCCAATAGTAAAAGGGCCAATGATAATCATATAAATAGGCACAATTTCCAAGAATTAGGTATGTCATCATACAGTATTAAAAGCACCGAATACTGAATTCTTACTTGATCGTCGGAATACCTTTTGCAGGTACCATCCGAGTCCGAAGCTAGAAAAAGGAGGAACGGAAAAGTGAGGAGTTCGTTTTGAGAAGGAAGCGAAGAAGAGTTGACCGACCGACCGAGAAATGTTCAAATCATTCTCTTGATCCAACTCCGTTCGAGAATATATATATATATATATATATATATATTAAATATTTATAAAAACATAATGATTTTTTTTTATTAGTTTATAGGATGAAGTTTGAGAGTGATTGTTTATATGAATATTAAACTCTTTAAAATCCATATTAAAAGAATTAATGAGATCTGATAAAAAAAATTCATTTTAAGAAGAACATGTGTTCTACATTGATGATGGTTGGAAATGAAACATCAAACGAGTATAAAATAAATTATAAATCGTTCTGATGATATACTAATAAGTAAATTTAAAGTGTAATTTAATTTTATAAAATCGATTTATAAAATAAAATTTAAAACCTTATATATTATAAAATATATTATTTTTAATTGATACGAGTTCTTCTATTGAAAAAATGTAAGAAAGAAAAGTTGGTATTGATAGAGTAATTTTGGTTAGAAAATTAAGGTGAGTTGAAACAAAATGTAAGAGTAAGTTTTATATTTATATTAGAATTGGGATTGAAAGAGGGAGATGATACATATAAGAAGGAAAAAGTTTGGAAGATGAATTTGTAAAAGTGAATTAACCTAGGTGAGGACGTATGTGGTACAGATATGATGAGAAGGATGGTACGATGAAAACATGACCCACCTGTCTCATATCACCATCCTCAAATGGGTCCTATTTTGCCTAACTATAACCCATGCTCCATGCCTTCAAACAACCATAATTCTATTTTTATTTTTCATGATGTTCTGTTCTATAGCTTGCACAGAAAATGACATCAAAGACAATGCCTCAAAACTCTTTGGACTCAAGCACATGTTCTCTAGCAAAATCCATTTATCCCATTCCTCATCTCTCTCCCAAACATATACACACACTTACACTTCACCAATCCAAATCATTCCCATAGAATAATTCCTCATCTCTTCATCAATTCCCTCCCCACATGTTAGCACTAGCCACTACTTTGTTCCAATGACAAGGAAAGGGGTGTGCTCAGCTCGTTATTTAACCTAATTTTTCAACTTTTTCTTTACTTTTTTTCCCTACAATAGAAACCAATTTCAGTGACAAAAAATAATTAGTTACTATATTGACAAAATTAGATACTAAAAAAATTATTCGTATCTAAATTAGTTTATATTATTGATATATATTAGATACCAAAGTTTTAGATACCAACTTCAGAAATTGGTAGCTAAAACTTAGGTAGCTAACTAGATACCAATTTAGAAACTATTGAAACTAATTTAGATATCAATAATTTTTTGTAGTCTCTAAAAGAGTATGCAATCTAGTCAGTATAGAAACTAATAATTTTTTGTCTCTAAAGTTGGTTTCTATTTAATGATTCTGAAGGAGAGTTTAGGGTTTCAACACTTTAAAAGAGTTATCTCTCTGGATGATTCTGGGTGGTCTTTTTGCCAAATGGGTCTTCCAAGGCTGAATTCAAGGTCAAGCATTCCCTCGGAAAGTGACAAAGTGGTGGAATCCAAGCCTCCAACACCATAACTGAGACCATTATTCACCTGTTTATAAAAATTATTAACCCTTGTGAGTGACATAAGCCATTTACAGAATATTCACAATGCATGCAAGAAAACTACAAGAAGCCACATGCTACATCCATTTGTGTCACAGCTTACCATGCTTTCACTTCCCTTGAGGTCAGAACACGTCAAACCCATCTCTGCATCTTGTCTACTATTGTTTGTTTTTGTCTCTATCTGTGTCCTGAAAAGTGGAAGAACAAAATTAATGCTGAAAGCTGAACATCTTCTACTTAATTAATGAAAATGGTACTTTCTTTAAACAAAACTCCAAATCCAAAGTCCCAAAATCCAATTCCTTAATGTATACAAGTCCAAACGCCATTGCTATACCAGTTCATGTGATTGCCTTTTGCAGATGAGATGCCATGTGATGCACCAATTAACGGTCAACATCCAAAACTTTCAATTTTCCTAGGAATTAATTGAGATGTTGAAACTATCTGTGATCTTATTCGGAAATGGAAAGAAGTGAAATCTCAACATGCAACCCTCGTTATTAATAGAGGAACAATTTTTGTCTGCAATCTCAGTTTTGGTAGTGAAACATAACCAAATATTTTACCACATATCACACAAGTGAATGAAGCTGAATTTCTTGATAACTCGTTCATGTGCGTGACAAAAATAAATGGATTAGTTGTTCCACGACCAATTAAGGATCTCACAAGGTTTTTATCTTAGAGATGTTTCAATGTTTATGCAATAATTTTCTTTTGAAAAAATGTGGCTAAACCTTTTGTTGTGCATTGGGATGAATAATATGAAAGCATTATATATTAAGAATGGACGTAGAAAATGACCAGCCTCATACCTACCTATAGAAACCCTAGGTTTTACTCGTCAAAATCTATGCACAGGTTATAAAGCTGTCGTTATAGAAGCTTGTAATAAAAAAAAAGATAAGCAAAAAGCCAACGACACACGTGAATTAAAAAAGGGTTTGGTAAATAAAGTCTTACCAACGCCAAACATTTATTAAGGAATGATAAACGTAAACTTTTAATTATAAGGGATGTATAAAAATTAGAAAAATATTATCTTTACACTCACTTTATCTTATATCTTTCACTTTATTTCTCTTTTCGTTTTACTTTAAGTTTTTCATTTATTATATATATATATATATATATGAGTTCTTCTTTCAATTATTTACTTTCACGTGTACCCCTTAAAATGAGGTATGAGTATCATTATTCTAAAAAGTTCAGAAGAAAAGAAAATAAACAAAAGGGTCAAACAAAAGGAATTTTTGAAAAATCGTGCATATATATATATAATGATACATTAACAAACTATAACTTTTAATACTTTTTATATCATTTAATTATATATATATATATATATTTATTTTTAAACACATCACTTTAAAAATTTATATAAGATTAAGAATCGTCAAGTATCATTTTTCATACATTATACTATGACATTAGCATAGGTAGCTTTTAATGGCCCAGAAGTTGAATCAATATTAGTCAATAAGTCAACATTACTTTCACATTAATTTGTATAGAGAAAAAAAAGTATGGTGTGAATGAAAAGTGAAAGCACAGAAATTAAAAATGGTTTATGAATTAATGCAAAAGCTGAATGAATCACCTGTGGGAAGTTTGAATGGGGTGTGGTAGATTGGGTGAGGGTGCATGCAGATGAAGTATGTTAATCCCTGGCCTTGGATTCAATAGTCCAATATCATGACCTGCAATATTCATCAACAATAGAGGCATTGCTCTTCCTTTATCAGACACCACAGCTTAATAATTCAGTTGAGGACTTTGAAGCCAAAGAGGGTTTTGTTTTTAACGGGGAACAGTACTAGAAGCAAATCATAGAGTTTTCTGTCACACCCGAATCACCAAAGATCTCAAACAAAGAGAATAATAATGATGATAATAATGGAAGAAGAAACGCAAAAAGGGTCCTTCAGAAGGAACACAACACTCCAATTCAATTACCTGTGCTGCCTTTGTCAGTGCTCTTCACTGTTCTATACATCTGCATGAACACCCCGCAAAAAATAATATCAGAAGAAAAGTCCACAAGGCTAAGATTGCATTACATAATCTAGATACCCCTTTTGTCCCTACTCCTTGGTTCTACCTTCCCCACTACTAGAGGCAACCTAAAACGACCAACAATGCTCCTTTTTTCCCTTTCTCTTTTGTTCTGTCTAGTCAGAAACTGATTCAAAGAGGAAGAATAAGAACTTCACTCATTCAGCTTAAAGACTATTATGTGGTTAAGGAGGTTCGATATCAGTCCTTGCAGAATTCCTAGAAAAACTGTTTGATAATTTTTTTATAAGGATTAAAAAAAAAACTCAAAGACTATGGAGAAATATAATGGGGAGAGAGATAGTACATATATGGGAATGAATAGAAACTACCCCACCTGCAAGTGACTCTTGACGTGTGCTAGGGTTAGATCCTTAACATTCATTAACTCTAACACAGACTTCGGAGTTGCTCCTGCAAGTGTGACAAGACAAACTCAAGATTAGACATAACCTAGAATATATCTATATCTATGTATATTTATACATATGCTTTATCTCACCACCATCACCTTTTGCATACAATAATAACAAGTTCTCAAACTTGAGTATAAGAATAAGGTATCACTAAGGAGATTAGATTAGAAGATAAGAGTCTTTTATATAAAAGTTGAGTTATAAAAAAAACTCTCAAACTATACTCACACGTATAATGTAATTAGACCATGGCTTATAGAACATTATTTTCCAATGGGTTTTCAAATAATTAAAGAAAAAAGCGTTTTTGCCCAAATTTAGAGACGGTTTCTCTTCACTGATTTTGGAATCTGCTAAATTTTGGATTTTGAAAGACTTACTTTCATGGCCGCCAAGAAGCTGAACCGCGTGAACAAAATGGGCATGGAGGGTGGTGGTCCATCTCATCCTGGGAGCCCTGACGCTTCTTTTGACGCCATTGACGACTCTCGCAGTTCGTTTGAAATCGCGGCCATAGATGTGAGGTTGAAGGTGGTGGTGGTGGTGGTGGTTGAAGCTTCTCGTGTCACCTTGAACCTGACGGCGAGGATTCAAATCCGCGGTTCCAAAGCCTAACTTCAACGACGGCTCACGGTGGTGACCAAGGTTGTGGAACTCGTGGCTCAAATCACTTCCTCCGCTGCTCCCGGAATCAGAAGTTGAGCACATGTCGTTGTGAATCGCTTTGCTGAAGCCCCCCAGTTCCTTCACCTCACAAATATCTGAAACGGAGGGAGGACTTATGTTCAAGGAGAGGTCTGGCTCCGACAATAAAGTTTGCATTAACGTGTGTGAATTGGTGAACATAGAGAAATATGGTTATGGTAGAGAGAAAGTGAAGAATAGAGAAGATCTAAGTGTGTTCAGGTGGTGAAATAGAAGAAGGAAAAGGCAGAAGGGGAGAGAGTTAAGAGATAAAGTGGAGAAGCAAATATAGTAAGAGATGGAATTGAAGAAGTTGAAAAGAAGGGTTTAAGGGTGTGATTATATGATGAGTGACTTATGATTTGTGATGGTGTGGTGATAGGCTTTTAGTATAGGATCCACTAGGGTTGAAGGAAGACCATTTAAAAGGTGAGAGAGAGAGAGAGAGAAAGAGAGTAATTAATTTCCAGGGACTACTTGTCACAACTAGTCAGATAAAAAAATAGGAGAAAGAGAAAAGATCAGAGTTTTTTGGGGATGCTGGTTTGAACCAAAAGTTAGTGAAAAGGGGTAGCAGTTATTTATGGAACATCAAAGTAGTACTGTGGAGAGAGGAGGTTTGAATGGGATGAGATGAGAGAGAAGCTGAAGGGAAAGAGTATGGTTTGGTTTCATTTATCCCTAACTGAGTTATAAGCTGTATAATAATAACTAAGATGAAAGGTTTAGTAAGAAAAAGAAGAAAGAAATGATGGTGCAGGGATGAAATGGTGGTTCTTGGCAGGAATATGGTTGAATTTCGAGAAAAACAAAAGGGGTACTATTGAATGGAATATTGGAATGGAAAATGAGTGTGTAGTTTAAGATGATGGATCGCGACCTGTTAAAATTCCCTGCTCTTTTTGTTTCTATCAGGGTTTAATTCATCTCTTTTAATAATGCATTTTTCTTCAATTGGAATATTCCTCTTTTATTATGAACGAGGATTCACTGCCACTCCAAAAATATCTCTCTCTCTTTCTCTCTGTGTTACGTGCAGATGTATATTGGTGCCATTAAACCTCATCGTTTTCTACCTATAACTATAGCTTTGGGACACCCTCACCAAGCTATATAGCTTCACTCCATATGCTCAACCTTCTCCATATATAGTCACAGGAAAATGACTCTTTCTCTATGTGCATTTTCCAAACCATCTCCATAAAAATTAATCAACACTTACAACTCTAACTCAAACTATTCTCAAACATGTTTTTTAGACAATGTTACTGCTGGATTCTGCAGAATTTTGCTGCATATCTACACCACTAAAAAGCACTTATGGATGTGACAAAAAGCTTAGTTTTTTTCTTGCTAAGTATTAGAATGTAGTTAAGTACTTAAAAGTTCTTTGAAATTTGTATAAGGGTTTTATTTCATTTAATTTTTGCTGATAAAAAAACTCCTTTTAAATGTCAAGTTTATGAACAACATGTCATTTTCATACATTTCTTAAGAGACAACAAATATATATATATATATATATATATATATATATATATATATATATATATATATAGGTCGAGCTGTACACGTGCGAAGGTGCTAGTGTTGAAGTGAAGAAAATTGTTGGAGGTGAGAAAAAAGGTTGAAAGAATTAAGGAAAGGAATATATATGTATATGTGTGTGTGTCTGTGAGAAAGAGAGAGAGTGTGTGTATGAGTATGGACTGTGTAGGTGAGAGCAGGTCGCAGACCCACAACCACATGCAGAAGCAAAGAACATGCTGATGACACCCTCAAGTATGTTGTGGAAATTTATCTCTTATTTATCAAAAATAGATAAAATTTATCAAAATGGGTAAATCAAGATGTCACGACTTTATTTTAAAGAAGTCGTATCAAGTTAGCACAATCAATGTATTTAAACTGAAATCGTATCATCTTGACACGATTTTAATATAATCAAATTTTAACTAAAGTCATGTCAAGTTAACACGATTTACACATTTTAGTTATTTTTAAAGAATTTATTAGTTTCGATAAATAAAAAATAAAATTGTACCACATTACTAAAATATATGTATTGTCTCGTCTCTCACCACATTATTCTAACACTAACATTGAGAAAAATGTTTCTTTGACACTCTAAAAAAAATTACACCTCATAATGTTTTTACACCTAAAAAATAGAATTATGAGTTATTTTAGTAAAATTTAGAGGTATATGAGGATTATTGAATTACAAGTAGGGAAGTGAGTGTTGAATGGAGCATAGGAGGAAGTGGAAGTGGGAATTGTATAAAGAAGTTCATTCGTTCCAACGTTAACGTTAAGAATTTCAACGCTAGCATTTGTCTAATTATGTACCATATAATCCTCTTCTCCAATATTCCCTCTCCGTGTTCAAATATTCCATGTCTTATGTCCAACACTACCTTTACCTTAAGCAACTCACCTCTCTTCTTTCTACTTCCAACATCATTAAAAAAATACAACATCATCTTTTCTTATCACAAATCAAATCTCTCCTCTACAATAATCTAACTATCTATCACATCAACCCCTCTTAGAACAACTCCTATGTTGTCATGTTCACTGATAAAACATAATTATAGATTCAAATTAGATTTATGTATAAGAAGAAAAAAAACATGATAACAAATTCAGTCAAATGGGATGAAATTCAATCAAATTAGATGCAACCCTGCAATATTTATATAATAATTGATTGATTCATTTCTCTTATTTATTTTAAATATCTTTCAAATACTTAATTCAGACGCAAAAAGTCTAGAAATACATATCAATCTCATAGAGGGTATTCACTCAATTCTCATACTCACTTATGTAATTATAATTTCTTTTGCTACTTGAGCGTCGGATAATTTTTTTTCTCCTCTATAACCTTGACAGTCATATTTAGAAGTCACTTTTGCTGATCAAGAAAAGAAAATCTCGAAGTCACAACTCGGTTTGTTAAGCAAACTACCTTTCCTCGCCTTTAAGAGATCTACACTCCATAGAACAATAACTAAAACGAAGCATGTAAACATAACTACAGTTATTAGAAATCTCACATCAACTAGAGATTAAGACATTTCATAGTTTATAAGTGGTGCAAACCTCATCTTATAAGTTGGTTTTATAAGATTGAGTTAAACTTAAAGTTTACTTCTTAATTTGGTTCAAATATCACATGACTTGTCATCACAGAGTATCTCACGAACATAGTGAGCGAGATGAAAAGAGTTTTATATATATTGTAGCATAGAGTAGTTTTGAAATGAAGAATGGTCCTTGGAAGAAGATAGGTAGATTTCATGCCTAGGAAGTAGATGTTTGTGGAGAAAATGAAAGAAGGTGGAATAGCATATTCGTGGGCGTAAAGAAGGGTAGGGTCACGTGAGTTATGGGCGTGAGGTTGTGTAGGCAATAGGGTCTTCTTATTGCTAATATTTGTTCTCTTCTTTTGGTCTTATTCTCCTCTTCTCTTCTTCTTCTTCTCTTCCTATGACTCCAAAACTTTAATAACATTTATGACCCTTCTTTTCTTTATTCCTCTCATTAATGTGCCAACAACATCACACCAATTTCTTAATCCATTTCTTAATACATTGGTCAGCGCCTCATGCGCTCTAGATTCTCCGGGAAATTCAACTTTCCCTTTTCTTTATCATTTTTCTATGCTCATCTTTCTCATTCCAACTATTCAACAATAACCTTCTCATCATATCTTTTTTATTATTCATTCAAACAAAATAAGTGCATCTCAAGCAAGAACAGACATCATGTTACACACTTTGTAGGTTGTGTGTATAGGAAATGAAAATTGCTGTGTTTCTCGTGATTTACTTTAATGGATGCTTGTGTTTTACTATTTTTTCCCAACCTAACTCGTATGTGGAATGCTATATCACTATTTTTCATTCATTCATGCAAACACATGTGCGCTGCTACACCACTACCTACACTACTTGATTAGATGTGTCATAAAAACCATATAAAAAAAACAAGGTTTTGTCAAAGGAAAAAAAGAGAATAAGAACAACTTTGTGCACTTATACTGTATTCTAAAATAAGTTTTTTTTCAGAAAAAAAATATAAATAAATAAAATGGTACTTGAGGTATCTCAACCCATATACAAATAGTCAACTTACACAAATAAATCCACAAAAATATTCATCCAAAATTATCATAAACTTACACAATTTTCCATTTACATTTCACCTGTGTAGCAGCAAATATATGAGACACATATGACTGACACAACAACAGAAAAAGACTCGACGGAGAAAAAAAAATATCATCTCCTTCATAATTAGGGTTTAATAAGGTAATGAAGCCCGAAATGCTAGTTGACCATTTTTATATGATGAAATACTAGTTTTCTATCATGTATAAAGGTTTTAAAAAATTATATTGGTCGATCTATTCCTTAAATGATTAATTTTTATCTAGTTTTTCTGAAATTGATACAATTAGGTTGAAGTAAAATATTTAATAAATTGAAAATATTTTTATAAAATATTGTTAATTGACATTATTAATTTGAACATGAAGACATTCATAGTTAATGAATTATATATATATACCATTTTGCAATGATTGTATGGAAATGTTTAGAATATGTTTAAACAACATGAAACTACTACATTAAGAAAAACATTGTGATTTGAATACTATTTGTATATTTTTTGAAATAGAAATTAGGTATGATGATTTGCCCTAAGAAAAGGATAGTAGAATATTGAAGGGAAAGATGAGTAAAACTCGAGATTTGAGCATTGATTGGATGGTATTTAATCCTAATAGGAATTGTGTATTAGTGGATGAGAAGAATATTAGCTTCCTCATGGTTATTCGCGAGATCGGAATACAGCCATACAAGCATGTGTTGCTTCGAAATTAGGGTTTCATCTTCCCCTAGTTCATCTACTTTGAGTATCAAAGAAACGACAAAAAAGAAAGCAAGGAATCACCGAAATCAACGCCGTTTAGGCTCATGTGCTCCACGACATTACATGGTCCATAACTCCATATACTCATATAACAATTATTTATTATTCACACTTCACTTCTTACATAATCATAATTAATTAACCAATAATAAACACTAAACTACTATTTTTTTATATATTAGGAGTTGGGTTTTCAACCAAAGCCTTCAACAAATTCTTTGTGTCATTTTGTAAAGTGTGTGACAGCTTTTAGGCCACACTTGCTGCCAAATGCCAAATCCTCAATCAACATTAATCAATCATGGGATAATAATTCACTAATTACTCAAAACTCAGGTCAAAAACTACAAACAATAACAAACCTGTTTGACCTTATGTGTCATTTTCATATTTTTTTTAAATTGATTGTTTTGTGTTTCCTTTTTTTCTTTTCAATATAATTCATTTTAGTATTATATAAGAAAAACATTGACAGAGAATGAATAAATAAATAGATTTTGAATATTTAAGGGATCAAACACAAAGACCATCTCGTCACAAAACATCAAACAAAAAGATCATTTGGTCACAAAAAAACAACAAAGAGGATAATGCATATCAATTGAAGTAACATGTATTATCAAGTTTGTTTTTTAATCCAGGTTTTTATAGTTTTGAGTAGGTTGGTTTTGTGGTGTTATTCTTATTAGATGTTCCTGTTAGATTTGAGTTGGTAGCTTTTGGTAAGTTTATAGGATTTCTCTTTTGAAAAAAAATGATTTTGTAAAAGAGTTGGACCACTCCTGCAGTTACTACTAGGGTAAATTTGGAAAGGCGGGGGGTGGTGGTAGGGAATTTGGTGTGTGGTTTGTGTGGGAAGGTGGAAGAGTCGTCCAGTCATTTATTTTTCGTCTGCGAGTTTACCTGACGGGTGTGGTGTCTTTGTTTTGAGTGGCTTGGAGTGTCGTTTGTTATTCACAAGGACCCTTTGGTAAACTTCCAACAATTCAGGTTGTGTTCGGCTTCTGATGTGGTTAATGACGTTTGGGGGGTGATTTGGGTTGGTGTTGTGAGTGAAATTTGGAAACAAAGAACTCAGTGACCTTTGACAGGGGCGTGGTAGATGCGCTTGAGGTATTTGCACTGGTACAGGTAAATGTTTGGTTTTGGATTTTTGCAAAGTCCTGTTGTAATTCCTTTACGTAACCCAACTGGGTTTTGAACCCAGTGGATTGTATGAGGCTGGTTGTTTAATGTTTTTCTTGAATTTGGTTTGATTGTTCCTTATTTAAGTTGGAAGGTGTTTCTTGGTTGGAGGTTTAAGGCGCTAGCTCTTTATGTATAAGGGTTGGATCACCCCTAAAGTGGTTCCCATTTATTTATTTTTTATTACTGATAAAAAAAAAACCCTGCAGTGATTCATATAATTTTTTTTTTTCTGATAAAAAAATCAATAGTTATACGAGTAAAGTTGTTTTTTTATGTGTATTATGAAATCTAGATTTTTTATTTTTTTTACAAAGTTTATTGAGAGTATAACAGAAAAAGCAATAAAACGCTATATATAACTCACACTAATATAAATTTATTCATTCTTAATTGCAAACTGATTAGGTTAGATAAAATATTGATGAACAGTTATACATTAGAAGTATGTGTAAACTAATTAGGTGGGAAAGCAATCTTAGATCTTATACATTCATTAAAATATATAGAGTTAGGTGCATTTGTAGAAAAATATAAGTATCATATGTTTAAACCTATAATGACTATAAATAATGAAATAAAGAGAAGTGTAAGCACATTTTAGTAACAAAAATTATTCATTATTTTTTTAAAACGTCTATGCAAAAATCTTAATTAACATATGACATAAAACTAAAATTGAAAAAAAAAATCATTTCTATTTAAAAGTATAAGTACTAAAATATTTTAATTCGCGAAATATATTGTACAAAAACTTCTCCTTTTTCGTTCAACAAATAATTAAATAAATAAATGAGACATTTAAACACTTATAAAAACTAATCCTATTTCTAAAAATTGGGCTTACAACACCCACCACAGATTTTTCCTACCCCTTCAGGCCTTCAACCAACCCACATTGCAGAATTAACATTTCAAAAAGAAACAAAGTATTTAATTTATAAAAAAAGGTAAATGTAATTTTGGGTTGGTGTTGTGAGTGGAATTTGGAGACATAGGAACTCGATGACCTTCGACAGGGGCGTGGTAGATGCGCTCGATGTATTTGCATTGGTACAGGTAAATGTTTGGTCTTGGATTTTTGCAAAATCCTGTTGTAATTCCTTTACGTACCCCAACTGGGTTTTGAATCTAGTGGATTGTATGAGGCTGGTTGTTTAATGTTTTCTTGAGTTGGTTTGGTTGTTCCTTATTTAAGTTGGAAGGTGTTCCTTGGTTGGAGGTTGATAAGGCGCTAGCTCTTTATGTATAAGGGTTGGATCACCCCTGAAGTGATTCCATTTATTTATTTTTTATTACTGATAAAAAAAATTGAAAATAACAAAAAAAGTAAAAGCACAAAAATTAATATATTTTCTCTCTGTTTTGGTATACAAATCGTAGCAAGCTTGTT
The DNA here is from genome assembly GCF_000499845.2 of Phaseolus vulgaris. Lineage (NCBI taxonomy): Eukaryota > Viridiplantae > Streptophyta > Magnoliopsida > Fabales > Fabaceae > Phaseolus > Phaseolus vulgaris. Next base: position 1,463,595 of record NC_023759.2, read on the forward strand.
TTCTTACATTAATGAAAAATCTTGAAGTTTCAAATGAATAAAAGTATCAATAAACCATATAATATTTTTACCAAAATTTGAATATTACATATGATATATGATGGAAAAAGTAGGTTTTAATAACTTTATAATAAAAAATTAATTAAGGTAGATTTAGAAAATTGAATATTGAAAAGTGAGGAGTGGTGAATAATAAGATGATAATCTTGGGGAAGGTGTATATTGACTTATTTCAATCGATAGACCTTATAAAATTTCTTTATCTAAGTGATGCATCTATTATATTAAATGTCTCAAATTTCCCATTATGTGTCATAGTTGTACTATCGAAAGGTTGAGCACCGCATACACACAAACACTCGACTAGCCGATTTTTCGATCACTCTATTCCATATCTAGCAGATTAATTAACAAAGTCATTAAATATATCACATTAAAATTACGATTAGCGAATAACTTAAACTCAGTTTGGCCACACAAGACTCAAAATCATAGTTATAAATAGGATGTCACACCTTTAAAAGAAAGTAATGAAACTCTGATCCGAAAATCTACAATAACTATATTCTTAAAACTGATTTAAGTATCAGATTGTCATCACAGATACTCCTGCCGAAAAGATTAAAAAGATGACAAAAAAAAAAGTGAAAACTATAAAGAGAATACAGAAAGTAAAAAAAAAAGTTTTTTCCCTTGATTTTGAATACCATTTGAAACTTAATTAATAAATTGGTTTACTTATAAAATAAATAAAAACATCAAAACATAATTATAAGATGATAAATTGAATACTATATATGGATGATGCAACGGGTGATAATTAATTATCATGTTTGTTTGAATTTCTTGTAAAAAGGTATTTAAAAAAACAATTATAGTGATGATTAAATACATTTATGAAATTTCATTTGATTTGTTAGGTTAAAAATGATTTTAAACTAACCTATTTTGTTTAAATATAGTCTTAAAGAAGTAAAAAGGAAACGTAAAGTTTGAATTGGGTTAGCATTTAAAATAAATAGTTATTTCAGATGAAATGGGAAAGCAAATTAGTTTATTAGTTTGAAAATAGTTTGGTAACTTTTAATCTTTATTAATTTCCTCCTTATGATGAATAAGATTTTCATAACAAAAATAGTTCTATTACTTTTTCGAAAATTACTATTTAAAAAATTGACCTCCATATATTTACAAACACATGACTCAATACTTTAAATAGCTTAATGACTGAGCCAATTTTTACAACATTAATATTTTATTAGAGGTGTAATTTTTTCATCAAAATATCTTTTATATATCAATATTAGACTCATTGATTAAATTTAAACTTTATACTAATTTAAAAAATATTTTTCAAAGAAAAGAGATGAAAAAATCTCAAATTATAAAATAAATAACACTTAAAAAATTATAATGACACTTGCATTATTATCTTTAAATCATACAATCTTACTAATAGAAAATAATAGTAAATAATAGAGCATAGCATAACAAAAGAATTCACCTAGTCATTCATTGAATATTAAATACTTTGTTAAAAACATAAAAGAAAGTAGTAAAAAATATGTTTTGATCATTAGAATTTAGTAATTTTGAATACTCAAACACAAATTTCAATATTTATAAAGGTATTTCTCCTTTTTTGTTGTTTGAATCACTGGAATTTCTACTTGAATTCCTGGTAAATTTCTTCTGCTAATAATACTAATAACCTTTACACATCAGATCCTCAGAAATTTCAACAAGTACTTCATCAGCATGTTCTGCCACATACCACCTGCTGCTGACATAGATCATTGTATATTCTCAGGCTAAAATTCACCACCCTTTTGTTTTCTTTTCTAGACAAATATTATTTTTCAAATACCTATTATTAGTTTATATGCATACATAGAGCTCTGTGCTGTGGTGGAAGCATGAAAAGTTTGCAAGTAGCACACACTTTAAACTTAGGATAAAAACAGAATAAAAGTGTTAGTACACAAACACACCAATTCCTAATAGTTGGTACACAAAAACTGAAAATGAGCAGCAAGATGGGAAACTGAAAACCAAAAGAGGTAGCAGAGTGGAGAAAAAGGTGTGTGCACTTGATGCCAAATACATAGGGAGAGAAGAGAAGGTAATATAGATGAAGTGTTGTGTTGTGTTGTGTTTTGTTGGTAGTATGTTGTGGCTGGAGCACTGAATAATGTACTGGTGTAATGGGACCACTGAGAAGCAGAAAATCATGTGCCTGAAGATCAGATTGTGTGGGCATTTCAGAGTGGTCACTCAAAACTGGTCTCAGCCAGAGAAAGAGAACTCTTCTCTTGGTTGGTATATGCTTGTAATGTATCTGAATGTGTGTGTATGTGTAAGTAAGTGTGTGTGTGTGCTTTTCTACCCCACTAAAACTAAATTTTTCTGTTCCCTTCAGGCCCCGCCACCACTCACAATGAAAGGGGAGAAAAATACTCCATCTTTCTTTGTTTTTATCAGCACAGAAAACTTATTCAACTTCAGTCACCATAAGGGTCCTCAAATTCATCACAATATTCTTCTGTCTGTCATTTCAAGTTCACACAAATTCAGTCTCCAAGTTTGCATAGAAACAGAACAAATTTCAAGTTTCATCATTGAAAACGTACACACACACAACTATTTCTTTCATTCCTCACTCTTGAGAATACACAAAACTTAATCCATCAGTAACTTTCAAACAAATCATCTTACTGTTATGAATTAGGCCAATGTGCCCAGTATACAAAGTTTTAACTCATTATGATACCAGATTTGCTGTTATTTGAGATGTCAAAAAGTTTTAACTCACTTATTTCCAGTAAAACTAGAAATATCACTCAATTTAGAGTCTTTTTGTTTTTCAAATGAAACTGCAATTATTCTGGAAACAGAAAATTGCTATACTGAAAATTAATGTTAATTATGTTCTTGAGAACCAGCTCTTGTTGCTTTCTCTGTCAAATCCTAGTACCTTACAAATTGTGTTACTATGCTAAATACAATAGCAGAGAAATAGCAGTGAGCCCATATGAATAACAGAACATTGAGACTATTTCTTGCTATTTTTCAGTCTGGTTTTGACTCTAAATCTTCATGTGTACCTTCTTACATTATTCGAATTGAATCAGAAAATTGGATTTTAGAACGTGGAATCTCAGCCTTTGACCAGAAATTTCCCTGTCAAAAACAAAAAAAAAAGTTATATATTAATGGTTAGCCTTTAGATTTGTGAAAGTTATTGTCTAACACAATTTTTTTTTCTCTGTTTAAAAAGTTTCACTATCTATCTGTGATTTTTACTGACACCAATTAACGTTGTTTCCATTTTCATCTCTACATGCGTCAATGATCTTGCTCTACTTCATCCCGTGACAAACTTTCTTAGTTTCAATATTTTCTAAAAAGTGTATAAATACTTTTACTATTTCGTATCTATTTTATAAGTTTTTTAACTAATTCACAACCTTTTGAAAAAAAAAATAGTTATTGACATTAAATTTATCAACATTTTTTATACCTAACTAAGTTATTAATCAATTAAACAAGAAAATGGCAACGTAGAAAGAAAACAAAAATGGGGTCCCTTTCACCAAGAAAAAACCAACCCTGTTCCCATGACGTATGAAATTACTATTTTTAATTAATCTCTTTAATTTTTGTGTTCCAAACGCGTCATATTCTTTTCTCCTTTGTGATAACTAAATATGAAGGTAAATCCACAAAGAGTACCAAGAAAACAACAAAGCCATGACGACTTTGTTTGGCTTTGCACCACCATTGCTAGATTACTTCCATTTGTAGCTTCATAAACTTTTATGCCAATGTTTAATACAAATCTAATTAATTGTTATATAAAACACATTTTTAATAGTTTAATTAATTAGGACACTAGTTTGTATAATAATTTATTTTATTACTATAAAAAGGACCATTTGTGTAGTTGTTAATAATAATCATTTAAAATGAATTTATTATCAATTAATTTTATTATTATTAAGAAATAATAACTTCTTCTATGCAATCATAGGTAATTTACAGTATAATTAATTCCTTTACTATTAAAAATATAAATTATATTATTATTAATTTTAATTTAATTTCGGTTAAAATGTATATTTTAAAGAGTAACCTTTATATATAAATAAATAATTTTCCGTGTATAGTTCATATGAAATACAACCCATTCAAACCGTGTTTCCACTGTTTTTGTTATGTATTGCAAAGTTATAGATACTCAAGTAAAAAAACAATCGAAAAAAATTGGGCCGAGCATAGCATGTTAAGAGGACTGTTTCTTCCTGCACCTCCATATCTTCTTCTGACACCTCCATACACAACATGAAAATACATTTTTATCCTTCTTATGTCACCCCCATAGAATAACTTCCGGATTCCAGATTATGTAATCCAGAAAGTAATCATGCATATGAAAAAAGACTTCCGGATTATATAATCCAGAAGTTAATTACAAATTTGAAAAATGACTTCCGGATTATGTAATCCGGAATATTACAGAGGAGCATTTTTATGAAAAAAGACTTCCGGATTATATAATCCAGAAGTTAATTACAAATTTGAAAAATGACTTCCGGATTATGTAATCCGGAATATTACAGAGGAGCATTTTTGGAAATACGAAAATCTATGGAGGTGAGAGAAGAAGGTATGGAGGTGTAGGAAGAAGCAGCCTGTTAAGAGTAATCTTTGGGCTTGGTTAAAAGGGCTTATTTTCAGCCCAAAATATGTTGAAATAAAAAAATAAAACTCCTAACGAAATGGGTTAAAGCGGTCACGGTATTTAAGTTCTTTCTTATTTAGTTAGAATCATAATTTAACAAAATTTGAAAATAAAATAAAATAATAACATTATTTTAATTTTTGCAATAAGACCAGATTTCATCACCATCTTCTTTTAAACTTTTACTTTATCAGATTCCTAAAAAATGAATTTGAATAAAAATAATATTTCTAATTTGCTGGCCAAACTTTTTCATTGGCATGGACAAGTATTTCGATAACTACTAATAAAAGAAAAAAAAAATAGTTTTTCTACAATGGAGTTTCCCAACAATTCTCATCTTACTTATTTTTAGAGGAAATATTTTACTGACATTTATGAAACACAAAAATAATAAAACAAGTTAAAATCAACACATTCATTTAAATTTTATGAAATTTCTCCACTTTTCAAGTATAAGTAAATTTATTTTCTTTTCATAAATAAATGTCTTGAGACAAACAAAATCAATATCTTGAATAAACTTCTTTGAGGCACTGACTAAAGACTAAAACTGCATCATACTAGATTTGTTGAAGTCAAACTCAGTATCTAAAAACTCTGCAAATATCTAATAGATAATCAGTTCATATTTAAACCATCAAGGTCTAACAGCAGCAACAAGAAGTACATACACATATATATAGATAGATAATTACCCTCTTAAAAGACTGATAAGGCTAAACAATCCAACTCAAATCCACAATACACACAACTGCAGAACTTGGTCTGAGATCCTAAGAGAATTAATCACCAACTTGCATTGCAATGCTTTCACTCACCTTCATGATGATGGAAACTATGTTTCAGTCAGATTAGCATTCTGTGCTGATTTTCTAGCTCTTTTTCCAGATGGGGACATGACAGAAAGAGGAACAGTCTCCTGAACAACTCTGAAAATGGCCATATCAATGACCATGGTTTCGTTCATTTGACCAGCTGGTTTAAAGACACAAACATCATACTCTTCAAGGTTGTTGTCCAACACAAAGTGTTTCCACCCACCAGTGAATCCACCAGTATGACGAATATTGTGGTAGCTGTATCTAGCAATCCATTCACCCTTGCCCATGCGCAGTATCACATCTTGAGACATTGGACTGATGTGCTCCCCTATCCACTTGTTAGGCATTGACTGGTCACAAAAAAGGATCACAATGAAGAACACTTAGAAGGAAAGACAAAAAAAGGGTCACAAAATGCATTGAGTTTTGCCATAACTTGTGATTTGATTTTGGCTGATGCAAAAACAAATATTGAAAATGTTTTTTTTATCAACAAAGAATAAATAAAATAAAATGAGTACCACGAAGAATCTCTTGTACACGTGCGATGGTCGCATAACTATAACCAAACCGTCTTCAGTACGCTCTGCCTGGGCCAATGCAAAGGCATTTTTAATCTCATCTTCTGTCACAGGCCTTCTATTTGAGATAAATAGCTCATATGACCCACTTTTAACTGCAGAAACAGGTTCACCAGATTCTACCCCTGATATTGATTCAAACAGAAACACCAGTATTATATAAGGTCAATCTGAAAAAATACCAGTTTTTTTCTGCTTTTACACTTAATTTTGCAAAATGAAACTTATTTTTAAGAAAGAATCACTTAAATTTGTCAACTCCCTGAGATTTTGAATGAAAGAAACAAGTGATCATTTCTCCATAATCATCAATCTCAACCACACATGTTTTCTGCATGCAATCAATCAACTAGTTGTTTCAAAATAATCACATAACATTTGAGTTTAAAACATACAGAAAAGAAGCCTACACAAGCAATAACAGCCAAATTATCTGATGTAGAGTTCAGGGCACATAAATCAATCTGCAAAAGCAAGTCTTGCTCATGTTATTACTTGTATAACTTGTTCTCATCTAAAGTCTGAGAAAGGAATGTTGGATTCATCCTTGATTTGAATTAAGACATATCCCAAACTTAACTTGCTTTGAGTCAAAGGTGTGAGCAACCATACTTTCTCATCAGTCATTTCATATTACATAAAAGAGAGCCAAATTCCTATATTCTGCTTCCATTGTTTTTCTTATTAGCTATATGTATAGTGGTTTTGAAGAACACCATTGACAACCTTCTCCAGTATACAACATGTGATTCATGATATGAAGAAAAAGTATTTTTGTCACTTCATGCAAAAAACTGAAATTTTAGGCAAAAAACTGAGGTTGTTAACTAGTGCAAGTTGTCAATATATCAGAATATATCAGACAGAAAATTCTCAAACTTAATATTCATAAGAAAAAAAAGTCCATAAAACAGTAGTAATAGCATTTCCTTTCATTTTTTAAGAAGTAAAAATGTTACCAGACACCCAATCAATTGCTCTATCTATAACTTTTGCTCTTTCCATAACATGAGACACTTTAGCTGGTCTGCCCCTGCGCTTGGTCTGGACATGTTTAACAGCTGAAACAAGCTTCCTGATCCTTTTCCCATTAGCAGTTTCGGTGGGAACAGCTGACAGAGGGATTCCAACAGATCTAACTTGCTCAGCACCACCAGATTCAACATCTGCATTCAAAGCCTCTTCACTACGAGTAGGAGTTTCAAAAGGCACATTAATTGGCTCCTTCGAACCATTAGCATGCACAGATCTCTCAGGTGAAGCACATTTCACACCAGCATTTGAAGGGGTGTGTCCTTCTTCCACACAACCTTCTGTTGTGTCCCTTCTCCTGTTCAGACTTCCACCCACGTGTTCACCTTCTGTGTGCCCACATTTTCGAACAAAATAAGAACATGCCTTCTCACACAAGTTCCCCCCATCAAATACCAAAACATCAAACTGAGATTCACCATTATACTTGAAGACCAGGAAATCATTCTCCTTCAAACAGTGATCTTTCACAAACTGTCCCCAACCATGTGCAAGGTACAAGGTATCACCTCTTGCAATCATCGCTACTTTCCACGCAACACCACTAGGACCCTTAAGGGTCACATTTTCAGGCAGCTTCTTTCTTAAGTTATCTGAAAAAGTCTTCGGAAGTGCCTGCAAACAAACTTCAAATTTCATCATCGAGAACAATAAGCTGCAAAAACATGCAGGTAGAATAGGATACATATCAAAGACTAGTCACCACCATTTCCAAATCAAGCATGCAAATTAGATGGTGCAAACAAGGGACACAAAAACAAGACAAGAACAACCACATCAGAAGACACGAACTCTTGAGCTCATTCTGTTTTCTTTTCTTTTCCTTCTGACCTTCATCCACATCCTTAACTCAAACACAACCATGCAGACATAGCCACAACACACAACCATGATCATATCCAGTGATGCATGCATAGCCGGAACCCACAAAACACATGCATCTTTCCACTGTTGCCATGCATGCTCAACATTATTTTTTTTAAAAATGTTCATGGTTCTATACAATATCATAACCCAGAGAATTTATTTTAAAAAAAAAACACCATGAACAACAATAGCTAGCCAAAGCTCAAATTTTTTTACTAAAATAATTGATACTGATAGGAGTATCGTGGAAGGTAAAAGAAAATTCACATAAATGAAAGAGATGATAGAATAAAACAAAGGAAGGAGGCAAAAAACTGTGGACACTCAAATCAAACCCCATGCATTTTTTTATTCACAGCAGAAAAGTAAGAGATGGGGGAATACTAACAAGGTGTTGATCATATTCCGCTCTGAGAAACTGCATGAAATGGAGGAATTGAAAATGAGACCAGTAAATGTCGTCCTCCCAGGATCTGCAACCATTACAATTCTGAACCCCCATTGGTAAAACAACAGAGAAAGATGAAAAAGTTGCAATCTTTAATAGTTTGAGTCCCAGAAATGGTGAAACGGTAGAAGTTGAGTGCAACAGCAAGAGACACTCAGCCCAAAGAGTATGAACTGGAATGACAAAACACAGTCCAAATAGTTAGAAGCACTTGTTACAATGTAACAAAAAATAACAACAAAAGTTAAAAACAAAATGTGGAGTTTCAACACTATTAATTTCCAATACAATAATATTTGGTTCAATTTGTTATATTATTGTTTTTCAATTTTACTTCAATGTACAAATATTTTTATAACTTTTATTTAAATTACTTTTTACAATTTAAAAATAATTTAATTATTACATTAATATTATAGTTTTTTAAGGATTTAATATATCCCTCCCGTACCTTCTCTTTAATGTCTACATCGGAGTCTCACTTTGTTTTTACCTCCACATTTTTATACAATCACACTACAACTTTTAATATTATTATTTTAATATTTTTAATATTATTTAATAATAAATTTATTTTTTATTTATATATTTATATCTAAATTCATCATATAAAAATAAAGTTATATACAACTCTCCGAATTATCAAAATATCACACCACATACAAACTCCTATCCTTTCTAACTTAGTTATAAATTTATTTTATTATAATTTACATTAGTTATATATAGTTGCATTTCTAAACTTTAATGTTTAAAGATTATACCAGATATTGTTATAATTTTAAATTTTATAGTTTTCAAATCCTTAATAAAAATAATATGCGTTATTATAATTTTTATTATAATGAGGTTGATATTATTACACTTATCCCTAAAACTTAAATATTATAAATATAAACAATTCAGGATAATTAAAATTATTAAACTTCTTAATAGTTTAATATATTTGTCCTTCATCATACTTTCGATATATTAGTTCTCTTGTTAAAATCACAGATCGTAATAGACTCACAATACAAATATATAATACAATTAGTATATGAATAATAATAATAATAACGAGTGCAGTTTTTTTTAATAAAGAACTTTTATGTTAGATAATGATAAACCTCAAGTAACAACAATTAATAATTAATGGTTTGTTTCAATTAATTTGCTAAGAAAAAAAAACGAATGAATTGATCAAAACGTTTTTTTCTATATTAACACGAAATAAAGAGTAAGATAAGTATCTTTTAGATTATTACATTTTTATTCTTTTATTATAATAAGAGTATAAAAGTTGTCCCAATATATAAGTAATTTTATTATTATTTTTGTCCAAATTATTTATTACTGTCCAAATTATATATGTTGAAAACAACATTTAACACTACAATGCATCAAAATCTCACATAACACTTCTCTAGCTCAAAATGATTGTCTCAAATAAAAAATAACTATATATGTAATTATATATGTAAGCATTTATAGTATCTACACAATTTCAAATCAATTTAACTAAAACATCCACTATAATATGTTTACAACATCCAAATACAAATTCTTCAAACATATAATTGATTAACAACAATCGTAAAATCAAAAGTTAATACTACAATTCCTCAAAGTTATAATTTTTGCATTTCTAAATCTCAATTTCCCTTTATCTTAATACATTAAGCTTTATCTCAAAGAATTTAATTTCAACTCAATTGACTTAAGCTATAATTATCAATTTCACTTACCTACACTACAAAAAAAAATCATTAAATTTAGCAATTATAAATTTTATTAGTATAGTGTGATTTTTATTTTATAGTTTTGATTAGCAATTATTATGATTTTAGCTTAAATTTAATTTATCCTTTTAAAATTAGATGTTTGTGAAATTATATATAGATTATTGTTAAAAAAAGCTAGTATTTACTGTTTTGAATAAATATTAGAATGAATTCAGCTAAATATATGTGGTACACTTTGAGTTTTTAAATTTATTTTGCAAGTAGAAAATATAGATAATAATTTGTATTAAAAAAATACTATATATTACATTATTTATATGTCAAAAATGAAAATCGATGTAGAAAAATCTTCTTAGCATCGATTATTGACAAAAATCTAAGTATAAAGAAAAAAAAATTATGTTGGTTAGAACCCATTTATGTGCACTTAAAATATTTATTAACACCTTACATACGCCTAGAAAGAGAATAAAATTATAAATTTACACATATGGTAAGAGAAAAGAGATAGGAAAAAATATTTAATAAATATATATCAACTACATATGAATCATCAACCTATAAAAAAATAGATAGAGAACTAAATTTTAAAAAATTGGGAATAGTAAATATGCAATGTTTTTATTTGTTTTTTACTTAGACAATTTAAATTGTGTTGAAATTTGAGGCATGTAACTTTAATGTTTATTCATGTTTAATTTTTATGTTGGTTTATTATTATTTCGTAGTTAAATTATATTTTACCTAGGATTAAAGTTGTTATTTTATCTCGAATACGCACAAAGTAGATATAATATTAAAAAAAATTATATTCTACCTCGAGTATCATAATCCAGAAAAAATATAGATTATCTTTATTATTTTATAGATTATCTTTATTATTTTATAGATTATTTGAATATAAATGTAGAATGAGTATATATATTCCACGACCAATATAAAAATAATTGATGTAAAAATATATATTTTATTTTATATTTATATTCATGAGTGACGTTAAATATAATTAATATTCAACACCAGTGTTTACATTAATTTTGAAATCAGTGTATCATAATAATACTATTGATCTTAATTTCACTAGGTTTGAGAAGCACATTACACTATTTTTTGCTCAAACTAATTAAATTCAAACATAATTGTTAGTACTTTTTGAGACTTCACCTATTTTTTGAATATAAAATAATAGTATAAATTAAATGTCAATGTGGTAAAATTAAATAGTGTGATTACAATTAAACTAATTCTCAAAGCATCATCCTCAAATTCTGGTTACCATGATTTAAGGGACCAAATTAATGTTTTTTTTAAATTATAAAATATATACACACATTTTAAGCAAATGGATAAGTTTCACTCATGTTTAAAACAATTCAAACCTAACACTAATTAGAGTTTAAAGTAATCTCATTTAAAATGTTTAAAAATATTATATATATACCTATATATATATATAAAATATTTGAAAGTTAATTAAAAAAATAATTATAAAAAATTTGGATAAAAAAGATTAAAAGGTTATTTATTTGTATAGGGTTTGAAATATTTTAAATGATAAAAAATATGAAATTAAATAATTTTAAATTTTATTTAAATTAGAATTAGAATTCTTTTTTAAATCATATTTTTTACTTGTCCATGCATTATGCATTATGGATTCATTTATGATAATTTTTATATTTGATATGTTTATTGTGTAAAAGTTAAAATACTTTAAGAAAATCGTAAAATAGAAATTAATTTTTAGATACCAAAATAATTAGTTGAAATATTAACTAAATTAGAGACTATTTTAAAAATTAAAAAAAAATGTTTCTAAATTAGTTATATTATTGTTAAATAGTTTTTAAATTGATATCTAATTAACAACCAAGGTTTTAACTACCAATTATTTAGATTTTAAAATTTTAGTTTAATAACAAAAAAATTGGATGCTAATTAAATACCAATTTAAAAACCATTTAACAATAATAAAAACTAATTTAGAAATCAAAAATTTATTTTATCCTTAAAATATCTCTAATTTAGTCACTATAACAACTCATTAATTTTTTTTCTCTAAACTTGATTTCTATTTCATGATTTCCTGATAGTGTTTATTTAAATAAAAAATTAAATTATAAATAATTTAAAATAAATAAAAATATAAATTCAATTTAATGTATTTGAATGATAAAAATTAGAAAACATGTTTAAACTTTTACATTATTTTTCTTGTCATCATTTCTAGGGTTCATCATTTCTAGGGTTCATCACTTCACCACATCCTCACTGCCACACACTCTGTCATCAAAACTCAGGTCCTATTTCCCAGAAACTGAATCTGAAGAAGTCACATTGATGCTACAATTCAGCACATTATTCCTCCACTATTCAAAACTCTAAAACTCTTTTTATGTTTTTGCTGTATAAACATCTTCAAGTATAAAAAACATCTCTACCAAATACCAAATCATGCAAAAAAACATTCTTAACTATAATATTTTTTTAAGAAAGAAAAAAACCCAGTTAATCAAATTAAAAGCACATAGTAAAAGAATTTTGTTGAAGATGATTTAGACATAGGAGTAAATGCTGTTTTATGGTAAAAATAGTTTCCTAAAAAGATGTGTAATTTGGTGTTGGGGTGTGTTAATTCAACGTGCAATTATAGTTGTGAAGAAATTTGAAAGTAACGAATTACGAAGACTTATCCACCCATTGAATCACCTTGGTTTCACTGCATGGCAGAAGAAGAAAAAGTTCATCATTTTAAAAATAAAATAAGTAAATTTAAAAGAAAAAAACTTCTGAAAATATCACTTATTTCCTTAAATTTGCAAAGAAGGGCTCAAATTATCATTTAATGAGGTATCATAATGTACAATTTCACAATGCAGCACTCAAAAAGGCTTTTATGCTTTCAGTGTTAAAAAGTTGACTAATTTATTATTTATTTATAGAATTTTTTTTTATTCCATTTAATCTGTTATTAGAATTTTTTATTAATAGGTATAGTCTACCTATGCATCGTTTTTGTTAACATATAAGTTTTGATATAGTTTCCTATATTTTTGTATTTTTTTTTTAATAATATTTATTTTATGTGATGATAAATAATTGTTGTTACTTGAGATGTTAACCTAGCTGAGATGTCAAGTAGTATAATGATCTCTAACATGAAAGTTTTTTATAAAAAAATGAAAATAGAAAGAAAGTAAGGTGATTTGAATTAAGTTAAATAAAATATAAAATATAAAATAATTATGAAAAATTATAAATAATGTGATGAGTCTAATTGAAATTATATTTTATAATTAAAAGATTATTTTTCAGTGTTAGAGTTGTAATTGTTTATCAGTAAAAAAATAATAGATACAAACAACTTCAATAATCTTTGTAGATCCGTTATAAGAAAACACTATAAACAAACACACTCTTAGTTTGTTTGAACAGTCAAATAGAAATAATAATATATTTAGAAAAACGCTTGAGAGTGGGAATAATTGAATGCTTTAATGTAAAATAAATTATAGCATTTATTATTTTATTTAAATTTATAAGTAAACAGTGAATAAATAATCCATTAAAGGCCTTTATTCAAGCTTTGGAATAGATGGTATTTTACTTTTTAAATTTTGTTTAAAAGATCTATTACAAAAGTTAACTATGCAAAAAATATCATTAGCAAAAAGAAAAAGGTGAAGGGTTCAGTCACATGGCAAACTCATAGCTGGTAGTAATCATAAATTAAAAGACTATTTGTGGGAAATGAAACTTCAATCATGGTGAAGAGAAAGTGAGGGAGAAAAAAATTTGAAATTTTAATAGAATCAAAATTTGATAAAAAAAAATGGTTTTGTTTAAAGAAAATTTTGGTTTCTTTAAGCAAACCAACAATATATTATGTGTTTTGTGTCTTCTCTAATTATTTGCTAGCATCAAACATTCTTTGAGATTAACATTGCTGATGAGTTGAATATTGATATATAAAAATAATTAACGGATTTTATAATTATTGATTTTAATTGTTAATATTGTTGTGCATTTATTGATTTAATCTCATAGAATAAATGAACTGATCCTTATAAGAAGTGAAGGATTAATTTGATTCTTTAAAATATTAAATGTTAAATTAATTAGTACAGATAAATTTTAGATTTTTGTTAATTGATAGTTATTAAAATTATATTTTCCATATTACTAGAGATCGAATAATTTAAGAATGCCTAATTCTATGGACCAGATGTTTATTAATAAATACTATCTGCATTATAACTTAATCTAAATTTAATTAAAATTAAAAATATCAATAAAAATATAGAAATATAAAAAAAATGTGTAAGTAATGAATTCTAATAAAAAGGAAAATATAACTGGCGTTAAACATAAAATCATAAGATATATTTAAAATGATTAATAATTTTAATTAATATTAACATAAATATATAAAAAAACATTTTAAAAATTGAGATAAAATATACCAATATTTAAAAACCTTTAAATTTTAAATAAATAATAATAAGCTTTAGCTTTTTCTTAGTGCCATCTTCTTGCAACTCCATTTCCATATTCTTTTATGAAAAGTCTAATTTATCTTTATTATAATTACATTTCAAATTGTATTTTTTATGAAAAGTATAATTTATCCTTAATATAATTATATTTCAAATTCAGAAATAAAGAAAACAAACCAAAGACTTTTTGACCTAGGGTAATTTTAGAATTAAAAGAATTATGGAAGTGCATAAAGAAACTATGGAGGTGCAGGAAGAAAAGGCCTATCCAACACCTACCTCAACTTGGCTTGACTAATTAATAAACTGGTCCAATTAAAATAATTTAGTACACAAACTTAGTTTGAAGGTTTTTGACTTTATATTTGTGATTTTCCAACCTCTGCAAACGCCTTGTACTCTTAGATGCTTCACCCAATTTGCTAATATAATAGATCAAAGAGGATGAAATTACTGAAATATGTACATAAAACAAAAAATCTGAGTCTCTTAAGACAGACATCCTCAGTGAAGATTGATTCTCAGAAACAAACAAGAAGGTTAGCAAGTAGATGGAAGGTTAGCTAATCTATCAAGTTTTATGTGCCCATTTTGATGATCAGGCCCTTCCTTTCCGACCCCAGATATATACACCTGCATCTCAGATTGAGTAACCAGTTCAAAAATGCATGTGTCTCCAAAATTGATGTCATTGTCACGAACAAAGGCCATCCATCCCCCACAAAAGGTGTGAACTGTTCGGCCTTTTGCATCTGGGACAGAGTTCACAGTCCAACATTCACCTCTTGAATTACGTAGTATAACTTCAGTTTTGTAAGTTGGGAGATGTGCAGCTGAGAACTGGTATGGGATTTTCTACAATGTAACAGGCATTAACTAACTTAGCACTCATATTAAGTAAATTCATATAGATATCAATACAATGTAAAATAGTTGTGCATTACTCACCAAAGTGTATGACCCACTGACATTGAACTTCTTCATGATTTTAACAAAACTAGGAAAAGGGGAACTAAAAGCTTGAGCTACTCTTTGTTCATCCAATGCAAACAACATTCTCAAACCAGCTTTAGCCTGTGAGCTTAGCTCATCTTCGACCCGATGTCTTCTCGGAGTAGCTGTCATTGTTTAGAGTTCAAAACAGAAGTCATGATTTGGAAGGTAGAAACCTTAATAGAAGGAAAGCATTCAATATTTATCATTTTTGTTTTTCCTTTCAATAGCAAAGTGACAAAATTCCAATTCTAAAGGAATTGAGTTATGCGGTTTTCCTTTTTTCTGAAAATGAAAGAATTTCATAGATGTCTTTTGTAAATAAGATATAAATCGACATAGAATTGGAATGTGAATGGATCATAAATTGGGCAAACAGAGAAAAACCTTACCCAGCTTTTTATGGGCAACTTTGGACTGAGGGCAAAGACCCATGTGCTTAGAAGCATTTGAAGCTCTACCAGATTTCTTAAGGTCAATGGATAAAACAGTTTCTTGACCAATCTTGGGCCATTTTTTATTTGATACATCAACTTTTCTTATGCACTTTGAGTTTACTTTAGCATTAGTTGGCATATATCTGGGAGGTCCAACATGTCCTGCATTCACTCTTCCAACCTGGCAGTCTAACCCATCATTTCCAACCCCAGCAATGTGAACACGTAATTCACACTTGTGCACAAGCTCAAAAATACAGATATCTCCAACCGTAATGCTATTACCACGAACAAAAGCCATCCATCCTCCACAAAGTGTGTGACTAGTATGTACTCTAGTTGTTGGCACAGAATTAACAGTCCAATGTTCTCCTTTCAAATTATGAAGAATAATCTTTATCTTGCAATTGGGAAGGTGTGCCATTGAAAACTGATATGGAATATTCTGCATTACAAAATTTGTAAATCAGCATCAACAAGAAGTTGATCCGTGTGCACACACATAGAGAGGAACAAAAATAACTTCTTCAAGGTTAATGGCAGGCACATTGAATAAGAAAAAACCTTCAATTACTATACATAGTTTGACAGACAAACTTATTTTAATAAATATGCTGGGTGTAGGAAAATCAGTCCAAGATGTATTTATAAGTGAAAGGAAAATAATAGTTCCAATCTACCAAGGTTGGCATTCACTAATTAGGACTTATATGGATGAAAGTTTCATTGAGTTGAGGTCATCTTTTAATGGTATACATCTGAAATTCTGTTCATCCTCTGTATATGAAGGATGAATGACTTTCAAGGTAAAAGATAATATATATCAGTTCAATTTCTCAAGCCAATGAAACGCTACCCAAGTAACTTAGAAGTAAGTGCAGAGTCATAAAACAACAGTATTTGGAAACTAACAACTCACCAGAGTATATGAACCACTGACATTGAAGCTTTTCATGATTCTAACAAAATACGGATAATCTGAAGTAAATGACTGAGCAACTTTTTTCTCGTCTTGCGCTGATACGTTAGATAATGAAACTCCGCCTAGAAAATAACTACCATCTTCCTTTCCACTTCTATACATGATGGCAGCCTCTGCATTGCATTGAACAATTCAAGCAATCATGAGTTTATGACTTTGTCAATATATTGTATTTTAGACAGCATTTTCACATATAAAACTTAAAGAAGCAAGTATTAAAGAAAAGTATGATGTGGCATATATTTAATGATTTTAATGCAAAATAAGTTTTTCTAGACAGGTACAGACTTATTATGAAAGATTACATTACATCAATTTTAATAGATCATTTTGTGTGAGAACCAGAATTTGATCAAATTACTTGTACCTTCATTTCTATTGTCCGTGTGAAAAGGCACAAGGGCATCATTAGCCAAACACGCTTTAGAGGTTTCTTCAGTCTCTCTGAACATTCTAATCGGTCTTACTACCTCATAACGCAATAAATCTTTACCTACAAAACCGGGTTCATGTTCCTGATTCTCATATTTACAACCTCTCATTTTCTTTGAAACACCATCAAATGCAATGTCCAAAGAAGAACTCTCCTTCGTACCTCTTTTCTGTCCCGTAATTGCCTCAAAGTCACTCGAACTTTGACTGCATTCAGAAATAAATGCTGCCTCTTTCTCACATGCATCCTTATCAAATACTTGAACGGTAAAGTGCAAGTGACCTTCGTATCTGAAAACCAAAAGGTCACCACATTCTAGACTATGATCCACCACAAATGACGACCATCCATGATGGAAGAAAAGATCATTGTCCTGCTTAAGTAATTGCACTGTCCATACATTTCCACTGGGACCAATCAATGAAAGTGACCCATACGTCCTTCCCTCCATGCGACACACAAACCCATCCGGAATTTTCTGCAAACAAAATAACTTACTTCAAAACATAAAAATTTCAACAAGCAATTTATGATAAACATTATTGGATAAGAAGACTAAGCGACATCAAACATCTCTGAAGCCCTATTTAAGACACAGCAAGACTAGAACAAGAGTAGGATACTCCAACTAAGAGTGTATCCGTTCTTCAATCAACACATTTTTGTACACAACTGATAACAAATAGTGTCTTTCAGGAAAAAAAAAAAAAGTTTAGAACTTTCAGTAACTTAGAAAATTTTATTAAAAGAAAAAAAAACATTTTTTTCCCATTTAAACACACTTTCTTTAGCTTGTTATTGTTGTAGAAGCAGAAAGATAATGCATTGTGCAAAAAAGGGAAACCAGCGCCATAAGTTGTAAACCCTAATTTTCAGATTGAATCTCCTTGTTTCATTCATAAGGATAGTTACAACTATTAGAACATGAAGCTAGGTCTAAGAGAACAGCAGAGAGTGTGTGTGAGAGAGATAAATTGGAGAGTTACCAGTCTGTGAGAGCTGAAGGCAGAGGAAAAAACCTCATAAAAATGAGGCTTTCTCAAATTTAACTTCCCCCCACAGTCACACCCCATCAATCAAACCCTATCCCTCTTTTTCTCTATCGATTCCGATTCAGACAACGAATTTTTGAGTAATGTGTTGGCACTTCTCAACATCAACAACCCCAAAGCGTCTGAATTTACTTTTATTTCGTTTTCTGGATAATCACTGGGTCCTGAAAATCGCCAAATCACACATCTGATGGAAAGAAATGTGAAAAATTTAGGGAATTGAAAAACAAAAATAATAAAAATGAAAAGGAAAGAGAGAGTGAGAAGAAGGTACCTTTGGGTAGTTTCGTGAAGGAGCTTGCAGAGTAGAAGCTGTTTGATCTATGGAGCAAGCTTGGTGTGAAATTGGTAATGCTAATTTCTCTTTCTTCTTCGTTTTCGTTTTCATTTTTTTGTGTGTCTCATCCAATGCTTGTGCATCAAATAGTTTACCATTGCAATGCGAGCGCGTGCAAATCTACGCCCATGGAAACGACGCCGTCTCTATGCTCCGCAGCCCCAGCGCGTGAGACATGGATTGTCAATCCAGCGAGTAGAAGAGCGATGAGTTGCTATTATGAGAAATAATAAAAAATTAATTACTTATTTATCTTTTAAAATTATATATATATATATATATATATATATATATATTATTTTAATTTCTAAATATACTATTTTCTATTTTATCCTCTAAAATTTGTAGAAATAAAAGATAATAGTATAAGAATTAAAGTAATATTTTTTTTATTACAGAACTAAAAAGTAAAATTTGGACTAGTGATGATAATATAATACATAATTTATACCATAATAAAATTATAAAAAATATAGTTTCGGCTGTGAATTTTTTAATTATTTTATCAAATTTAGTTTGTAATAAAAGGTTTAATTTATTATTCATGATAATATTTTTTTTTTATTTTCATCTCTATGATACATCACATATTCTATCTCATATTTCTCTTTCTATCATTTTTTTATTCTTGTAAACTTTATCCTCTAGATAACATTATTCTTACTTATATCTATCTTATAATGAATGTATGAATTTTTTTTATGTAATGGTTGAGACCAAGAAACACTCAAACATTTACTAAGACAAAGTTGGGATTAAATATTGTGGTGAAACCTTATAATCTTGAAGAGTTAATTTTCAAATATACTTGGTAAAAGAATAACTTTTATGTTTTTTTTTGTGACAATGTATTTATAAAATTAGAGTTATTAACATACTTATTGTTGTCTATAACTAGTTAGGTTGGAACAATTGGGCCATTGTTCTTAATTAATCATATAGAACTTTTAGATAAAAAATTATAAAAAAACACGAATTTGTTTCCTTAATTATCTTTACCTAAAAAAAAATACCTCTATATCAAACTTATAATCTCCATAACTAGATGAAAATTAAAATTTTAAGCAAAGAATAATTTAATTATCACCTTAAGTTATATCAATTAAGTACGAGATGTGATTCCATAAGGTTAATAAAATTTAAATTTGAAGGCATGAAATTCAAAGTAAACATGAATATTTATATAATTTCAAGATTATTTTAAGATATGGTGTAATATAATCTAAATACTAAGCAATTTTATTTCTAAAAGAATAGAACAGAAATGTCCATAAAATATATAAAGAAGTCCATTACTAACTACACCCAAAAATTGTATATAGATACTAATAAGCTTCACTTCAAACAAGTACACATTTTAAAATTTGTTAATTATTAAAAAAATGGTACATGAGTTAATTTTGTGAAAAAGAGAAGAAGCAAGAAAACCATCACCAATCAAAAAATAAATAGAATGAAAAAAAAAGCTAGAAGAAAAGAAATACATGTAAAATGTAAACTTAAAAATTGTATAATTTAATAAAAAATAAAGAACCATGAATAAAAATATTTAGCAAATAATATATTTAGTCTCACTAAATCAATTCTATATTGATCCTTATCTCTTCCTCGTACCTAAAACACCATAAAATAAAGATAATTTTTCCTTTCACTCTATCATTTAAGACGAACACTTAACATAAAATTTAAAACTTTAACATTGTGTTTGACTTTATATTTACATATAAATGGGAAAATTTGAAAATATTGTTATATGTTTAAATTTAGATATGTTTATGTTTTATTTAAGTTTTTAGATGAAAGTGAGTATAAGTTTCAGATTTTCAGAAGAATAATATGTTATAAATAATCTTTAACTCATGTTTATTTACATATCTTAACATTGGGATAATCATTTATATCATCGCTTTTAAATAAAATCCGAAGTGATTTATTAGTTTCCTTTCGGATTTATATATAAAAAATTTCTGATTTATTCTACATATATAAATATCACAATTTTTTAAAAATCATTAAAAAGAAATGGAACATTTTAGATTAGTGTATTGAACATTTCACAGTGTAGATTTGAATTGATCTGCAAGCATAAGCCTAAAATAAATCATAATCGGAATTAGCTTGGCGAATCTGCAGTTCCCATCACGACACCTCTGCTTTCGTCGGAGCTATCCAACGTTTCGCAGCGAGGATGATAACAGCTCGTTTTCCTCTCTCCTTCTTCATACTTCTCCTTCAATTCACCGCCTTTGCATCTTCTTCCAACCTAACCCACATTCTCCAGGTACCCCATCACACACACACACTTCACTTTTCAATCTTTTTTCTTTTCAATTTTTTGAATCTGTTCATTCACTTTCACGATTTGTGGAAACCAAGGATGTTCTGAGGGCCGTGTCGGCGAAGCAGAAGTGGGATTCGAACGACGTTAGAGTGGCCAAGTTGGATGCTGCCAAGGTCAGATTCGGAACTTCCCAGAGCTACGAGTTCCGAATCGGATTGGGCACCGGTAACTTCACCCTCAAATTCGCCGACCAAGTTGCCACGTGGAACAAGTTCAGAACACCCTTTCCCGATTTACCCTCTCTTGTTCATCGTCTCGGTTCCTTCCCACTCCTTCCCACACTCAAATTAGAAGGCCCCTTTTCGTTACGTGTTGATTCCCTTCATAACCTCTCGCTATTCCTTCCCGTAAGTATTTTTTTTTCTTGTTCAGTTTAGATCTTTGTATGCTACGTCCTAAAGTTTTCTTCTTTTTTGTTTATTTTTTCATTTCGAATTTGTAGTTTTTTTTACTTTGATTGCTGAAACTCTTATCCAGAAACGAACAAAAAGCTTACACACCAACATGTAGTGAGAAGTTTTTATTTTTATGCCCTATAGTGTCAAACCATTAGAAATTTTGATATTATATAAGTCAATAAACTGACCAACTCACAAGGTCTGACCCAGGAAGCTGGTAGCGTGTTCCTCTAAGCATATATCAGTAGTTTGATTCTTAGCTATGCGAATGTAGCAATATGTAGGTGGCATAGTTGTATGTGAATTGGTACTCTACTTTCTCGCATGCATTAGTCTCATGACTTTTGGTTTGTGGGATAAACCATTGGGTTTAATCCCTGTTCTAAAAAAATCAATAAACTTGTGATTAAGTGATATTAGGCGTGAGGGTGTGTTATAGAGATCTACATTGATTAGGACATTTCATGATTTCATGATATTTAAGTGAGTGCAAAACTCACTTTATAAGTCGATTTTATGATATTGAGTTAAAGTTAAAAGTCCACTTCTTAATGAATGATAATATAGAAACTCTTTATATGGTGAATGCATACACCATAACTCGTATACATGTCTATGTGTAGACGTTGAGGGGAGTATGTGAGTGAGCCAACGACAGTCACAATACTATAAGTGAGATCAGTCACTAGTCCAATGAACTAGGAGAAACTCGTGAAAGAACAAAAGAAAAGTATTGAGAGGAGTAAATATCAGCCTTGTAATTAACATAGATGATTAATATTAATATTAGTTGTAACAATCTTGACCCATCTAAGTATGGACATATGGTCAAGATTCACTTCTATCACCACTCGTGCATCCACTACAGAATAAAGATTGAGTCTTATATAACAATAGGTGTGTTGAAGACAATGAACAATTTTGTTTTTCTTATGTGTTTTTGTTGTAGGCTTGTAGCCTTAACTATTACTTCAGATTTTTTATTGCTAACAGCCTAACATAAAAATTTTCGTCTGTAGAGTGATGTCTCGAAAGTTGAAGATAGTTTGCTATTTTTTTATGTTGTTCTGCATTTAGTTCGTTTGGCAAATTTGACGATTGCCCTGCTGTTGTTAAATGATTTTTTTTTTTCAAAGCAATCTATGATATGTTCAAGTTAATTCTATGGATAACGAGTGGTCTTGATATTTCAATAAAATCTGAGTTCTGACTCTGTCTGACAGATGAATGTTTCATACACTGGTTTGAAACAAATCCTTGTTGGTGAGGGTATTACAGTAGAAGTGAAAGGAGCTCAAGAAATCTCTCTTTTTTACTCTTCTGATATTGATCTACTAATGAATGGAAGTGCCATGTGTAGTGGGGGAAAGAGTGACATTTGGCCCTTTCTGCATTCAACTTGCATGGCTGTGATTCCCATACGCATATCAGGGTCTGCATCTTTGGTTGCTTATAGAGCTCGAAACCCTTATGCACACATAGCAACTACATTGATTTCAGAGGATGCTATTGAGATGCTTCCAGAAAAATGTTACCATGGTCGTATGTTTAAAAAACAAGCATGTCCACTTGATTCCGTAAGTTTGAAATTAAGTATGTTGGAGAAAGTTTTGAGGAGTCTTCTTGGTCGTAAGATTCTTCAAGGTCAGTCTTTTGGCCTTCTCAAAGCAAATATTAAAGCATCAGCTGTTGTAAAGTTCCGCATAGAATTAGAAAGAGACATAAGGAATAATGTTACTCTTAATCGTACGATTCCTGATTGGAGAACAAGGCCTAGTTTTGAAAGGTTTTGGTTTGAGATACTGGCCAGAGTGGAGGAAAACAGGCTCAAACCTCTTTCAATCAAGAAGGTAAAACCTTTTATTGAATCTGTTTCGGTTTCGTGGGCCAATTTGATGTCCAATATGTCATATACAATGTTGAGACCCGTTTTTCTTCCTCCAGAACCTCTTACACTGGATGTGAAATGGTAGGAGAAACAAAGTTATAATATCTTTTTTAAGGTGTTTTTAGATCATGTTTGTAGATTCTTCTGCTGATCTTGTTATATGCAAGAGTTCACCAATTCTTGTAAAATATTACTCATGCACTCATGATTGGTCCTGTAAATACCAACATAGGATAGGAGAAAGAAGAGATTTTACACAATTTATACAGTCTTCCAGTATATGGACTTAATTCTTTAAATGGTACCTCTGATGAAGCTGTGTGGACTAAGGTGGTGTGCTACACTGCAGTTATGCTAAGTGGCTGCGCTTCTAATGTGCTTTATGCATGATTACAAATATAATCTGCTAGAACTTAGTTATCCTTAGTGTAATATGTCACTGTTGACATGCTGAAATTTGTAGGAAAGTCTTGTATGGTTGCATATTGTATTTAAATGGGTTTTGGTCTTGGGTCTTTGTATCTGATCTAGAACATGATAGTATCTTTCCCTGTTGGCTCGTGCATAACGAACAGTACATAAAGACCTCAAAATAGATCCAAATTCAATGGCATGAGAAGTTGCAACTATTCACCTTCAATTTCAGCATGATTACCCTCTACATGGTAAAACACCTTGGAGGCTTATTAGATTCTAAAAGTTTGGAACTTGTCCTTCACTGGCCTCTATTCAACTTGGTACTTGGCACACCCTCTACTAACATTGTTGATTATTGTTTAGTAATTTAATGCCACTATCTAAGGAATTGCTATGCTTAGTGACTTCATCCCTGCTGGACTCTGCATTAAAAAAACTCCAGAACACCAACTGAATATACTATAATGGAAATCCAACATTTCTGTTGACATTTTGAGCCATTTGTGATAGAGGCATCTGACGTAAAACTGGATAATATACAGGATCTGATAACTATGACAGTATCAATAAACTTAAAGGTTAGAACACTCTCAGAATGCTGAAAACATGCACGAGTCTCTCTATAAACCCATGTAACTGTCATGAAAATAGCTGAGTGATCCAGATGTTCTCCAGATCTGCTGAAGGTGTGAAATTTTATCTGTAATTCCAATGATTCTTCTAGCAGATAGGATAAAAACGGTAATTCAAAGGATTAGGAACTAAAAAATCAAATGTGTTATAGATTAGGTTTAGGCCTAACCTATGTTGCATCTCTGCCAAGTCCAAATGCTTCAAAGGACTTAAAAAGCAAAAACATTGACCAAAATAAATACTCTAAGAAGTTTTTTTTTTTACTTAACCAATTTAAGGAAACAAAAGGGGTGATTTAGAAAGATGGAACAAGAAATTCAAGCCCCCTGATGTTGAGTTCTTGGTGGTGCTTTGTTTATAGACCTTTGGATGGAGCCAATGTAAACAAAATATATTCTCAAGTAACATTTGAAAGTTTTTTTTTTTAATAATATTTTTTTTATGTGATTACAAATTATTGTTGTTATATAAAAAAAATATTATTAGAAATTGATAGATGTCAATTAAAATAAATATGAATTTGGGTTTTAAAATTTAATAAAAAAAATTAAGGCAAATTTTTCTTGCAATGCATCAATTTGAATTTGTACCGATTTTTGACTGAAATGATGAAAATGACCTTAAATGAAAAATGAAAGGGATGTGGATTAAAAGATACTTCCAGACCCTTCCTATGAAATACATTATCGGTTTTGGATTTCTAGAACACATTTTTTAATTTTAGAAATATTTTTTCATAACGTATTTCTAAATTTTGTGTTTCAGATTTTTTTTAAAATGTATATGTTATATTTCAAATTTACTTTTTATTTTGATTTTCAAATTGTATTTTTTGGATTTTAAATTTTCAAATCTAAAATAGAGGATAATTTTGAAAATTTTGAAATGTAGTTTCAAATAGCTAGCAACGGGTCTGGATACTTTAATATCCACACAATATATTTTATACAAAATTTTAAATGCATTCAATATAATAATAAAAATAATAATAATCCGTAGATATAAACAGAATTGTGAATGATGGTGCTAGTACACAAGTGTAGGTACCACCAAAACTTGAATCCCATCCTTCAACTCATCCAAATAAATAATGTGGGACTACTAGGTCTCACTTTTTACAGATGGTGAGAATGGGTAATTTCTTTTAACACCTGGACCTTTTTTTTCACCTCCATAAATATAGAAAAACTCTAAATTATCTATACATTATAAACATTCTAAATTATATAATCTGAAAATCTATTCTATATTATAACAAATTATTATAAAACATGCTAATCTATTGGTCTAAACTTTTTACACATCAGAACGTTACTAAAACAACTAGAGAATTATTATGTATGCATGACTGATTTTTATACTATTATACAAATGATGATGTCTAATCAATTGCAGATGTAAAAGAGAATCACTCCTAATATTGTGAAAAAAAAATGCTATCTGAATCACACTATTTGATAATCGGAGTAGATTATTACCAAATCCTGCAGAATTTGTGTGCGGTTTGGTTGAATTCAGATGAGGAATGAGTAATGTTTAAACTTACATATAATATTGTTAGATATAATATTGTTAGATTCAATCATCGTATTTAAAATATTGTCTACACTGAAAGATGGTGTTATATTATAATTTTATCTTTAAAAATATCTTTATGAGTTAAAGGAGAAATAAATATATAAATTATTATTGATTTCAATTCCTAAACGATGTGAGTTATCGTAACAAATATCTTTCATTTAACCGAAGGACTTTCTTCCTGTTTTAACAGACGGTGTCAATATTACGATAGATTTGAAGTCGGAACAATTAATAAAAAAAAATAGATTGAGCATTGGATGGTCAAGGTCGGTGCCTGTATATCATGGCATTGAGATTGCAAATCTGAAAACAATAAAAAATTGAAGAGAGTATAGTGATTTGGTATTACACAGATAACTGGGAATGAATGAAGCATTCCCAAGGATCACATGGCTCCTACATGATCCTGCCATTTTTAAAATCCTTCACAGAGTGTATCTGTCTCACCACAACCACACTTAATTTCCTTCTCTGCCTTCATTCTGCTCATTAAATTATCATTGCATGTGCATCATATTCTCTTATGATTTTAACTGTTATAAAGAATTTTTTGTAAACTGCACAACTCTGAGTGGTAAAAAGGACTTGAAAACCAATGATTTTGAACTGCATTCAACCTATTATTACACCAACTATTATATGTCCCAAGCTCAAGCACAAATTCACACTTTCTGCTACTCATTTTTGTAAGCTTTAGATACATTTTGATATACAAAACACTTCAAACAAAAGTGAATCTAAAACCTTTAAAACAACACATATTCAACATCATCTAAGCATAGTATAGATAACATATACTTAATTAGATGAAAATTTATTATATTAATAAAATTGTTCTTTATGAATAAATTTTTTTATTTATTATAAAAGGTTTTGAAAAAAATAATATCATTTTTTCATTATGATATCTCAATTCATGTAATTTATTAGGTTAAATATTTTTTCAGCTTTTATACTTAATATTACAATTACAAATTTCATATTCCAAATAATTATTTTTCTCAATCTAACATATTTCATTACATACATCAATTTATCGTGTATAAACATATCTATTTAAGAATTACATAAATATACATGTACAATAGATTAAATATTATCTCATATATTTAAAATATATATTTGATATTATTATTATATAAGCGAAATACTCTTATTTAAACAAAATATATTCATACAGTATAAGATTGTTCAAGTTGTATATTGTTTGAATAATTCTTATGATTTCGTTTGAGAGATAATAATTTAAGATAAAAGATAATTAATTTTATGTTCCTTATTTTAACATTCAAATTCACTTTTGATCACACATAGAGGATAAATAATATTTTTTTTTCTCAAGTATCACACACTCTACTAAAAAAATACTAAACATAAAAACTTTATTTGGGATAATATTTTAGGAAAACGAAATTTTTTGAAATTGGATTTTAATTAATATAGTTATTGTTCATTTTGGAATAAGCAAAGTTTAGTTATATTATTTGGTTATGTTACATATCTGATTCTAAAATTAATACGAGTTATTATCTAGTTATGTTATTAAAATTTATATTATGTTGTGAATGTTCATATATTTTTGTAGTGTGCATTATATGCTGAGCTTATTGTATTGAGTTTGGGATGTCCACTCCTAACAAATATATTATTTAATTCTTGAAATTTCATCTTTTAAGTTATTAAACTTGTATATTTATATAATGTTTAATTGAGAGAACCTTGTTTTATCGTCTTATATTGAATATAAAATTGAATATATCTTCAGTTTTAACTATCTATGTGTTTTCTTTCATTTAAAAAAACAAGATGAAAAAGTAATAACATGCAATTTTATTAAATATTAAATGGTCTATTTGGATAAAATAAATCACTTTTTAATAATCCACAAATGCAAATATATTTCATATACTTTGATTTATTCCATTTTGTATATTTGATTATAAATAATTTTGATATTATCATTCACTCGAACATTAATATAAAATACTACCGAAATTTTGTTAATTGATTAAAACCATGCACTTATAAACTATAAAAAAAAAAGTGTATTTCCCTATAAAAGATCCACTATTGGAAGATAAAAGAAGATATTATATTTAGTAAATATGAAATAAAAATACATATTTATTATTTATTTTAATGATTAGATATTGTTAAAAAATAGTTTAGAGTATTGAATAAATAATAAAGTAAGAGGTATCAAATACATAATAAATTATGATAATTTAAATAAAAACAACATTAAAAAAGATTCCAGTACATAGTACAAAAGTGTTATGATATCTTCAAAATTATTTCAGTATTAAAGTTTTTGTGGGAAAATGTTAATAATGAAAAATAATTAAATATGTGTTAAGTTGTTACACTATATAATGGTTGCTTCTTCTTGTACCTTCGTACATTCATTATTGTAGCACCTCATAAGTTTTCTATTCTAAAAATATAGTGTGTAATTTTTGGATTATATAATTTATAAGTTTTTTTATGGATTTAATATTAACTTCTCATTAATTTAAATTTATAAAAATCTTTTAGATTATATTTAGAATATCATTTTTAAAAACTTATATTTTAAATTAAATAATTTGGAAGATATTTTTTGGGAGAAGTTTTTATGGAATTTGAAATATATGTTTTTTTAAAATTTCTTATGAATTCTACAAATTTAGAAAACATTCCAAATCCAAAAATATCTTCAAAATTATATAATTTGAAATATTTTTAAGAACAAAAAAATAAGATATGCTCAAATAAGTAAAAATCAATGGAAAAAAAAAGGTGAAAAACAACTAAGAAACTAACCTTTCCAACCTATAACCACAAACAAACAAATGCTCCCAAATTATGTAAAAAATCACAAAAAAAACCTTCAATAAATACAAATGGGATGATGGGGTGGCTTGCGGTGCTTGAGATAACAAGATAAAATAAAGAAAAAATATAAAAAATATGTGAAAATTTAAGATTAATTAATTTTTTTAATTGAAGGACAATAATGTATTTTCACATGAACAATGAACAACCTATGGTGGTACATGAAGAGCCTACGGTGGTGTAAGAAGAAGCAGCCTATGATAAAAATAGATATAAAATAGCCATTTATGATTAAAGTGTTGATAACCTAATTACTAAAGATAAGAATGAATAACTATTTTTTAAGTATTATTTACAACTTTTTTGTTTTATAAAAAAATCTATAAGATAATAATGAAATGAATGGATGATTATAACTTTATACATTATTTTATTTTATTATGAAAAAGTGGTTGTTAAATTTTATTTATTCAAAATTAAAATTACGTTAGTTAAAAACGTCACTACTTAAATATATTATGGCGTCAAAATCCTCTTCAATGAATATAAATTACGACAGTTATAACTGACACTATTTACATATAAAAATCGTCACTAGTTACACTACGTTCAAAGTGACGAGTATTGCGGCGGGTAGCGTAAAACTGTCACATCAAATTTGTAACAGCCAATTCTATAACGATTTGGAAAACCAAAATCGCCACAAACGTATATTGTGACAGATATAAACGTCAGTTTATACGAAAATAACCGTGACAATATATTTTTATTTTTAGTGTCACTATATAAAAATCTTCCAATCAATACCTAACCAAATTATCTACTGCAACTATTATTTAAACAAGTGAATCTAATTATAATTTGGATTAATTTAGAGTGACACTTAATTCATGAATATGGACAAAATAATCCATTAGGAAAGATTCAAGATCTTGAATTGTACATGTGTGACAAGACTATAAGAGAAAAAAATTCAAAAAAGAAATGAAAAGAGAGAAAGAAGATAAGAGAAATGATTAAAGTTTCTTACACCAGACAATGCTTTGATTGATTGCTGTTTTGTTTATATGTGTTAAACTTTTGATATAAAATCTTTTGAAAAAGTTATGTTTTTTTATTTGTGTAGTATTAATTATTGGTGCAATTTGTTAGCTATATATTAATTACAATGTTGATTAAGATTTCAACAAGTGGATTAACATGACAAAGCTAGTATTAGGATGAAGTGCACCTTTTCTTACTTTCAAAATAAATGCATAACTAAAAAGTATTCTAATATCTTTCTAATAAATATTTGAAACACTATTATGAAAAAATCAAGTTTAATTTTTTCATATTATAAAATTATCAATTTAGATTTTATATATAAAAAATTATTTTTATTAGTATATTACACTTTCATCTCGTGTTTTCTTATAATTATTTATTAATATGTATAAAGTATTTATATACTATTTTTTTTTAATATATGAATTTTTATGTTTTTTTATAGATATATATTTTAATAATATTTTTTTCATATAATAATAAATGATTATTATTATTTGAGTTACTTGAAGTGTCAGTGTAGTTGAAATGTCAATTAAATGATTATTATTTACTTGAAGTTACTTGAAGTGTCAGTGTAGTTGAAATGTCAAGTTTAATACTGATATTTAACATCAGAACTTAAATTTTATAGTAATTAAGAGGTTGGTAATATTAAAATTAAATTATTTATTAAAATATAACAAATAAATTTGGATGTAATACTTATAAATGTTAGTTTTAAAACATGTTAAAATAAACTGTTCCACTTCCATAATTTTTTTTAAAAATTAGCCAACATATTTCATAATATTTAAAGTAAAATTTAGAAATGAATTTTAGGTATGAAAAACTTGTGATTTTGGTGTGAGGGTATATATGGTAAAAAAAAATGAAAGGTTTGCATCAAGATTACACATAAAGTTTAATACCATTATTACTTTGGGACAAGTTGCTTTAATCATTGAATGTTATAAATTATTATTTGTTAAACAGTCGTTATTTCGATGACATACAAAATTGAAGGGATGACAAAAAGAAAAAATAAAGTCAAAAAATGATTTGGATGAATATTTAACAAATAATTTGTATTATATTTTGAAAACCTTTAATAATATTGTATTTTGTTAACTGTGTGAGTACTTTTTAAATATTTTCACTTAATTAAGAATTATAATGTTAAAAGCATTTGTGTGTATGTATATATTTTCAGTAAATAATATTATTAATGTGCCTTTTTTTCTTTTGTTATTTAATTAACTTCGCAAACTAAAAGAAATGAATCAATCTATACTATAGATTATATTAAGTATTATAGAATAACTTTATATAAATTGCTAATTGGAATAAAAAATATATAGCCTATGTTTTATTTTCATTCATGCTAATGAAATATTAAATAATATTAAATCAGTATAAACTTTTATAATTAACATAATATATCATTCAAATGGTATATTTTAGATGATATTATTTAATAAGAAATATTAAATTATATATGTTTTTTATAATATATTGTCACATTATATTGTTACTCTGATTTTCAATGAGGTGTATTTATTTTTATCAAAATATGTTATATACATAATATATATATATATATATATATCTAGTGACCATCATATTCTTTAAATACAAAGCAGAAAAAGAAAGAATGACACCCAATTATACACAATTTAATTCATTGTTTCTTTAAGCTTTAAACTAAATGTATATGAATAATTAATATATATATATATACATATATATTTGAATATTTCAAATTTTAATTGTTTTTTATATACTATTTTAAATAAAAAATGAATAAAAATAACAGTTTTTAATTAAATTTAATACATGTATTAATTTACATAATAATTCTAAATATACATTTTAATTAATAATTAATATTTGAATATAATACTTAGGTGTCTATTTTTTTACTATTTTTTTTAATTTAATATATAGAAAGTCACACATTTAATAAACATATATTACACTTGATAACATTATGAATACTAATTATATAATACATTTACTAAATACAATAACTAATATATTATTTTAAGAAAAAACTCTTTGGTTATTAATTTCTGTAAAATAATTCATCAATGCTAACAAGTACAACATTAATGTTCATGACCAACTCTGATTTGTTTTTTTAATCTGTTAAATGTGTTAGAGTAGTTCTCATTTTGAACTCTTCAATAGAAC
Organism: Phaseolus vulgaris; assembly: GCF_000499845.2. Taxonomy (NCBI): domain Eukaryota; kingdom Viridiplantae; phylum Streptophyta; class Magnoliopsida; order Fabales; family Fabaceae; genus Phaseolus; species Phaseolus vulgaris. The sequence goes on from NC_023759.2 coordinate 1,495,833, forward strand.
CATAGAAATAGTATTTGCATCCAACCCAGTTAATAAAGGATGTGAAATAATGTCACTTAATAATTGAATAGAGTAAACTATAGAGTTAATTATAGACTAAATATTAATCACACAACAGTTTCAAACAACTAAAATTTATACACTTGAAAGTGTAACGGTAGTTTTCACTGTTCACCACATGTTTGATGTTGCTGTGTTGTGTTGACTGGTTTGTGAATTTGTCAAAAGAGAAGAAAAGATGTGGACCATAACAGTTTATGCTTCATTAGATGCATGAGTTTATAACTCTTATTCATCACAGATAATTGCATTGTATCCTAAGAAAGAAGAAAAGAACATTGCAAAAAATAACATTGTTAGAATCAATAAGTGTTTGTTTTGGATGTAAGTGCTTGGTTATAATTTTGTCTTTGTAAAATGTCTCTGTGAAATGAGTTGAACTGTTTGAACAAACTACTGTCAAATGGTAATTTTTGGAGAAATGTTTCAATGCAAAGTGCGTGTAATGTGAGGAGGTTTGAACATCCTCGAAGACTGTAAAGAAACACTGCAATCCACGTGTTCAACCCATACTCTTATTAATAATCTCAAATCCGAAAAGAAGAAGAGAAAAAAAAAAAAACTTTCTTCCTGCAACACGACAACCAGAAAATGCAACCTTATTTACTCCTTCCTCACTATTTCCTTGTACTTTTCTGGAAAAAACAACTCTTATACTTAATTATTCTAATAAGCTTATAACTCCTTTTTTCGAAATCAGAAAAAGACTCAGCTTTCTATACATTTTAATTTCTTTCCTTTGTTTCAAAGTCACCCCTTTTGTTCAGCATAAAAAAAAGCCACACTTTCATTTCCTCCGGCATTTCTCTTCATTACCCACAAACTAAAACGGAACTCTTCTCACAAAGACTTTTTTTTTAACAAAAAAGGAAGATGGGTGAGGAGCACCACCATGCACCGTCACCAGTTCAGGCGCCTCCGTCTGCTCCACCGCCCCCAAATCTTGCCCTTTCTAGAGGTCCAGTGTGGAATCCAGCTGAACAACTCTTGCAACTTCACTTTTGCATCCACTCAAATCCTTCTTGGCGTTAGTATCTCTCACTTTTTTCCAACCTTTTTGATTCATTTTTGTGTGTCACAAAATGGAAAAAAAGATATGCTTGATTTCAAAAGAAGTTAGGAAACAGGAAGAATCTCTTCATGTAAAAGTTCCTTTTTTTTTACTCAGTTTGGTGTCTCTATCATAAATAAAAACAATTCTATGTAACTTGTATATTTGCTGATTGCTTTTTGTTACCTTTATTCTACTATGATTTGATTCTCTTAAGAAAAAAGGTCCTTTGTTTTTTGTTCTTGTCAGTTTTGAGAACCTTTTAGGTGAAAAGTTAATTAATTTAATTCTGGAATTCAATCTTATGATGGTATTGGTGCATGTCTCTTAAAGTTTTCACCTTTTGATTGCATAAAAAAATTTGGCAGCGGAGGCTCTTCTACTGGGTTTTCAGCACTACATTGTGATGCTTGGAACCACTGTTCTGATTGCAACCACACTGGTTCCTGCAATGGGTGGGGACCATGTAAGTGAAATTTATAATATAAAGATTATATTATAGCACTAGTATTCTTGTTTCTGTTGTATAAATTATGGTATAACCATAAGAAATTTGTTATTTTTGGACAGGGTGACAAGGCCCGTGTTATCCAGTCATTGTTATTTATGTCTGGGTTGAACACACTGCTTCAAACTTGGTTTGGGTCAAGGCTTCCAACTGTGATGGGTGGATCATTTGCTTTTTTACTTCCAGTGTTGTCCATAATAAACGATTACGCAGACAGGACATTTCCTTCTGAGCATGAGGTTTGTATATGATTATTTTGCTAATAGCTTTTAACTTGCAACATTTAATGATATATTTATTTTTAAGTAATTGTTGTCATGAGAATATCATTCAAAAAGTAAAACCTTTCATAAAGTAAAACGGAGAAAGAAATAAGTTTCAGTTGGGTCCAATTGTAGACTGAGTTTTGCTTCAGAAGCTCAGTTTGAAATGAAAGTATACAAAAGTTGCTTTTTGCTAACTCCATTTGCAAAATGAAATTCAGTCAAAACTTTTTGTTACCTTTGATCCAAACATGTGTGTTGCTGATGAAACTTTTGTTGAATTCAAATGTTCTAGGATATTCAAGAATATGGAACTTACTTATATTTTAAAGAAAATGAATGCTAATCAGTGCTATAAGATGCTTTATTCAAAATTCAAGAGTGAAAAGTTTATATTGGAATGTGTGGCTTTTTATTATTACCTATGCACCTCCTCCACCTTGATTTCCAAGAAAAGCTTTCTATTTATTGATTTTTCTATGTAGTTGGTAAATATTTGTTTCTTCTTTTTATTTCTTTGTCATCTTCTCATTGTTTCAAGCATTATGCTTGACTTTCTTCAAATGTTTGTTCTGGGTTTTTGTAACTTTTCCCTTAACTGAACATTTTTTTTCACTTCAGTTTTGGTGGTGTACGGGCTAGGTTACTGATAGGAAAAACTGATCATTTTATCTACTCTACACTCTAGTGCTATAGGAAATACTTTCGAAATTCCATAAAATGGTTTCCTTACACACTAGAACTCTGGTAACAGAAAAAGAAAATCTAACAATAATGCATATTTGTGAATAAGCCTTGCCAATATATCATCTAGAAGCAGATATAGCAATATAATATATCATCTAGAAGCAGATATAGCAATATATCATATAGAAGCATGTTTAGCAATATATCATCTAGAAGCATGTTTAGCAATATATCATCTAGAAGCATGTTTAGCAATATATCATCTAGAAGCATGTTTAGCAATATATCATCTAGAAGCATGTATGAAATGTGACTATAGGTAATCACACAAGATCCTGCAAGTTGAGTTTCTTTGTAGTCATATTGGGTCAAAAGGTTTGGGCCATATTGCTAACAATTCCTCCACTGGAGAAAACACCTTGAACTCAAGGTTATCGTGTATGAAATTCTTCCCACTTCTCCCAAGTCATGTTTTCAGGAGGAAGGCCCAACTTTTCTGTAACATTGTCAGGCCCAACTGGTCTGTAACATTGTCAGGCCCAATAGGGACATCGACACAAAATATCACATTGTGGCCCATGTGCCAATGATTAGCTACCTGTACGCTTCAGTAACAGAAAAAGTAAATCTACCAATAATGCATGTTTGTGAAATAAGCATTGCTGAGAGAGAGTTATAACAATATATCATCTAGAGGCATCAATGAAACATTACTATAGATGATCACGGAAGATCTTTTCTGTAGTTGGGCTTCTATATGTAGTCATCTTAGGTTGGCCATGTTGCTAACAGTATGCTTTGTCTTGTTATTTGTTGACTGAATTGTTTTCTCTAACATGAAAATGGTGAATCAAACTGCTAATAAACTATCACACTGGCGCTTGTAGAGGTTCATCTACACTATCAGAACAATTCAAGGATCCCTCATTGTTTCTTCTTTTGTCAATATCTTCCTTGGGTTTAGTAAGGCATGGGGAAATTTGACAAGGTAAACCTCTTGACTTGTTTTCCTTTTTTATTTTAAGTTCATTGTCAATGTCTAAAGGAACATCGTTAGTTATTTTTAATTGTAAATTATTAATTAATCTTTTGGCGAGTCTTCTTTTCTGAACAGGTTGTTTAGTCCCATAAGCATTGTACCTGTAGTATGTGTGGTGGGTCTTGGTCTGTTCTCCAGGGGCTTTCCATTGGTAAATATTCCTAATGCACTTCCTTGAATAAACGGGTTATTTATTATTGTAAAAGTAAAAGACATAAATATGAAGAGTTCATAAACTCATCTTTCTTCTTCCGTGCAGCTTGCAAATTGTGTGCAGATTGGCTTACCTATGCTCATTGTACTTGTCATAACACAACAGGTTTATATCTTATCTGAAACAATTTCTTAAAAGAGTTTTTTCTCAGATACTAACATGCCTTTTTTTTTTTTTTTTTTTTTTCTGTATGGCAGTATTTGAAGCGTCTTCTTCATCATGCTGCACATCATGTACTTGAGAGGTTTGCTTTACTTCTCTGCATTGCTGTCATCTGGGCATTTGCTGCTATCCTTACTGTAGCAGGTGCATATAATACTGCTAAAACACAGACCCAAGTGAGTTGTCGTACAGATCGCTCATACCTTATGTCTTCTGCCCCATGGTATGTTTGCAAAACAATCAATTCAACAGTTTATTTGAGTTCGAGTGCTGTTTCTGGATCTTTATAATAACAGTTAAATTGCTTTTTTATTGCAGGATTAAAGTTCCATATCCATTCCAGTGGGGTACCCCCATATTCAGAGCTAGTCATGTCTTTGGGATGATGGGGGCAGCACTTGTCTCTTCTGCTGAGGTCTATCAACTATTCCTTAATATTTTGAATTCTTCATGTAGCTCTAATAATTTATATGTTAATTCTTATCTTTGAAGCATTTGACAACTTTGCCCTCTGGAAAATTACCTTAACTTTATATATATATATATATGTATATATATATGCCATTATTTTCTATCCATTGTCATCTAATTGATAATCTAACGTGGAGTTTTTTCCTTGCTGAAATTTTTGAAAGCAGTCAACTGGTGGTTTCTTTGCTGCAGCCAGGCTTTCTGGTGCAACACCACCACCTGCACATGTGCTCAGCCGAAGCATTGGGATGCAGGTGATTCTTGCTTCTTAACAATTAATTTACTTGTTCTTTTATATTGTTGCAAAATCTGGATATGCATGTAACTTTTATCACTGACTCATGTTTTTCACCCTTCCAAATGCCAGGGCATTGGCATGCTGCTTGAAGGCATATTTGGTTCTGTTGTTGGCACTACTGTATCCGTGTAAGAAAACAATGTCTTAAGAACTTCTCATGTCTGAACAAAGACAAAATTTCAGTGTAAAATTAGAGACCCTAAGCCTGAACATTTCTCCTCATCCTGTTGGTGGTTAAATTACTTCAAGGTTACTTTTTTAATCAAAATAGGTATGCAAAAGCATCAGTGTTGGCTGCAATTCTAACTAGGTTAGCACCCCAGTCAACAACTATCATTTGCAGCATACCTCAAATTTATAGAAAGTAAAAGTAAGAAAAACAGAGTACAAAAGACGGGGTGTCCAAACCAAAACCTGTAAAAAACTAAACAAACCTAAAGAAATGAAGGTTATATCTATCTCTGGAAAAGGCTAAACTAATGAAGGATGACATCATGGCATACCATCCCACCAAAATGATCCCTGGTCTCTAATACCATGCTGATCAAGACCTCCATTGCCTCTATACATGTGAGAAGACTGAAAACTCTAAGGCTATGTTTGAATATCAAATGATTAGTGGGATGTTTTGAAAATGGAAAGAGTTGGGAGCTGGAAGGAATAGAAGTCTGCACACCCTAAGCTTTTGTATGGTTAATTTGTAATAGACATACTTTTTGATATATTAGTTAACATTTGATAACAACCATTTTATATTTAATCTTAGTTTTAAGGAGTGTGAGCTTTTGCCAATTTCCATGTGCAAGAGGAATTCTATGAGTAATAGTATAACAAATCCTTTTGACAACTGCAGTGAAAATGTGGGCCTACTTGGTCTAACACATATAGGGAGCCGCAGAGTTGTGCAAATATCATGTGGTTTCATGATCTTCTTCTCTATTTTTGGTACTATATTCCACCTGAAACTCGTGTGGTTTCTTTCAGTTTTACATTTCCGGTGTAATCATTTTACTGTCTCTTTCAGGGAAATTTGGAGCCTTTTTCGCATCGATTCCCCTACCGATATTTGCGGCTATATACTGTGTTTTGTTTGGTATTGTGGGTGGGTGCTGCTGCTATCCTTACATAAATTACAATAATTTTTACTAGTGGATGCAGGCCTTTTATTTTATTATTGATTTTTTTTGCAGCTGCTGTTGGGATTTCTTTTATACAGTTTGCAAATACCAACTCCATAAGAAACATCTATGTTCTGGGCCTATCCTTGTTTCTAGCGATATCAATTCCACAATATTTTGTCACTAACACTGCACCAGATGGTCATGGTCCAGTTAAAACAGATGGTGGATGGGTAAGTGACTCTTAAAATATCTCATTTCTACATTCCATGTGATTATTAGGCATATCAGCTTTCCTCGATCCATAAGGTTATAATTATGTGTAACATGTTTGAGATTAAGTGGAACAATAAGATGCTACCTTTTAGGAAATAATTTCTTCCGACAACACTATTTTGTTAGATCAGTGAATAGAAGTCCATGAATTATGCAGTAGAAGCTCAGGCAGTATCTAGGAATTTTCCTGTTCCCAATGTTTAACACGAGTATGGCTGCCCAGTATCATTCACTCAGTCGTTTTTCCATGCAAAAAGACTGAAAAGAAAAGTGAAAAAAGATTAACATAAACAACCTTTAAGTTAAGGTTTTTTTAAATCTCAAGGACTAATTTAGGTGGTCACTCTTTGGGAGAAACATGGAAACATACTTCTAGATTAATTTGACAAACTGACTTGTTTTATATTTAAGTGATTTTCCTTGTAAAGTAAGATTGTTGTTGAACTGTTTATTTGCTTGATATTCTACCTTTTGGAAATTCATTCATCTGATTGATTCTACCTTGTTTTATGGCACAACAGTTTAATGACATTTTGAACACCATATTCTCTTCTTCTCCAACTGTGGCTATAATTGTTGGGATCCTTATTGACAACACACTTGAAGGCAAACTTAAAGCTGTCGACAGAGGACTTCAATGGTGGAGTCCTTTCCAGAATAGGAAGGGAGATGTTAGAAATGATGAGTTCTACCGTCTACCTCTAAGGATAAACGAGTATATGCCCACCAGATTTCTCTAAAGTACTCATATATGCTTGTACTTAACCCCCTTCTGTGAGCTTAATTCTAAAATTTTCATGTACAATGACAACCTTGTAAAATATGGGTAAACAAATTTTTCCTCAAGTGGTCAGAACAGAAGCCAAAATTTTACCTTGTATAAAGGGATTGGAATAGTAATTCTTTGGATAAACTACTCCAGAAAGATGCTGAAATTACTTTTCTCCTTTTATTTAAAATACTCTTTAATTTTTTTAGGAGATAAATGAGTTGCAGTTTAGCCCTTTATAATAGGGATGAACTTAACAGTAGTGAATAATTGTTAATGTGTTTCCTTTCCCCTATGAATGATGTTGTGCTTTTTCTAAAGTCTTAGAATAACCAATAACTAATCTTGAAACATTTTGTTATTGGTTTCAGTATGTCATGAGTTAATAAAGTGTTAAATACTTGTATTGTGTTGCTTTTAAAGCTTCATGTATGTGTTCTGTGTTTTGTTCTGAGTTTTCAAAGTTGTTGAAAAACTTACTGCTAACTTTGTTGAGAACTGTTGTGAGGAAAAATCTCTAATAATTTCATCTACATCAGAATAGACTTAATTGTAAGATATTCATCTTTCAAGTAAAAAGAATGTGTATTTCATAATAGCAGCAGAGAAAAATGTAATGAGCATTTTTTTTTACTGCAGGAGAGTGCAATTTATTCCAATTCTTTATATTGTAGTTTCTTTAGTGCAAAAGTTGACTTTGAGAGGGTAGATTTTGTTCATCACAAAGTTGGATGATGCTGATGTTCTAATCAAAGACTTGTAATAGAGTATACTATTGTATCAGTAACAGTGTTATTATTGTTGTTCTTAAGTCTAAACCTTTATCTATTTATAATCTATTTGTTTCTCTACATACTATTTTTTTCTTTGTTTGGTCTTGTTTAAATAATAGTTTGACACCCTAAAAAAACAATTAATAATATGTATACGAATTTAAATTAAAATAAATAAACAAAAATGAATATTTGTGTGAATGTTTTTTTTTGGTGTCATAATATTGCCACTTTCTTGTAAAGTAGAAAAGGTTGTGAAACTTTTGACTATAAACATAGTAAATTTAAAAAAGATATGGTAAATCTGACATATAATGTTCAAATTCATATGTTTTATTTATATATTAAGTTTTAGATCTGATTATTGGTCAGATCATAATCATTTAATAAAGTCTTACTCTAAAAAAATAACCTGACTAAAATAATTTATATTCAATTTAAAAATTCAGTATAATCAGTGTATCTATCACCCTAATAGGATGAAAGAAAAATCAATAAATTGAGTGGTGATTATTTATTTTTCATGTCAATTGTGTCACTGTTTATGGATTGATATATTTGTCCTAGATGCATCATGCATCAGACATAAGCATGGCGTAAGGCTACCCTAAGAAATAAAAATTATTTGGAAAATTTTATGAAGATATTTGTCATTGTAACTTCTCAAATGAACGTTAGCCACTTATTTTTAAATAACATAATATCAACTTAGAAGAAAGAAAACGTTGATAAATAATTTTAAATTCATGTTTTAATCAAATCGTTTACTTTCTCATGAAAACCAAACAGAATTTAAGAAAGTATTTAAGAAAATTTGTGTTATTCATTAATGAAAATATAACTAAAGCATAAAATAAACCATTTTACTTTTTTTTCTCTAAAAATTAGATAATTAGCAAAATATATTTTATAATTTTTTTTATAAAAGCCTTCATGTTAGGTATTATTGTGTAACTTGACATCTGAGTTAACTTGACATCTTAAGTAACAACAATCATGAAAGAATTATAAAAAAAATAAAAGAAATATGAAAAGATTAAATCAAAATTTAGACTATACCTAGAATTATAAGAAGAGATTAGATAGAACTCTATTATACCAATGAAATGATTCTGTATAAAAAAAAATCTTAAATTAGTCAACTTATCAACACACGAATTTCTTTAACGAAAAATATGAGTAATCATAAACTTGATTTTTTTTTAATATTTTATAAATCTTTTAATATACTCCTTATTGGTTAAATGATTAAAGAAATTGAGAATTTTTTATTATCTAAGTATAGAAGAGTAAAAGATATTGTTTTGATTTGACAAACAATGCCTCTGTTATGGTTCTTATTCTATGGTAAAAATTGTTTGAGACTACTCATACACAAGGGTATAAGTGTCTTTGAGAGTTAGACAAAGTTGATGCCAAAAATATTTAGTAGTTTTGATGATGATGATGCTGATGTCGACTTTTGACTTGCACTATATAAGGATGAACAATGAGTGAAGATAAATAATCAAAGAAAGACATTGACCAAAACAGCAACAGTGAGAAAGAAGATAGATAAGAAATGGGGCAAGGAAGCTTCAAGGTAGACACATGACAGCAGCTACTGTGGTGAACTAAAATCCAAAGGTTGCTTTCAGTTTTTGTTTTTGTGCTTCTCTTTACGCGTTTTCCCATCTAACTCTAGAACATGGCCTTTGGGTGGAGGCATGTGATAGGAACTGGTCGCACATGTACATTGTACATGTACATAGATAACGATGGAGGCCTCAAAATTCCAACATTATGGTCTCAACTTTCCAACACAAATGGGAAAAGCAATTCCATTTGGAAATCTGTCTTTTCCATTTTCATTATTTTCTAGCCGCCCCCAGTATTTGTATGTATAATCTTGTTTAACTTATCTCAAACATTGATGGTTTTAGAAATTGAAACTTTTTGTTTGTCATCTAACTAAAGTAAAAACAACCTTATCACTGCCTAATACCAGCAGCAATTCTAGGAATCTATGGCGTCTGAAATAAGAATGGTTGTTATGGTGCTTCAGACTAGTGAAAAGATTGTGCCATACCATGACTTTTGGAAGAAGAAAATTTCCTTTTCAGAATAGATACTATGAACAAGTATATACAATGAATTGGGGGAAGTAATACTTCATTCTTGAAGCCAGCACAGATCAAATTGTGGTTCTCGTACTTGAATAAGGACATTTGACTTGGCCATCTCAACAACATCTCTCCATGTACCATACAACTCCTCATCACAAATCACAAGCTGCAGAGATTGTAGTGACACTGCTGACTTTGGTAAATGCCTAATCATGGGGCATTCTCTCATGTCAATCTTCTCTAAACTTGCTAATCTACCAATGTCATTAGGGAAGCAGGTGAGGTTAGTACACTGAGAAATGTCAATATACTTCAATTTCTTCATGTCACACATGGTAGGAGGAAGTGTTTCTAGGTATGGACAAGCATATAAACGGAGGATCTCTAGAGATTTTAGTTTGCCAAATTCAACAGGTAGTTGAGATAAATTGTGGCAGTCTGTGAGGCTCATGTTTCGGAGTGACTTTATTCCACAAATGCTTGAGGGCAAGTAGGTTAGATCAGCACAGTGATCAAGAGTGAGCTCAGAGAGGTTAGGGAACTGTTTCCCATCCAAACTATTGTTAATCTGGCAGAGGACTATGAATAGTTTGCCCAAGTTTTGCAGGACAGTGCCTGACAACTGAGGGGTGGAAACCTTTTCAAGCCAGAGACTCCTCAAGTTGGTCAAATTCCTAAGAACTGAAACATTGTGAAGGCGGGCATATGAGGTACTGTAGTTTATTATTATCAATGCCCTCAAATTTGGCATCTTGCGGATGAAGGGAGGTAAAAAGTAATCACTGGACGTGAAGTTGATAATCAACACTTCAGCCTTGGGAAAATCCAGTTCATACCAATCCATTTCTGTCATTTCACCTGCAATGTCAAATTCATCACACAACGAGACAGAAAATATTAAGAGTGCTTGAGAGACATTGATACCTGTGTTGATTTATAATACATACCTGTGTTGATTGAAACAATCTGAGCTTCAAAGGGTCGGTTCTGGTATCTTGACCATTCTTTGGGGAGTAGTCCATTTTCTTCTCGTTGAGCCATAACTAACCTTCGGTGTTCTTGAATGCTCCCACGCTTGCTCAAAATAAGAGCAAGGTCTCTCAGTGTATCATGTTGAGTCACAGAAATCTCAAAGGAACTGCTATACATGCCCCCGGCACTGAAAAATTAAAAATGGCCAAAAGGGTATTAGAATAATGGTTATTTTGATAAGAGATAAATGAAATGAACACATTAAACGTGTTGAAATGCATGTTTGCGATTTGCATACCGTGCTTCTTTCACTAAGGTTAGAAGGTTCTTGTTGGAAAGCTCAACCACAATGGCATATCCTTCTGCCTCGCGAATGTCATGGATTTCAACCCACATATTGATCAGAATTTCTAGAGGGATCTTTCTATCCTCAGGAAAAGCGCACAGGTCCAAGAAGCACTCCTTGATCTTTTCTGGCAGGTATTCAGTACTAATTGCCATTCTATCAATCAGATTGATTTCATAGGACTCACCAATGCTGTGACCCTGAGACAGATTACTCTTAACACTCAACCAAAACATTTCGTTCTGGTCACGCAAAGAAGCTCCAATCACCTTCAGTGCCAGAGGAAGCTTTCCACACTCAGCCACAACCTGTTGTTACAAACACAAAACAAGAGAGAAGGTAAGCTAACTTCATATATCACAGGATTCTGGTTTGAAAACTTAATCAATAGTCAGGGACAAAGTTCACAACTTCAATTCCAACCATTACCTGCTTCACCAAACTCACATTAGCACCCAAAGGAATTGACTTCTGTCCAAAAGCATGGTGGCAAAACAAAGAGAGGGCATCCTCTTCACCCAGCAATTCCACATGATAAGTGGCACTAAAAAATGTTGGGAATCTGAATCGAGACACCACAAGGTATTTGCAGCCAGGAATTTTCCACACAAGCTGCTCTAGCACGGAGAGTGACCACACATCATCAAGAACAACAAGAACTTGAGCTTCCCCTTTGCACTCAAACTGTGGCATCCTTTGTGGAACCACGTAATCTCCATTGAAGCCTTGGTTGCCCATGATGTGTGCCCAGATCCTCGCTCTCAGCTGCTCCACATTCGGAGACTGTGACACGGCCAAAAACAAAATCCTGTCCTTGAAATAACCTGCAAAAACCAACTATTACACTCTTGAAACACTTTCTCTCACAAATACAGATTAAACAAATAACAACAAATGCATTCATTCACCCATTCCGAGTTATAAAACTGCAGTCTTGTCACATCTAAATCAGTTAATACACATATATACAAGGATAAGATTTGTTGATTACCATTAAACAAAAAACCACAACTGCAACAATTGCAGTTGTCATCAAACATGAAACTAACACATGACTAAAAGTATTTTTCACTGATTATTATTGTTATTTGATATGTTAGTCTAACTAAGATGTTTGCATAGTGATACCTAACATACATGAAAGCTTTTATAATAAAAAAAGTATTTTTCACGGACTAATCCTGCTCAAGACCACTTATTAAACTCAAACAATTTTGTATCAATTGATTCACGAGAATTACTTGTTAAAAACTGAAACAAGTCTGTGTCAGTTGATTCACGCAAACCCCTTTTCAAACTGAAACAATTCTGTGTCAGTTGATTCATGCGAATCACTTTTTAACTGAAACAACTAATTCAGTGTTCCATCAGCTGCATTCACATTACCACGAACAAAAAAAAAACTCTGTTTTGATGATGAGTGAAGGTGGACTTACATCGGACTTGGTCATCTCTGAGAAGCTCTCTGGCGAGGGTGGTTTTCCCGGAGCCACCAATCCCACAAATCCCGACAATCCAATCAGCATCATTCCTGGAGAAAACCATCTCCATAACCTTGTTCTTCCCGAAGTCCAACCCAACCCCGAAACCGTTATTCCCGTTACACCCTTCCACCCACGTCTCATCTTCCTGCATGCTCTTCACAGCCTCCTCCACCCACCCACCCCCGTTCACTCCGATCTTCATCTCGCCGAGAAACCGCTCCATGCGCCGGTTCGACGCCTCCACCCGGTCGAACCGCTCCGCCATCTCGAACCGCACGTGATGCACATCAGCGAGTATGTGCGCCTGCATCGGAATCTGCAGAAACCTCGTCACATGCTTCTCCAGCTTCTCCATCTTCTTCGCCAGCTGGAAGTTCCGGTACACGTTCCAGCGGCTGGAGGAGAGCGCCTGGTGCGAAAGCTCCACGCCGGAGCGCAGAATCTCCGAGAGGCGGTCCAGCTGCGACTGCCTCGGCGCCGGAAGCTCCACGCCGGAGTACTTGACTTCCTCGATGGTGGGAAGAATCTCGCGCACGTAGGTGATGAGTTGCTCGGCGCTCGATTTGCAGCGCAGGGCCTTTCGGGAAATTGTGATGAGCATTTTCCAGAGATCGGAGGCTATCTCTCCGGTGAAGAGTTCCGTGAGAGCCATGGTGGTGCTCTTCTTCTTCTCTCTTTCTTCCTTCTTTATTGCTATTATAGGAGTCAGCACTTGATGGCTTTGGAAATGACGATGTTGTCCTTCAACTGCTAATCATGGTTTCTCAACTCTCTCACTGCACCAACAGTGTCCAGCCACACGTGACGTTACCAACACCACAAACAGTTAGTTAACTCTCGTACTTTGTTATGTTTAGTAACTTGGACTATTTATTGTTAAATAAGTTTTTTTTTTTCATTATTATTAATTTGGTTTTATATTTTGTAAAAAAATAATTAATGTAATTCATTTTATTTATATTAACTTAGTGTGAAATTTTTTACTTGTAAGTGTTTGATCTCAAGTCCGTTGTGATATCATTGTTAAGAGCAATCACATTTTTAAGGAATTGTTTGTTTTAAAATTTTTGAATTTTGTTACGGTTTTATCTTTAAAAGTCATCTCGAAGATAAAATCGTGAAACACCGATTTTCAAAACAAACAATATCTCGGATGCGGTGATTAATCTTGGTGAATATAATATTACATCGTTTAGGAGTTGAAGATAAAATCAATTTAAATACACATTTCTTCCTTAAGCAAACAATACCTTAGATGCGGTGATTAATCCTGATGAATATAGCATCACGTCGTTTAGGAGTCAAAGATAAAATCAGTTTAAATATACATTTTTCCCTTAACTGATAGAAAAAAAAATAAACCATTACGGAATTCAAAAATATTATTGATTGATTGTACTTAGATTAGAATAGTAACCATTAAAATTAGATTAAAAGAGAAATTATGATAATTCTTTCCATTATTTAAACATATAATGAGTATGTGTAATTACGTATAATCATTTGCTACTTCTATTTATTATTATGATAAATTATGTAATCCATGTCTCTTTTTATCTTCAAAATTATTTTTTTAGAAAAGTGATGTTACTTCTGTCTTGAAATTCAAAAGATAATAATGTTTATTTCATTTTCAACGATGAGGGCAGGGACTCAAATGTGTAATTTTGACCTAATTCATGCACCCCATTGGTATTTATTTCCAATCATGAATGATATTGATAGAGACTCTCAGTACCAAAATGTTTTGTCAAACTGGAAACAAATTTAGGATCAAATCTTTGATCGCCTTATCATTTTCACTTTTCTAATAACAAGGTCACATGGAAACTTTATTTTATTTTTACATCAAATTTACCTTTTTAATTTAAAAATAAAAACTGCTGTAGAAAAAGTTGAGTGATTAAAGTCACACATTATTTATATAAAGACAAATTATAATCGCACTTTATGCATTTCCACGAAAGTTCTCTTTTGGGGCGCCCTTCTTTGTTTCTATCAACATAAATTTCAATTACCTTATACAATAATAATAAGATAATATTCGTACCATTTTTCCGACAAGAGAGATATTTTTCCAGTAAAAACAAAATTATTCACTCAATTTTATATAATCACTTAAATATTCCTATATCTAAGCTCTTACTTAAATATAATTACTTAAATATTTCTATTTTATTATGGAAGGGGTTGAAATCAAGTGAACGATTGTCTTCCTCTTTAGTCGGTCGGTTTACTCTTCCTTTCTTCGAATGAATTCCTTGGCTCTCCCCACCTTTTTTTTCTTTGTGTCTCCGTGAACATCGAGTTCGAATAATACATGCAAAAGGCACTTTGCCATTCAAGTGAAATTTCGGTACTCAACACTTAGTTGTATTTAATATTGGATGATGACGCACCTAATTCTTAGACTATGTGATTACTATGGATCTTATTATTGAATCGGATTAAAAATGTGATCCATAATTAAAAATGTATTACTTAATGTTTTTTATCATTTATTAATCTTATTAGTCTTCTTTAGATGCGATGGTGTCGATGGTATTTCATTCAGACAAGCGAAACTGGTGGCATGATTTTGAGCATTAGGGGAATTTGGTTTTTGCAGAAAGATAATTTCCATTTGAAATAGAAGTTATGTACAATTTTTCACATCAAATTGGAAAGTAAGACACATGAGTCACTCTTTAAGCCAGTTCAAGTCAAAGTAGGGTTCTGATACTTGAATATGCACATTAGGCTTGGCCTTCTCAACCTCTTTCCAAATCCCAGATACCTCTTCATCACAAATCACAAGTTGCAGAGACTGCAGTGACAACACAGACTTTGGTATATTTCTGATCATGGAACATTCCCTCATGTCAATCTTCTCCAAGCTTACTAGTCCACCAATCTCTTCAGGGAAGCATGTGAGGTTCACACATTGAGAAATGTCAATGTACTTCAATCTCTTCATGCCACATATGCTATTAGGAAGTGTTTTCAAATCAGGGCAAGCATATAAACGAAGGATCTCTAGAGATTTTAGCTTTCCTAGTTCAAGAGGTAATTGAGTCAAATTGTGGCAGTTGGTGAGACTCAAGTTTTGAAGTGAGTTCATTCCACAAATGCTTGAGGGCAATTGGGTTAGATCATCACAATGATCAAGAGTGAGGTCAAAGAGGTTTGGGAAGACTTTGGCTACCTCTTTTTCATCCAAACTGTTGTTAATCTTGCAGAGAACAACAAATAATTTTCCCAAGTTTTCCAAGACAGTGCCTGATAGCTCTGGGGTGGAAACTTTTTCAAGCCAGAGGCTCCTCAAGTTGGACAAGTTCTTGAAAACTGAAATGTTGTGAAGGCAAGCATATTTTGCACTGTAGTTTATTATTATCAATGCCCTCAAATTTGGCATTCTATTGATGAAGTGAGGTAAGAAGTACTCAGAGGATGTGAGGTTAATGATCAAAACTTCTGCCTTTGGAAATTCCAGATTACACCAGTCCACCTCTTTCATTTCACCTGCAATGTGAAATTCATCACAAAAAAGAACAAGAGAAGCAAGAAAAGATAAAATAATAATATAGATAATAAATTTTTTTTAATCAGCAAAGAATAAATAAATTAAAATGAGACACTTCGCGAGTATCCCAACGCTTATACAAATAATTCCAACACAAGCTTCTTATCCCCTACCAGTTGGGGATCCCACAGACATTACAACACATCAGCCACATTAACATACCATAGCAAAAGTACATCAATATATAATTACATCAATCCTTCAAAGGAACACATTCTCAAGACAAGACACAAAAGTCCAACAACTAAACTCAGTCTTTGCCAACAAACTTAAGTAAACCAAACCAAACACCCAAGTGTCAAACATCAAACCCACCCATAACAATGATAATAAAAGCCATTTTAAAGAGTATTTGGGATATACCTGTATGAATTGAAACAATTTGAGCCTCAAATGGCTTGTGCTTGTATCTCAACCACTCTTTAGGAATTCCATTTTCTCTTTTCGGCATTACTAATCGCCGGCGATCATTAATTGTAGCACGGTTGCTCAAATTGAGGGCAAGGTTTCTGAGTATATCATGTTGAGTAACATAGATCTCAAAGCAACTGCTATACATGCCTCCAGCTCTGGTAGTTCAAAAGGGTGTTAGAGTGACCCTTTTTCTTATTCCAACAGGAAAAACAAGAAAAACAGCTAATGAAATCAGTTAAGAAGATTTTTCATGTTGCATACCGAGGCTCTTTCATTAAGGTGATAAGATTTTTGTTGGAAAGCTCAACAACAATGGCATAAGCTTCTGTTTCAGGAATATCATGAATTTCCACCCACATATTGATGAGAGCATCCAAAGGGATTTGTTTATCCTCAGGAAATGAACACAGGTCCAAGAAGCATTCCTTAACTTTTTCTGGAAGGTAATTGATACTGATTGCCATTCTTTCAATCAGATTGATTTCGTGGGATTCCCCAATACTTTGGCCTTGAGATAACCTGTTTTTAACACTTAACCAAAACATCTCAGTTTGATCTCGCAATGAAGCTCCAATCACCTTAAGAGCCAAAGGAAGCCTTCCACATTCAGTGACAACCTATTTGCCATTAGACACAAGAAACAAAAATTAAGTACATAGCACTATACTTATTTAGTCACTAAAGTTGCTTCAATTTTTGGAACTAAAATAATTTCTTAACATAGAAACAACCATGTGTACATTCACCTAAAATCTTTTAGATGGTATTTAACATGATTCTGCATCATCTAATGGGAATCCAAACATGCTATTAATCAGCATGCAGTTGCAGGGTTTACAATTACAAACCACACATTACCTGATTCACCAAATTCTGATTAGCAGCTAAAGGGATTGATTTCTGGCCAAAAGCATGGTGACAGAACAAAGACAGGGCATCCTCTTCACTCAGCAATTCCACTTCATAACTCAACAACACCGTTTGGAATTTAGTTCTGGACACCACAAGAAACTTGCAACCAGGTATTCTACACACAAGCTGCTCCACCACAGAGAGTGTCCACACATCATCCAGAACAATCAGAGTTCGAGCTGCTTCGCTTTTGCTCTCAAACTGCGGCATTAACTGTGGAACCACATAGTTCGCATCCAATCTCTCGTTGCCCATAATATACCCCCAAATCTTTGTCCTTAGTTGCTCCACGTTTGGAGACTGCGACACTGTCAGGAACAAAATCCTCTCCCTGAAATAACCTGCAAAAAAATGTCAAACAACTTTCCAAAATAAGCAAAAAAACTAAGCAAGAACCATCACTTCATAAACTCCATTTTCTCACACCAAGTCCCATTATCTATTCTTCTGACATCTAATTCGATACTACAAACCAATCACATATACATAACTTATTCAAAAATGGACTTTAAGTCTAACTAAACCTCACAAAACCGGCTTATAAGGTGAAATTTGCACCTACTTATATACCATCCTCATCTCTAGTCGATGTAGGATCTCCAACACCTCTTCACGTCGAGAGTGACAACTCGTGCGTGGAACAACATTATGGATAGTTCGATAAGGGTGGTCTGATAAGCCCACCAAACACTCGATTGAATAAGCTTTAAATGACTTTGGTACCATATTAAGAAGTGGACTTTAACCTAATTCAACATCAGCCTATGAGGTTGAGTTAGGCTTAATAAAACTATATGCAAGTTTTTTTTTTCATTATTTTCTAATTAGAACTAAAATTTCATCTTGGTCATATTGCACGAATTACGAAGAAAAACTCTGATTTTGATCATAAGTAACTTTCATGAGCTTAAAATTAAGGAACTTTACTCCACGAGATGAACTCACATTTAACTTGTTCATCTTTGCAGACCTCTCTAGCAAGAGTGGTCTTCCCGGAGCCGCCAATCCCAGAAATCCCGACAACCCAGAGATCCTCCCTCCCGACAACCATCTCCCTTACCTTAATCTTCCCGAACCCCAACCCCACAGCGGCGTTGCCATCAACAACATCCTCATTCACACTCCTCACAGCCTCCTCAACCCAGCCGCCGCCGCCGACACCAATCTTAATGTTCTCGAAGTACTGTTCGAGGTGGCGGACGGAGTTGTCAACGCGGTCGAAGCGCTCGGCCATCTCGAAGCGCGTGTGGTGGACGTCGGCGAGGATGTGGGCCTGCATGGGGCCGAGGAGGAATTTTGAGACGGTCTTCTCGAGCTTGTCCATCTTCTTGGCGAGGTGGAGGTTGCGGTAGACGTTCCAGCGGCTGGAGGCCAGGACCTTGTGGGAGAGCTCCACGCCGGACCGGAGAAGCTCCGATAGACGGTGGAGCTGGGACTGGCGCAGGGCGGGGAGCTCGACGCCAGAGTACTTAATCTCCTCGATGGTGGGGAGGAGCTCGTGTATGTAGGTGATGAGCTGGTCGGCGCTGGCGCGGCAGAGGAGCGACTTCCGAGAGATGCTGATGAGCATTTTCAGAAGCTCCGTCGCAATCTCGCCGGCGAAGAAGTCGTTGATGGCCATTCTGTGGTGTTAGCCGCCGCACTCTCACTCTCTTATGCTCTGTTTTCCTCTGTTTTCTCAATCATTCTTAACACCTTCTTTTCTTTTCAGTTATTTCTCTCTTCTTTCCTAAACTAACTTCTTTCTACAAGTCACTTCCAAAACTTCATTTTTAGGGAAATCATAATTTTGACATTGAACATTTTTTTACATTTTCATTGTAATTAAATATATTATTATTTTATTTCAAATTTTATTTTTATTAGTTAAACATAATATTTTATTTTTAAATAAAGTTGTAAAGTAAAAGTAAGAAAAAAAATGAGAATATAAAAAGGTAATCAACAATTATTCTATTTATAATTAAATTTGGATGGTCTTAAAAATAAGTTTAGTACATTATACACTTCATATCCAACCTTAGTTATCCAAAAATTTAAGCATAATCGTATAATAATAATAATAATAATAAATAGTCTCAAATAACATACATGCAAAAATCAACATGAACTTTTTTTTCCCAAAAGCAAAAATGTTTAGCCAAAAGTTTACTTGTCAATGAAGATGACTCACTAAGTGTCCTTCTTCTTTCTTCTTTTACACTTTCTATCTCACTTAGATATATTTAACAACTATTTTTATAATCAAATATTATATTAAAATAATAATAATAATAATAAATAAAATAATAATTTATGGAATTATTATGATGGTGTGAAATTATCATCATCCTTTTCATTTTTTCTAGATAAAAAGGACATTTTTACCTGTTTGAATGAAGAGGGATGCAACATTCTACAAGATGGTTTAATTTTTCCAAACAGAATAAGTAGATACCCAGTTTAATCTTAAAAAAGAAAAAAAAAATTTAATAAAGGGGAAAATAGATTTAATTAGATATTATGTTTTAATGCAAAGAAAGAAATATTAATAAAAAGAGAGAGTAACCCTTTTCATGTTTGATTTATGAGGAAATGAAAGAGATTTAAAAAATTAATTTATTTCTAAATACTTATAACTTTGTATTTCAAATAAATAGATTTATTTTCATTTTAAAATATTTTAAATAATGTATTTCCTCTCCAAATCCCCTACTATATAAAGGGAGCAAATTTTGAATGAGAAAAAAAAAATACTCATCTATTTTGTGTTTAAACTAAATCAAACAAAATATTTTTTTGAAAATATCTCCACTCCATTCTTTTCTAACAATATAAATAAGAAAAATATTATTTTGATAACCACACAATAAAAAACACAAAAATATAATATGAAATAATGTAATTCTAAAATTATTTTATTTTAATAAAAAAAATCAATTATAATTGATACAATGAGTTTTTAACCTAACCCAAGAAAATGTTATACAATTTTTTTAACTAACCCTATTTATGAATTTGTCTAATCTCATAGGACCATATACTACTATTTATTTTCCATAACAACCACACAAAAGTTGAATTTGTGAGTTGAGTTGAATTGAGATGAGAATGATGTGACAAGTGAGGGTGCATAATAAAAATTCTTGATTGTGCAAAAAATGATAATATAATGAAAGCACACTAACATTACATAGAAAATATAAAATGAAAGCATTATCACTAACTATTGGAAGACATAATTGTTGAAGGATAAGTCATCAATCCACAAAGGACCACTTGACTACTGCAATGACCATTGTGCCCTTCACCAACCCTACACCATGGAAGATGCCTAAACACACACTTCAAACTCCATTGCTGAATTCTACAAAGACATTGATGTGAAGTTTTGTCCAAAGTGATGAGTTTATTATAGACCCATGGAATTTAGGTCCAATTACCATATCAATCACTAGAGGATGAAAGTTTTATTTGAAATTCCTTTGTGAACCTCCTATTTTATACAAACCAAATCAATATAGAATATTTAATTTAACTTTGTAAAGTGTTAAATATACACAAAACTATATTAGGGCAAATTATAGAGAGAGATGAAGAGGAATATTTATGTGTTCTCCTACATATTGGAAGAAATTGAGAGAACGATTACTTTTCTTCTTGGTCGATTGTTTTTTTTTTTCTTTTTTTTTGTCTTTTTTTTATTTATTTTACTAAGTTTCTTCATTACTCTCTCTGTCATTTTCTCCTTCGCAAACTTCTAATTTGGATGGTACTTGCAAAAGACAGTTCGATACTCAAGTGAGATCTCGGTATTCGGTGCAATTAATACGGGATAATAATATATATTTTTCTTAAAACTTGTGACTATTTATATGACTACCAAAGACCTTTGTTATTGGACCGGATTAAAATTTTAAATCATAATTAAGAACGTATTACCTAATATTTAATCGATGTTTAGTTTTGTTAACATTATGTTAAAGTTAATGAATCTGGTCATGTTAATCGGTACTAATTAAATATTAAATATTGAAACCTTCATCTGTTGTCCGGTACCTTATAAAATATTGGGAAAAAATACATGAAAGTTTGTATATAGAAGCGAGTCTTTAGTGATTATTAATAGAACATTGATACTTTAATACTTTAAACATTAAAAACACTTCTTTGTTGCTGTTTGTGGGGTCAAAGAATCTTTGTTGCTCTTAATAATTAGTTTTATGAGTTTCTTTATTTCTAATGCAATCTTTCTTGTATTATTTATTTATTTATTTGATGTGATGTATAACTTGTTAGATATAGATTCTATTATTCCCTAATGAATCAATTTGGTAGCTTTTAATTAAGACCATATAAAGTGTTTATTAGCCCTTGAACGAGTTTACTAAATTATATCACTCACGCTAAGTTAATCTAAATATAAGTTATTAATATAAATTATTAATCTAAATGTAAATAATTAATATAAATAGTATAACATAATACATAACTGGCATTAACTAATTAATTAGAATTTTAAAATTTCTACCAATAAAGGGAACATGTAAAATAATTGCTGCCAAAATTTTCATTAGTAAATTTGAAATTTATGTATTAAACACCATAAATGGGTGTATGAAAGAAGAAGGGTAAGTTTTCATTATTTATATAGGTAAAGGTGAATGGAACTAGTTTTTTTTTTTTCAAAACAAAAAATAATTTTGAATAGGAATGGGAATGTGAATCCCATGTGGTTCATCAAAAATAGAAATTGAAATGAATTGATCCATATATAATTAGATAATTGTGAACTTACAACTCAACCTACATACATTTTAAAATCTTGAAAACAAATAAAATTCTTTATAATTTTTTAATTCTAAATTTAAGTGAAAGATTTATCATAGATATAATTATTAAAAGAAAATTCTAAAGATTAATACTATCTACTATTTACAATGAGTAAACAAAGAACTTTTAGGAAAAAATATTAGAATAAATTATAAAATAAAATTTATACTCATACTTGTAAATACATAATATTAATTAGGTGATAAATAAATTATTTAATGATATTTAAAAATATAAACATCTTTACATTAAAAGATTAAAAATAATTTAATACAGGTAACAAAATGAGGTGGATTGGGCATTATCATGTATAATTTGGAATATTTATTGACATATGTGTATATTTAGTATTTGAAAATTATTTATCTTAGAAAAAAAGATATTTGTGAAAAAAAGATAGTAGAAAGAATCAACCTTTAATTTATTTTTGAAAAATGATAAATTCAATAAAATAAATAAAACACAGTTAGTACATGTAAAAAAACCTTCATCAAATGCCAATATTACAATATCTTTTTTTCATTTTTTTTAGTAACAAGTCCACTTCATTATAACATACCTAAATAGCAAGTTGAGAATGTTATTTTATCTCATCGACTTTATTTTATTTAATCCACAATTATATCCAAAACATGATTTTTTTTTTCCTTAGATTGTGGAGCAGTCAAAATTAAGGTGAACCATTTTTTAAGCAGCACACACACGAAAGTGCATACCCCCCTAAACATTGATTAATATAGTTAGCATCAGAAAAGTAAATGTATTAAACTTACCCTTAAAAAGATCCTTAGGGTTGGCATAGCAATAGATGACAGTTTCTTCCTGCACCCTGCGTTTTTCGTCTTGCACCCCCACAATGTCATGCAAAGACAAACTTATCCCTAATATTTTGTAAAAGACCCTAAAATGCACACAGCACCCACATTCTACTATTTCTTCTTTCTTTGCACTCTGCACACACAGCAGAGACCGCATTGTTTTCTCATTGACCGCGCTACTCCGTCTCTTGGCACAAGAAGACGTCTCTCTTGGTGGTGGTTTGGTGATTTGTCTTGACGGTTCTCTATTAGGAGAAGAAGGTAAGTAAATTTTTGTTAGTTTTCAAATCTATAGTTTTGATTTTATTGCGAATTTTCGTTTTTGCAGTACATATGTTGTGATTCCAGACAGTTTCGTTTGTTAGGTTTATGGAACAGAGAATCCACACTTTGTGTTTTGTCTTCAAAATATTGAATTCACAAAACTCCCAGATTGATGTATCCGTAAATCTTCCAGATTAGTGAGTTCGGTAATCTTCTAGATTTGCGGATCCATAGTATGTTTCTGGATTTCAGAATCCATAATACAAAAAATTACATTTCGGATTCACAAATCCGTAATTTAAAAAAAATGCAGGTGCCTTTTTCAAATAAAAGATCAAGGCTAATTTTGAAATTTTAAAAATTGCGGGGTGCAGGAAGAAACTCCCGTAACAGATAGATGTTATTCTGTGTCGTGTGAAAACCGTGTCAGGTGAGTGTGGTTCTAAGAAAATAATGTT
Organism: Phaseolus vulgaris; assembly: GCF_000499845.2. Lineage (NCBI taxonomy): Eukaryota > Viridiplantae > Streptophyta > Magnoliopsida > Fabales > Fabaceae > Phaseolus > Phaseolus vulgaris. The sequence continues at coordinate 1,519,669 of NC_023759.2, forward strand.
ATAGATGATTGGTGAATATCGTGTAACAGTACAAACGAATAACTAAATTTTGAAAATAAGTTATGAATCTCTCTAGAATATGTTTTTTCCTTTTAACGACTTTGTCTTCGGGGGGAGGTAGGTTTGCATTTGGTTCCCAGTTGAAGCAACACCATCCACTATAATGGTAAAGTCAATTGAAAAGGATTGAACACGACCACGTCCAAGAGTTCATAATGTGATAACTTTAAGGTTACATTTGCACTAACGTTCAGGAAACTTAAAAAAAAAAAGCACTTCATAACAAGCAACTAGGACAGAAAGTAGAACCACCTCCAAAGAAAACTATGTTGACTATATGTGATCATGATATTGAATTTCCAAGTGATGACCATCCACCAAGACACATTTCCACCCCTAAGTCTTCAATTGAGAAATCAAAGAAAAACAGTATGTGAAGCTTCCACCATTTGAGGATTGACAAACATCATCTTAAGTTCTCAACCTATTTAACAAGGAGTTTGCAGGATTTGAAACCTCTTATCACTGATGCAAGTTTATAGACAAATGTGGTATATTACGGGTTTACCTTACCATACCTGACAATAAATTATCATGATTTATTTTTTATAGAAATAATGTGCAACAGGTATATTGAAAGAATGAACACAAATTTAACAAGAAAACAATTCACAGCATCAAAATTGGTACAAGAGAGATGAAAAAACAATTGTTATAGCAGTGTTACATTAGTGTTTATAAAATCCTAACCCAAAACATAAAGGTCCAAATCACAGGGATGGAGCATCGCACCCCCGCACAGGATCAGTGGCGGGCTCTTGTTTCGGGCCTATGAGCCCGATACAGCAACTAAAACAAAACACTACAAAAATATTTTTGAATATTTCTTCACCAAATTGGTCACATCACAAGCTTTTCATGTTAGACCAAGAATTCGAGTCATCAACTTTACCTCTTTCATTCTTTCTGGCTTCTGAGTAATTATCAACTGGGCCAAGCTTTCTTATAGCTGAGCCCATTGAATATGGTCATCATCATTATCAGCGATTTCCCTTCTCTTACATAAATGGTGCCACCATCACTCTGTTGTACATTTCGTTCCAAATGGTGAGAGTAAGTACAAAGCTATCATGTATAAGTTCCATTACCCACATGCAACGTCTTTTATCGATATCGACTAATCATCATAAACCCAGTTGGTGACACGAGAATGATGATGACCTACTGATCCTCCTGCCATTTTTGAGTCTAGCAATTGGAGTTGTCTTCTAACCCATGGAGGATCATATGTACTTAGCCACAGAACTTCGCCAGTATACTTGTTCTTAAAATCAGGCTGTTTTGGATTTAACTTGCGCTTTCTTTGATCCCACCACTCATTTGGATTGGCAAAAAACACTTGCCAAAGGTGTAGCCGATTTTGATTATTTTGCGTGCCAACATTGGCTATATTTTGTTTATGATAAGGAGAATAGAAACAAAGAAAATGCATTAAAAATTGGAAATAAATCAGTTTAAGATGAATGAAGCAACCACAAAAATTGTACAACCAACTCAATCAAGAACAACAAGAGAAGCCTGTGTGCAAGCAAAAATTTAAAAATAGTTTATCCCAAAATATAGCCCACCAGACTTCTCTGTCTAGAAGTGCACAACAACGCCTCGTCTAGTAATATTACTTCCCAAAAAAAGTGATTACTTAATATGCATAAAAATGCATAAGATATTCTGCAGATTCTTTTTCCTCTGCACTCACTAGATTTACAAAACTAATCAAATTTGTTCTACCAATGGAAAACAAATATTGCCAGTGCTAGAAACTTTGTAAATAAGAATTTGTCTTAATTCTTTGACATCACTAATTACTGACCTAGTTGGGAAATATGTTTTGGCACTTCCAAACAAGATGAAAAATCAAAGAAAAACAACAGTTCTTGGAATTTGTGTGAACTTAAGCAACCAACAAAACATACCTTCAGCAGATTCTAACTTCTTGTGGCCTTGACGACCACACCTTTGAGTAACAAATTTGAACTCCTTCACATCTAGCTGTAGGGAAGTAAATGCAAAATTTACACACAAAAGAGGGAAAAATATCACAGGATGCAGGTTAAAAGAAGTGTGATAATAAGTGAGGAATTTGAGCACACGAACACCATTAATACATTTTCAAGGATAGGAATTTCAAAACATGAACATAAAAACTTAATTAAGAGGCAATTCTCAAGACGTTGAAACAACAGGAAAAGGAGGAGTGCTTTGGTATGGAATATCCATTTAACAATATGATATTGAGAGGGGATAGAAAATCTATTGAGCGAGAGGATATTAGCCATCTAATAGCATCTTTGGGTTTGCTTAAATTACAAGAGAGGATTGCTTTCTTTTTTTCGTTTCTTGTTTCTTTTCAAAATGTCTCTTCAAAAGATATTGAGTACAACCTATTTTGAACATAAAATAAACTAATCCAACCACACACTAAATGAGATATTTATCACAAAAGACTTATTATTTAAAGGATAGAGCCACACAAAGAGAACTTCGTACTGTAAAGTTCAAACCCGATTCATGAGAATATGTAGTAATGCTTTAAACTGAGTAAATCTATGATGAAATAGTCCCCCAAACAGAAAATCCAGGGATAAAATTGCACCGATGGACTACTATTGGTTACAAACAGAAAATGACCAAGTAACAACATTTCAAAATTTCAAAATTTCAATTGTCACTCGTGTATATTGTTTCCTATGGTATTTCGTAAAGATTTTTACTCTATGTATCCAATTAAAAATCATTCCTAGATGCAAATTTCATCAAATTGCCACCTAAACTAACCCCTCTATTTGATTTAAATACATTACACTGATCAGCATCCAAGAAACACATTGACTACTACAATCGTTAAAAGACAATATCACATCGGGTATAAATGTAGTTTGCTCTAATATCTAAAGTAATTATCCCATAAGTTATCAGGCAACTATGAATACATAACTGTGTAAATAACCTTGTAATTCAACCCAGGGATTCCATCTGCACCAGGTTTAGTGTAAGACCCCAAAGAACCTGAAGCATAAATAAAATCATTTGGTTTCAAGTGTTCCAAAGCAAGTTCTGCTACACTGTTCCACATCATCAGAAGCACACTGGTAAACAAAACGCACAGCACAATGTAGTTTCGGTCACAATCTCCCAACCAAATTAATAAAACTGAAAATTTCATCGAATTGAAAATCATGATAATTTCAGGAGAAAAAAAACGCACCGGAAAAAGGAGCTATTTGGTTGGTTGGATCTTCGAACCCTGAGCACAGTATGAGCTCCTAAGTTACCGGTTTTTGAGTTAACACGCGCCGGCTCGCGCGTGACATAGCCGATAAAGCTAGCCGTGTTCTCCAGGCGCGGGGTCCACCGAATAGTGGCAGGACGCTGGAATTTGAACGCGTGGCTATAAACGGCGCTGCATCTCGTAACGGAGTCGTCGAAGGAATGGCGATTGTGTGTGGAGAAGGGAAAATATCGAGAAAATATCGATGGAATTGGATATCGTTTCGAGAAGATGAACGGTTCTGGTTTCATAGGCTCCGACGAAGCACGACGATTCCGGCGATCAGCTTTTCCGGCGTGTCATAAATTTCGCCGGCGAATTAAGGGTAGTTGCTCTTGAAAGTTACACCGTGTTTACACATTTTCCTTTCTCTTTTGGGTTTTTTCGGCTGGGTGGCTGAACTTGTTGGGAGGCTTTTACCTTTTGCACCTCTCAAGATGTCTCCATGCACCTTCATAATTGTTTAAATCCCAGCTCTGCCCCTGTTAATTTTAATTTGAAAAGCCTGCGTATTATTTTTGAAGCTGGTTAGTATGTTTCAATATTTGAAAATGGTAGAAAACTTGGGGGTATTTCTTTCTGCACCCCTACATTTTTTCCCACACCGTACTTTTTCTGAAATACCAGAATTATTCTTGATAATTTTGGGTGATTAGGGAATAGAATTTTTGTAAACAATTTTTTTTTCCAAAATAGGGTTCTATAAGCAAATTATATTTCTAAATTAGGAAATTCAGAAGACAAAAAACTATTCCAGAATATCCTTTTTAAAACACATTTTTTTAATTCTTGGAATGTTAAATTCAGAATTCAAAAATTTGTTCTAGAAAGTATGTTATGAAAATATTTCGAAAAGAGTATTATTGAAGTATTCTTAAAAGGGATAAAATGATGGGGTGCAGGAAGTCATTTGCTGGGGTGCAGGGAGAAACACCCAAAAGTTAGTTAAGTATGTTTCAAAAGCCTACATGCTTGAAATAAAGATAAAGAGTGTGTATGTCAAAATGGGTAACTTAACTTTAATATTTGAGCTCGATTTTAACTCAACAAATAAATTAATTTAATCTCCTCATAAGTTTTTAAAATATTGGTTATTCCGAGTTATCATGAGTTAATAGGTTAGATAAGTTAATTAATTTAATTTAAAATAAATAAATATTTTTTAAATGAAATTAAAAAAAAAATCTCAAATAAAATATAGTTTTAAGTCCTTTATTAACAACATACTAAAAAATATCAGAAAAACAATTTCCTCATGTTAGAGTTCTTTGTGCATCAATATTAAACAACATTGGAATCTTGAAATCCTGGTCATATAAATTTATAACAATTTGTCATTTTTAATATCTATTTTATCTCAATTTATAATAAAAAATAAAAATAGTGTTTGGTAGAAAAGCAACACAAAATTATTAAATGATAAAAAAATAATAACAAAGTAGTGGTGATAAGTTAAAAAAAAATAGTTGGCTCCTCAAAATCGTGTAACAAATTTTAGATTAAATTAAGTAATTCAACATTCTCATGAAGAATGGAGAAACTCCTTCATTAACCTGACACGAAAAACATAAAAGGGAAAGTTTAATTGTATTTTAACTAAATTTAAAATAATTGAGCAAATATCTTCTAGTGAGAAATATGCAAATGATAGTTTTGTTCATCAAATGTTAAAACTGTAGCTCTTCCGTCGTGATAAATTACAACGCAATTTTGAAAACTAGACTAAATTACTTAAAAAATATGTTTTTATATATATTTTTACAATAATTCTCATTTGTAAGTTAGTACACAAACTAATATCATTATAACATAAGATCATGAGGAACTAATATATAAATTATAAGTGTATTAACCATGAATAACTATAAAATCATGACTTAATTTTTTTTTATGTATTTCAAAAATAACTTGTACTGACCAGTTCTCGGATATCGATCTCAGGGGTCGACATCGGACTTCGCTAATAAAGGGAGAGATCGGACGTCGGTGGTTTGAACAACTATAATGAGTCACGTAAGGTGGGCTCCAGAATTACACTAGTTACCGTTATAACATCAGATATGAGAGGAAGTTCTAAGACATGAGAGATCCATGCAGGTGGTGTGCATAACACATTCTGGCGCAGCACGAGTAAATAGTTCTTGGAGGCGCTAAGGCTCGTTAGGGTTAGGGTTTCCAAGGGAAGCTACATGCATGACACATGAACACTTAGGGCACCCAAAGAACAGATGACCCCAAAGATCTGGTACACAAGTTGGTACCCAGGCGGCCACTATGTTAGTCGTTGCACTCCAGTTAAGGGAAGTCCTATGTGCCAGATTATGCTAAGATTGTGTAATAGCGGCGCATGGACATTCTCCAAGGAACCCTATACATGGGTAATAGAACAAAGGTAAACCCTAGTTTCAACCTATATAAAGGAGCCTAAGAACCCTAACAAGGTACACCGTTTCTAAGACTGAAACTACTTTATACACTTATTGTTTCTTTGCCCTAATACTTGAGCGTCAGAGTGCAAAAGACCGTCAAGACGCTCTCTTTGTCTTTGCAGGTGAGACATTATTCCACCTTGAAAGTGATTCTCAGTTGAAAATAAACATACCAGTAACTACTATTCGAGACAACCGACAAGCGAGTCAACCAACGACAACATAACTCTTTCTCTTTCGTTGTAACTAGTAATAATATACTATAAAAATGTAGAATTGACTTAGTGAAAAAAATACATATATTTTTAACTGACAAGAGAAGATAAAAGATAACTTTACAAAAGAGAACCTAATATAATCTAATATAACTTTAGATTAAACCAATATAAAACAAAGTATCTGTTTGGTTGGAACACGTAGATTTATTTAGTTGAAACTATCAAACCTGACTTGTACTTCCTTATGACAGCCATTTTCCACGAATCCGTGTCAAGCTGTCGGTGGTCTTTCCATACGCTCATCATGTCCCTTCAAAAACTTCATTCTTATCACCTTTTTTCTTTCTTATTTTATTCATAATTAAAATTTTTGAAAAAAAAAAAATAAAATATATTATATAGTTATGAATTATATAAATTGATAATAAATATATTTTTTTATGTTTGTTTAAAAAGATTTATTTTTTACTTTTATAATCGTAATAAATTTTTTACAAGTATTTTTTTTTAAAAAATAAATCAATAATTTTTTTATGAATTTGGGCAATGTATTTCATACCAACATAGATACACAAAGGATTGTTCGAAGTTGAATTAAACACTTAAGTGATACGTGTGATGGGAGACATAGTATATTATCCCAAAGTAACTATGTGTGAATCTTTTCCTGAGTTAGACATATCCCAAAGTTATGTGTGAATCTTTTGGTGAGTTAGAGATAGTAGAAGGTAGTTAGTGTTAGAGTTAGTGTAAGAAAACACGACTTCAACAGAAAGTCAAGCAGTGGAGTATGCATTATTCAGACAGAAGAAAATCCTGGTTGGAACATGGAAATTATTAGCAATCAAAGTCCACACAAAACACCTTATACGTTCTTTCCATGGTTTTGCTTCGTAATCTTCTGCTGCATTTCCAACCAAACGTTAAATACCCTTCTGCGTGAAACGCACCTCTTTCTCCAACAACCACTACTCTCCAATGACTCTTTCTCCGAACTCGCTTTCCGCCGGACCCCATCAACATGCTCCGCCGCGCCGCTTGACCCGCCAGAGGAAGCTCCACCACCTCACCGACCATGACATTGGTTTCTTCTCCTTCCACTCCGCCAACTCTTCTTCGTCTTTTTCTCTCTCGCCGGAGCCCCGCTCCCACGCCGCTTCCGACCACCGCTCCTTCTCTTCCCTGCCGCAACCCCTGCCTCTTCCCGTAGCGCCGTCCACCCGTCGGGCCTGGTCTGTCGGCCCCGGTTCCTCACATCCTCCCCTCTCTCCTCCCTTAGAACATCGTAGTTTTTCTTCTTCCGGGTAAACATTGCTTCATCGTTCAAACCGCTTGAAACTCTAATTCAACGTCGAAAATTGAAAACAAGCATGCAAGTGAAATAACGTCTTTGAATGAAATTCAGAAGATGTTCTTAAAATATAATATGGTTGAAAAGAAGTGCATGTTAGAAAAAAAAATATAAAGAAATCAAATTAGTTTATGTCTTTTAGGCTAGAAAATGATTCTGCAGAGCTCGTGGAGCTAAAAGGATAAGATACATTAACTAGTGACACAGTTGGTAGGTATTTCACTTTAATAACCTATGCATACCTAATTAAACCAGTATACTTTTTGTTGGTTAGAAAAATGATTCTTGCGTAGCTTGTGCCAATCTATGCCTAGAGATAAAGAGAGAGAGAAAAATTGTAAATGTTATGGGTAATTTTATGTGATGAAGAAAAAGAAGTAGCAGCTAAGAAGGTGTATTGTGTGAACTTTCATATACTGTTATCATAAGCAAAAGGAAAAGAATGTTCTTTATACATTTTACTTTTCTTTTTGTTTCTCACTTTTCCTACCCTAATGGATCCCTCAACCGGCTAGAGTTTGTCATTACTGATGGAAAACTGTTTCCTTTTTAGTGCCATGGTACAATCTGTACACCCATTTTTTTGCTTATATAATAATCAATCTGTAGAATAATTGAGTCTTTGATAAGCAATAAAATTGGTGTGAAAATGGGTGTGGAGTGATTAATCAATGAAAAGTTATTGTGAAATAATGTTCTAAGGCAGTCTAAAATTGTGTATGCTGTCAAATTACATGAATATTTTCTGAGGATTTGGTGGCTCTTTACATGTTGATTCATTGCAATGATTTATCAGGAAGGCATTGCCTCATGATGTAGTGACACGTACAAAACCTACACTCCATTTGGATTCTACTCTTGCAAATTCAAAATGCAATCTGAGAGAGCATATTCCTGCAGCAAATTTCGTGACAGGTATTTTTTTTTTCTCTGTTGTTGTTCTATGCCTCAAGAATTGGATATTTAACATGCTATACCTTCTTATGTTGTAAATACAGATCATAGTTCATTGATAAACCGAAGAGCAGTGTCTCATGGTTATGACTCGGAAGGTAATCCCCACTTGCATTTGGGTGTTTGTGCCAAGCCCAAGAGTGCTCCAACAAGTGTGGTCACTAGTCCTGATACTAGTCCATATAGATCAAATAATAGAGATTTCTTTGATCCTACCTTCACCTTCTCTTTGGAAGTTAATGACAAATTGAGAATGTTATCAGCTAAAAGTGTACACAGTCTAGACCATTCCCCTATTCAGTGCCCACTAAGCCTCACTCGTCACTTCAATCCTAAAATTGAGGAGGGATCTCAGAGCAATAAATTCTTGTCCAAGGTGAGTCCTGAAAATAACCATGTTGATGCACATCCCTTGCCTCTTCCTCCTAGAGCTTCACCGCCTGCACAATTATCTGTGCTGCATCAATCAAGTACCATCTATCACGCTACTGAAAGTATACCTTCAGTCAAAGGTCAATGGCAGAAAGGAAAACTTATTGGACGAGGAACCTTTGGAAGTGTTTTTCATGCAACCAACCTGTAACTATTTAATTCTTATTGTTTTTCCAATACTTACTAGTCTACATCTGCTATAAAGTATACCTTTTTGTATAGTTACTCATGTGCATTACTATTTTATCTAACAGAGAAACTGGAGCCTCTTGTGCAATGAAGGAGGTCAGTTTAATTCCTGATGATCCTAAATCTGCTGAGTGCATGAAACAACTTGACCAGGTTCTTCCCTTAGTTATATATATGTATAATAATCTTATTGAAAAATATGGGTACGAGAAATTAGTATTTAGCTTGTGGTAAGAATTTACCCAAGTCAACCATTGACCCTAACTATTGGTCTACAGTTTTTATTGAAGTTAAACACCAACAACTGCAAGTTAACTTCTAATGTAAATGGTACACAAGAAAAATTCATATATGTTATGGAAAAGTTGGAATATATGGAACATAGAAAGAATATTATTTTCATCCTTAATCCTATGTAATATTGGCAACGACTCTGACTTGTTATTAAGAGAGGTGGACTTTAAACCTAACTCGACCTTATAAAATCGGTTAGGTTTGCACCACTTATAAAATGTCTCTTTAGTCGATGTGAAATTTTCAACACTTGTTTACATCTTTCCCTCGTGTCTACTTGTCTCGGTTTCTTCTTTTACTACATGATGTTTTCCAATTCATTGTTCTGTAAACTAGTATAAATAATCCAAAAAATGATTCCTGTAGAGAAAAGTAAATAGAAGCCTAGAGTTCGAGACCAGGATGATAATTTAGTTTCAGCTCTATAGATCTTAATATTTCCTTTTCCATTGTGATTATATTATACTTTTGCACATTCGTCAAATGCATGGTACATAGACTGCAATCATTAAAAGTTTCTTGTTACAGGAAATCAAAATTCTTCACCAACTAAACCACCCCAACATTGTGCAGTATTATGGAAGTGAAATAGTGAGTTAATTGTTGGTTTTTTAACCTCTTGTTTCAAGTATAATGTATGCTACGTAAAATATAAGATTTTAACTTTTGAGGCATTTGTACTTTCAGGTCGGCAATCATTTGTACATATATATGGAGTATGTCCATCCAGGATCAATCAGTAAATTTATGCGTGAGCATTGTGGAGCTATGACAGAATCTGTGGTTCGCAATTTTACAAGGCATATTCTCTCTGGATTAGCGTATTTACACAGTAACAAAACCATCCACAGGTAACAAGGATTGTTTAATGAATAAAAACCACTCTGTTGTGCTAATTAAACCTGATAGGCGTTGCAAATTGAAGTTTTTTTAAAATGATTGCTATGGTTCTTTAGAGATATCAAAGGTGCAAACTTGTTGGTCAATGAATCAGGCATTGTGAAACTTGCAGATTTTGGGCTGGCAAAAATTGTGAGTTATTAAATTGTATACTTTTAATTAGAAGTACATATACTTTTAGTTGGGCATAGCTGTTCTACTGATCTGGTTATAATCACTTCATTCATGTTTTTTATGGTTTGCATTATTATTGAAGCTTGTTTCTTTCACTTTTGTTTCTGGTGGTTTGCAATCTGACCAATCTGCTTTTTTCCAGCTGATGGGGAATTCATATGATCTTTCTTTGAAGGGTAGTCCTTATTGGATGGCTCCAGAGGTATTCTATCCTCAAATCATCTATGGTGTTTTAGATGAGTAATGAAATGCCCCTTTTGACTCTAATTTGTGCATTGAAGGTCGTGAAAGGTGCCATAAAGAACGAATCTAATCCTGATATTGTCATGGGAATTGACATATGGAGCTTAGGGTGCACCATTATAGAGATGTTAACAGGAAGACCTCCTTGGAGCGAAGTTGAAGGGGTGAGTACCTTCTTATTCTTGTTGACTCGTTTTAATCAAGCCTTATGCATGTTAACTATTGGTTCTCCTTATGTATCAGTTCTCCTTTTCACTTCTTTTGGCATGACTTCATGTTATAATTCTACTCAAAAGAAGAATGAGAAAAACTCTACACTTTATTGTGTTTCATTTGTTAGCCTTCAGCCATGTTCAAGGTACTGCAAGAGTCCCCGCCCATACCTGAAACTTTATCATCAGTGGGAAAGGATTTCCTCCAAAAATGCTTCCGAAGGGACCCTGCATATCGACCATCTTCATCAACGCTTCTTAAGCATGCCTTTGTGCAGAATCTGCATGATCAAGATGTTTTAGTCCATCCACAATCCTATCCTAGAGGAGACCTTGGACCAGGAGTAAGTGCTAATTGTGCTTCATTAATTCTTTCATCTGAATCATTGACAATGTCCAAGGTTATCACCATGAAGAAGGGTCTGATACATTCCCTCATGATGGTTGAAATCTGTGTAGGTCTAACTAGTTTGTGCATGAGAAATTTTATCTAATTGTATTTATCATGCATGATAATGCACAAACCGACACATGCTTGGTGCTAATGCAAAGAGAAAGAAGAAAATGCTACAATAATTAGTCCTTCTTACGTTGTTCAAATTGTTTGTTCTGTAGGGTAATTCAGCTGGTCCTAGAGACACTACCACCAATAGAAGTTGCATAAAACAAGCCTCCATTAGCTCACGGTGTTTCAACAAAATTCAGAAACTAGCGGGGTATTAGTTTTGTGAATAAAAAATGTAAATTTCATAGATTTCAGAAACTGGTGTCTGATTGAGCTTCATTCTCTTTGATGTTTTGCATTTTACAGCGATACTTCCGAACAAAGCAATGCCAAGAACTCTAATCATATTATACCTTGTAGTCACTCTCATGCACCAGAAGTGAGCATTCTTCAATCTTCATTGAAACCTGGTACCCTCAATTACATGTCTGCTGAAAATTCCAGAAACATTTCCACCATGATGAGAACGATCACAAACTTCTGAAGCATGTCATCATAAAAGTTGGAGGAATATTTGCAGCTTAAATGTGTGTTCGTGCTGCTGGGAATGGAGCAGGTGAATGAATCTTGCATAAATTCAACTGCTGAATAAGTACTGCAGGGATTTAAAAGATGGTGATTCATGATTTTTTATGTTTATTAAATGTACTCTCAAAGATTAAGAGGCAAAAGAAATCATAAAATTCATATTGGTTTGTCTTGAGTAATGTTTTTGCTGTACATGAAGAAAGTGAGGCTCTGTTAGAAATTCACGTGTAAATATACATTGAATTATTCGGTAAAACATTCTTTTATACCTTTGACTTTTTGAGTTCTTCCAATACTGTCTTTCGCTTGTTTCAATAGTAATTTATAATTAGGTAAAAAAGATAGAGCATGCTTCGAATTTTGTTTCTTGAATAAAAAAATAAATGTACATGCCACTATAGGTTAGTGTTATTTTTCAATTGATGTTAGATAGAAGTTTTATTTTATAATATTATGGTTTTTTTTACTGATGTTAAACACTACTTTTTTTTTATTAAGGGTTTGCTTTATCAACAATAATGAAATAATATTACGGTCAATGTAAGTAAAAGTTTTTTAAGTCAATGTGATGGATGTTATTTTTTAGTTGAAATTATTAAGATTATTTTTCTTCGATGTAGGTCAAATTTATTTATAGTTATTTTTCTTAAACAACATTAATTGAAATGTTGGTTAAAAAACTAATAATATAAAAAATAACCTCATTTAGTGTTAATTACTATAAACAAAATCATTTAAAAGTAATATTCACCAATATCAATAAAAATGATCTTATTAACATTTGAATAAATCTTGCTCATTTAGTCGAAGAATAACCTCAATTAATATTGACCATAAAACACATCAATATATATTATTGAATTATTATATATTGCTTAATTTTGAAATAAATATTTATTATGTTTCAATAAATTAATATTGACCACAACTTCAATTTGTTTATGTGAATTTCAACTTAATTTTTTTATCAACTTCAAATTCACAATCTTATAAAAAATAACATTTAATATTATAATGCACAAAAACTTATTTCTTAATACATAATTAAAATGGTAATTCCTTGTTAGAGCCAAAGTTGTCGGAAAACGAGTAAGAAACACATTCCCTCACTTCCCGAAACCCCGCCGTCGAACCGCCGCAGCCACTTCCCGGCGGCGCCAGAGTCAACAGTCAACGGTTCATCTCCAAAACGACATCGTTGGGAGGGCACGCGCTTGAGCGTGGCGTTCCAGTGATTCTTAACGGCGTTATCGGTCCGGCCCGGAAGCATTCTCGCAATGGTGGCCCACTTGTTCCCTAACCGATCGTGCGCGTGCAAGATAACCGCGTTCTCGCGCGTGGTGAAGGGTCGGTGCTCCACAGCGGGACTGAGCTGGTTGCACCACCGAAGCCTGCACGACTTCCCAGACCGGCCCTTTACGTGTCGGCTTATCAAGGCCCAGTTTCTCGGCCCATGGGCCTCCACAAGCCCAGTGAGAACCCTATCTTCTTCCACACCCCATGCCCCCTTTTTTCTAACACAAGTATTGTTATTATGATCATTATTACTAGGATTGAACTCGGAAGTAGAAGAATGAGAAGATGAAGAAGAGCATTGTTTGGTTCCTCTCATTTTCATAATCTGGATTTGGTTTATGAGTGACACTGATTGTGGTTATATATGAGAATAATAGTGTGAGGTTCATGCACGAGTGGAATTAAAGGGACCTTCTAGGAAGGTGGGGGTGGGATTATGAAATTTAGGGTTTGAAATATGTGTCTTGCATAGTCTCTTCAATTATTGGAAACTTTAAGTAAGGATATTTAACTCGCTTTATTATTAAAATTAGTATTTTTATTTAATTATATAAATATGTAAGTCTTGTTAATGTAACACGATTTTTTCATACGAGATTGAAATAATTTTATTAAAATAAAAATGAATTCGCATTATAATGTATAATATAATCACTACAAGAAAATTATTAAATAGAAATTAATTATAGAGAAAAAAAATTAACAGCTATAGTGACTAAATTAGATATCATTTTAGAGACTAAAAATTTATTGGTTTCTAAATTAATTTTTATTATTGATAAATAATTTTTAAATTAATGTCTAATTAACTACCAAGATTTTTATGAAGATAACTTTAATTAATGCAACATATTGTTAGTATTAAGTTATGACGATTTTCATTTGCTAAAATTTAATATTGAAGTTGTGGTACTATTAGAAATTTTGTGTAGCACAACCATTATTTTCAAAAGTTATTAATAAATTTATTTTTTAAAAATATTTTACTGCTTAAATTTTTATAATATATAATATAATATTTTTTTAAAAATGAGATAATTTAGGAAAATTAAGTGAGTACTATTCTTTCATGGTCTCCTCTTTAATTAGGAGACTGTTTCAAACACAATTACCTTAAGATAAAGGAAAAGCACTATTCTTATTTCTCCTCCAATTTATTACGCAGAAAAATTTAAATACACTTACGTAAGGTTAGAATAACAATAAACACGTTTTTTTTTCATATAATTGTAATTTCATGACCATATAAAAAGGAAAAAAAAACATTTCATTATAATCTTACAAACAACTGTAGCATAAACCTTAACTTATTACACATTGTTTAATATGTTTTTTAGCACAAATTTTATTGTTAACTTAATAATTTAAACTTTGAAATTAAGTGAGAGATCTATCCAACAAGGAGTAAAATTGATTAAAATATTTGTTCTCGTGTATGAAATTATAAACTAATAGTTAGACTCAATTTTTTTATCCAAAATCACTTAATAACACTTTTTTCATAGAAAAAAATCATATAAAAGATTATAACATCATATTTAACTAAAAAACTTAAAATAATGAGTTTATCAAGTTTTTTTCTTTTATGTTGTTCAACTTCCCAATTTTTAAACAATGTACAATTAAACTCACGTTTAAATTTATTATATTCATATGATAATCATTAATATTAAATTATCTCGCATAGTCATAAGTAGGATTTAAGTATCCGTAGAAAACATTTTTTTTATTCTTTTTGACGGAAAGCAACTTTTATCTTTTTTAGAATTGAAATTGAATCTATTATATAGGTTAAAAGTGAGTGAGATCTTAGTAAGTTAGTGTTAGAAATAGAATCACAAAACTATTTTGCTTTCTTAATTATCTTCCTTTTGGGACAGTCAATTAATACTTATTTATTCAAATTAACAACTCTATGAATCTAGTTTGTTTTTTTTTTTCCTGCTTTAGGTTTAAACTGTTTTTTATTTATTTATTTCTACATCTAGTTTCTCACATAACTGCAATAAAATATTGTTTTTTTTTGTTAATTAGGTTACAAAATAGTCATAATTGTTTAAGATGTAAAAGATTTAAGTTTTTGGTTGAACTTGATTATCCAATGACTAAATTGATTTTGATATTTGTTCTTGTTTGCAAGTTCTTAATAGATTTTTACATGGTCTTATACATATTATTCAACCAAAAGTTAAACACTCCATGCTAATTACGTAACTCAAAATTGATTTTGATTCTAACTCCTCCTTGCCGTAACATATAATCAAACATTAGACTCTCATTAATACCTCAAATTTTAATAGTAATATATATATATATATATATATATATAATAACTAGGTCAATTTGAGCTCAATCCAATGGGCCCAATGGTCCATGTAACACACAACTTGTAAGAGATTCCAGTGTGGCCCAAGTCCTCTTTAATTTTAGATGTGTTAGACTAACTCAAACCAACTCATTTGGTAACTCTAGTTAGAATCATTAGATATTTAATGTCATTAAATTATTTTCCGAACATGACATCTGTAAAATTATTAAATAAAAACTAATTTTATAGATAAAAAATTAATTTTTATATTAACTAAATTAAATACTATTTTAAAGATTAAAAAATTATATCTAAATTAGTTTTTATTGTTGATAAATAGTGTTTTTAATTTTTTATCTAATTAACTACCTAAGTTTTAACTACGTACTAATTATTTAGATTTTAAAGTTGGTATCTAAAACCTTGGTATCTAATTACTTTAAAAATTATTTATCAATAGAAACTAATTTAGATAATTTTTTAGTCTTTAAAATAGTATCTAATTTTGTTAATATAGCAACTAATTATTTTTTGTCTCTAAAATTGATTTTTATTTAATAATTTTCTTATAGTAACACACTAATAACTCTTACCATCTTTTTTCCATATACTCAATTTATTGACGAAAAATTAATAGAATACAAGAAGAATGAGTATTTTAGGCTACTCCAACTCTTATAAAAAAAAAATACAAACAAACTATTTAAACCTTTTCCCAAAATTTAGAAGGACAAAGGAAAGAAAAAAAAGAGTTATATGGAGAGAAACTAGTTAAAAAGTAGCACAAACCCTACCACACAACTAACACAACTAAAAGAAGGAAAGTCCTTATACTGTATAAAAATAATATAAACAAATATTTTACTCTGAGTAAAAAGACCTACAGAGATATCACAGAAACCATGTTTGGTTTCTCAGGGATAAATTACATGATTGCTTTGTTCTATATTAATGAAGTAAATGTATACTGATAGTGATGATTTGCAAATTGCAACTCACATCGCTTATAATAACTATCTATACAAAAAAGGAGAAATAATGATTGGGTTCACACAACTTAAACCCACGTATCATATTACAATTTCAACAAAAGAATGCAACATTTTTTAAGAAAAAGAAAAAACCAAGACGTGCTTAGAAACTTTGATCATGGTAGCTAGATTCCAAAACCAGCCAATCTTCCGAGAATCCCTTGTCTGTAAGGCAAAAAGGTTCTCTTCTTCATATCCTCTGACTCTGCTCTCTTCATGGCATAGTGCAGCTCATGTGCTGACTGTCCCTTTCTTCTCGAGGATTCCGAGGATCTGAAACTCGCTGACCCTTTAACTTCCTCGTTCCCATTCTTCTTATAGTACTTCTTCAACGGGTCCTTGCTCGACCCTCTCCCTTCAGAAGCACTTCGAAACAGCAGAAGATCCCTCAACCACCACCTCTTCGAAGAGCCCTTTGAAGAAGAGCTCGAGGACAGCACACTCGATTCATCTTTGTTGATCCTAGGTTGTTGCTGCTGTTGCTGCTGTTGTTGCTGTTCTTTTTGTTGTTTTTCCGCTTCCCATCTATAAGGAGAGTGTGATCGTGTCACCCTACGACCCGAGTTCGACGAGACCTTCTCTTTTCCTCTTCCTCTTCGAAGAGCATCACCGGATTCATTCAAGGGTTTGATTCTTCCGCCGTCGAAGAGCTCCTCGGCTGAACGAGATGACTTGTCGGATTCACAACTCACGGAAAACGCAAAACTGTAATCATCTTTGTCTTCCTCATCATGAGTTTTATTGGCAGCTTCGAATGAAGAGGTATCGGTGGATGAAAAATATTCAAACTCGGAGTATAACTGAGAGAATCTAGAAGGACTTGTGGGTGCGCTCAAGAAGTAGTTTCCAAAACCTTTGGGTGAAGAAGGAACACTGTGATAGATCGAACCCATGTTGCTTCCAAAATCGAAATTATCCATAGTTGGACTACTGGGACTTTGTATCACCACTTCCATCTTTCTTTTCTTCTTCTTCGATCCTAAATTTTAAACTCTAAACTTGAATCTGATAAGAAAGTATCTGAAACTTTAGAAGATGATGAAGTTGTGAGTTTGTGTGTTGGGTTTGTAGCAAAAGGTTTGTGTGAGAGGTGTTGGTATTTATATAAGAGATGGGGTGATGATGGTGAAGGGGTGGGGGAAGGTGAGAAGAAACATCATTGGATGTGGGAAAATTAGGGTTGGAGATTGCTTTGTTGACCATTGGCGTGGGTTGTTTGTTGTGTCATACGTTAATTTAGCCGCCTTTTAATACCGTTTGTTTTTCTTTATGTCAAAAATCTCTCTCATTTGGTGCAAGCTGTGACACAAAATTGTTGACCCACATGCCTCAATTTTATATGTTTTGGTTTGGTAAGCATCTATGTAATAATGGTGTTTACCCTTGCTAAAAATTCATATATAATTACCCATTCCAAATTTTATTCATGAGCACGTTTAAGTAAATGGAATATTTAACAACGTAGCAAAATACTATTTCACCAAACAAACTTATAAACTTTGTTCAATGAGGAATATATTATGTATCAGTACGACCGGATGACTCAGTGAGTCGATCAATACTCGAACCAGTTAACTACCTAATCATGGTGAGAAGGTCACATGACGACCCTTGTCGACGAGTCATGAGTTGACTAAGTCAGCAGGATTAATCCATAATTAAGGGTTGTTTAGCGCAACCATAAACATGAACCAACCTCCTCATCCGGTCCACCAATGAAGACCCATCAAGGTAATATAAATAATACACAAGGAAAAAGGTACGTCATTATCTATAGTACTCTGACACCGAGTGCTAACACCCAAATTGACTTAAGTGTTGGAGTCCATTCTGCAGGTATCACTCTCGCCTGTGGAACCAGACGACTGAGAGGAAGAAGGCGAAGCAGGAAGCTTGGAAAGCCAGTAACCGACCGAAGGTAGAGATAGAAATAATTGTTCTCTAGATCCCAAATCCGTTCGAAAAGATATTAAAAACATTATCCAATAAATCTTATATATACTATTCTCGTATTTAAGTGACGAGATTTACGTGGAATTTTAAAATGTTTAAAAAAAAAGTCGTTGTTATCGTTCCCGTTGCATGCTTCGAGAAGATTTTGATGTGAAGCTATTTATAATTTCTAATGTATTATTTATGTACACGTGTGTGGGTGTATAACATTATTGGGCAGTTTTCAATTGGGTGTTAATAGTTAATTTACGTGATTACCCTTAACTTGGTCAATTGGAAGCTGCTATTAAATAATATAAAACAAAACAATGGATTATTCTCATCTTTGGTGACGGTAAGGGTAGGGGTGTCTTATATAATTTCTTATGATCTAGAACTACTTGCCAATTCAACATGAATAGAAAATAATTAAATAAATAATTACAAAATCAAAACATTATATTTATTTTTTAAAGGTTGTCTTCTATTTTATGGAGTTTGGATAGTGTTTGATTAGGATGATTGTGAAATTCCTGGCTAATAATATAAAATATAAAGACATGGATGTGACGAGCATTTTTTTATTAAATTATGAATAAATACTTGAAATAGAGTGCAATGTGGATTTGCATGAGAAAACAAAGTAGTTAAATACATTTACGTGAAATAAAAATATATTGAAACCTTGTTGTTTGTTTATGTATTAGTTATTGTTGTGTGGCGTGTTGCTTTTGACAATATCGTTCCCACCTTAGGGCTCACAAACATGTGGTTAATGTCTCAACAAAGACTTGTTCAGCACAACAACCCTTCTAGAATTGACCCTTTACTTGCACTTAGTGCAAAACAAACATTATATCTTGTCTACAAAGAAAACAAAATAAAGTAGTAACAACAATGCAAGTGAAACTTCATCAAACCACTAGGGTTTATTTTCAAATGAGGAAATTATAATGTACACACACAAAATTATAGTTTCTAGACTTAATTTTTGAGACTTTTTTATTCATAACTTGGTAGAAAAAGAACTTCAGTTCTTTTAGGTTAGAAAGATCAAATTATTTCATGGAGATGTCACGTGAACTAGTAATAAAGGGTTTAATTTATTCAATATAGTGACTAATTATTTTTTATCTTTGAAATTATTTTCTATTTAGTGATTTTCTTATAATGTATATGCAAACCACATTTTATAAACCAACTTTGTAAAATTGAATTCGGCTTAAAGTTCACTTCATAATATGATAGCAGAGTTATTTATAATTTATCCTAATGAGATATTTGATTTATGGTTTCACTCGTTATCATACTACTATTAAACCATCTATAAATATATAGTCTTTGGGTAGAAAGTAATAATATTTCCGGCTTCTATTTTATAAGTTGAGTTAGATTATAGTATATTCTTCAAAATTGCATTAAATATAAAATGGAGAAATCTGTAACAACAATTAATATAAATTTATGACATAAAGAAAATATGACTAGTTGTGCAATTGTGCTTGGTGGAATGGTTCAAGTCAAAGTCAACGGTTGGACTTTCTCATAATTTATTGATCTAGAACAGGGCAGCATGTGTGTGTATTGCGGCCTTTTAGGAACTAATTGGGCTTTCTCAATTTCCTCCATTACACCTTTTCTTTACACTTCTATATTTTATTAATACACATCTTTTTCTAAAATAACTTTTTCATATTTTTTGTAAAACAAATCAAATTCCAATATTTCAGAAAATACTTTTTAAAATTTACACATGTAAGAAAAGTACTTTTACGGAAGCTATTGTTAGAAAAAAAGTACTGATTTCAGACATCTTTCGACATAGTATCTCGTCTGAATATGAAAACTTAGGTGTAAAAAAAATTTACACATATAATTTTTCTTGTTTAAATATTATCTTGTTTTTGTGGTTTTAAATCATGCACTCAATAACTACTCATTCACTCTTTCAAATTTTATTATATTTATCATCTAATTTTATTAAATTAAAATTTAAAAAATATTATACTATGATAAACTAATTGAGTTTCAACCCATTTGTCACATAATGAAAATTGTAAAGATAAAAAAAACTAACTAATATTTTATACTTCATTTGTTGTTTTTAAAATGTTGTTGTATCTTTGAAAGACCATAACATTAGACCTGAGGTCAAAATATTGGTACCCACTATGGGAATAAAACTCGTTCCCTTAACCCTCGATTGGATAACTAATAATACTTCAAATACGATGATTAATCTTAATGATTTCATCTCAACGAATTTGAAACACAACACTAATTCCTTAAAATTTGATATTTGTATATTATTTTAATTTTTTATTTAAAAATTTCTTTTAAACAAATTGAAACACATGAATATATCAATACATAACAAACACAAACAATTTGTCCTATGAAAAATACTTTTAGAAATGTGTTGTAACTTAATATATCATGAAAAGAAGTTTTTTTTGAAAAAGTTTTTTATAAAACTGAAAAATTATATCATAATGAAATACCTTATGACTTGGAAAACCTAGAGTGGTTTTGTTTGACTCAAAAAGTGAAAGTCACACTACACAAATAATTTTCATTAATTAGTCACAAAATAAAGTTGCTTCACGTGCAAAGAATTTAAAATCAACAACTTGTGTAATTTTCTTTTGGACACATTTTGAAATGCTAATAATAAATTATATAGTAACAAAACGTGCGTTTCATAAAAAACAATTCGGAGCTTAATTTTGACCACTCTTGTAGCTGTAGACTAACCACTATTAAGACATCTTCAAACAAATGAACGAATATAATTTTAAATTTAAATATATTATTGTCTATGAAATATATTCTCTTTTGTTAAAATAATTAAATGATCCTCGCAAAAGATATTTTTTCTAATTTAGTTTGTATTATTTTAGTTTATTTTTTTTGTAATATATATTTTTTGTTTAATATCTGTAATATTCTATGCATTTTAGTTCTTTTTGAAAAAAATGATAATTATAAAATTAAATTATTTATATATATCATACCAAAAAATGGGTACTTTACAAAGAAAAACATAAAAAAAATTACAAGTACTACCATTTTGTAAAAACAATTATATGGACCAAAGTAAAAAAAATAACATGTTTAAATGTAAATTTTGTCACTATGAAACGGTAGGTGAGCCAATAAATTAAAGTGTACGTGAACTGGAAAATAATACCTCTTTTTATTTTATGGATTAATATTAATAAATATACTATATCCTTCTCATAATTATTGACAATATTTTAGAAATTCAAAATCTAAATGATTATTTTTTTAAATTATATATGTATTTAATAATTACAATGTGAGTAGTTATTGTAATTACTAATATCATATTTAGTAGAAACATTTTAATATAAATATAATACTATTATATCTACTAAATATTTCTTAATTCATATATTAATTTTAATGACTCATTTAATAGAGATGATAAAATGTTGTATTTATTCTATTATATATATATATATATATATATATATATATATTCTTGACACAAAAAATAAAGATTCAAAATTAAAGTTTTGTTATTCAAATTTTGTAAGAAAAGTATTTGAATCATAATATTAATTTAAAATATATATTTATATCATAAATTTATATATAATATTACTTAATTTTATGGTTAAGTATTACTTTTGATATTGAATGGTGGTATATTCTTTTATGATCTATACTAATATTTAACTTTAGTCTCATTGCTAAATGTTATTTAAGATTAAGGTTGCATACTATTTGATATACTTTTGATTTTTATAATGGTTGGATATTAATTGATGTTATAAGAAAAGTTACTTACATTATTAATGTTCAATTTTTGTAAAGTGAAATACTTACATTGAATTTCAATCATGTTTTCCTTAAAAATTTATGTAATAAATATATTAAATTTTAAAATATGTCTCATACATTATACAAGTAAAAATACTAGTTCTTTTATAGACAAGGGATGAAAATAAGAAGATAACTAATATTGAAGGTTCTGATTTGAATTTTTATAAACCGTTAAGAGACTTAGACTAGAACAAACATATTATGTTATATGTATTTGTATTTATAATTATTATGAGACATAAATTTAAATTATATTACTTGCTAAAATATTAAAATTAAATAATTATTTAAATAATTTAAAAAATATTATTTATAATTTTAAAATTAGGATGATAAAATGGGTCGGGTTCAGTGGGTCGGTCCACCATCATTTAGGTAGGACGGGTTAACTTTTTGAATTCACCACAATTCGCCAACCCAGCGGGCCAAAAGTGGGACAAGCTAGTCCGTCGGTCTATTCTTCTTTATTTTTGACACTTTTAAAGAGGAATATCATACTTTTTGAATTAAAATTGGTGGTGGTCCACTACTAGAAAATCATCAAATATAAATTAATTTTAGAGACTAAAAATAATTAGTTGCTATATTGATTACATTATATAATATTTTAGAGATTAAAAAAATTATTGATTTCTAAATTAGTTTATACTATTGGTAAATAGTTTCTAAATTGGTATCTAATTAGCTATCAAGGTCTTAACTACCAATTATTTAGATTCTAAATTTGGTAGCAAAAACCTTCGTAACTAATTAGATACCATTTTAGAAACTAATTATAATAATAGAAACTAATTTAAAAATTAAAAACATTTTTTAGTCTCTAAAATAGTATATAATTTAGTCAATATAGCAACTAATTATTTTTTGTCTCTAAAATTTGTTTATATTTAATGATTTTCTTGTAGTGGTCAATATTTTATATAGAAATTTATTTATATTGATTTCTTTATAAATAATTTTATTCTTTGAGGTATTGTTAATATTTATTTTATTTTGTTAGGTATTAAACCTTCTTTTATTCAAATATTAAAGTTTGATTCAATTTCATTAGTCTTCCTTACATTTTTATTGTCCAAAAATTAATATCAATCACTACAATTAAGTAAATAGATCCAAAACAAAAAATATAAAAAATAAAATAAATAAAATAAAAAAGTGGTGAGCTAGCGGTCAACCCACCAATTATTAATTTCAGCTTGTATCACCTTGAGAGCTTCATTTTGCTTATTTTTGACGGGCAACTGATGAATTGTGTCAAAAAGCCCCTATTTAAAATATTATATAAACTTCTTACAGTATTAAAATAGTCACATCAATAATACAATTTTTATATTTTTCATAATTTGCATAAATATATGAATTAAAATTCAATTTTTAGAAAATTTAACATAGTTTTAATGAAAAAATTAATTTAAATATAATTATATCATATCTCTCCATTATTAACAAAAAAATTACATTAAATATTCTTTTCAATTGTTTTTTTTTCTATTCATAAAATTTGAATTGGAAACTTTGTTTATGAGAAATGAATAAGATGATTGGAACCAAAGTCCTATGATTATTGTTTAGGGTTTAGGATTTAAGGATTTTAGGTTTAGAACATTTAAGGTGGTCAAGGATAAGTGTACCCTTCACCAGTGTGTCTTAGATAATCTTTTTCTATAGAGTGTTATCTCATATATGTAGGGAAAATCCTAACCTCTCTATCATAGTCATGATTCTGTTTTAATTGAGTAATTAAGGCTAATTAATCAATAGTCATTACGTTGGATACACAGATTGAAAGACTAGCCATTTATTATATATCATTAGACTAGAACATGCCCCAGCCTTAGATGTAGGTCTGCTACTTGTCTTATTATTCTGTTTGTATTTAGTTATGTTTTTGTTTTTCTTGTAGAGTTTTCCAACTGTACAACACTGTGAGAGGATGATTCTTTGGTCCATTAATACCAATTGGGGTGTTATGTAATGGTTAGACATGGTCCATGGTCATCCACTGTTGCAAAAGACAAAGTTAGGACTACTTAATGCTCTTTTCAGTACAAATATATATCTTTTTTAACTAATTCTTTTAATCCAGAATAAAGTGGTACCTTCAATCATAATTCATTATGAAGTGAACATCAAACCTTAATCTTTAAAAAAAACATATTGATGATTCTAGGAAAGTGATTTAGACATTCAAAAATGATGAATGAACCATTAAAATTGGTGAATGATAGTGTATGTTGAAAACTCTTATAAGATTGGTCAATTAAAAATAATCATTGGCATCAACTCCAATGTCTAAGTCAGTATAATATGAAGTTAGAAGCGATAAAGAATCAATGATTGCATATCTTATAATATTGAAAAGGAGTTCTTTATAAATCTTTTCACATATCATTTGCTTGTAAATATTGTAATCAATGCATGGTTGATTTTTCTTCTTCTAAATATTCAAATAAATTCTAACCCACCACATTAAGTATATTAAACATGAATCCATTATTGCATATTTGATTAAAGATTTGTGATTACTTCACAACAAAACACATGTAAATATATTGGATCAACTAATTAAGGATTATGCAAGATATTAAAAGATTTAAATGTAGAAATGATCATGTAAGTTTGATGGTTTCTAAGCAATATAAGAAGATAAATGGTCATTCCCAACCAATATGCTAAATGCACTTATAATTCTCTAGTTTTAAAATAAAGATTTACATGATTAAAAAATAATAAAGATAAATACAATTTTTAAAAAATTATAAAAAAATGTGTATAAATAAAATATTGATTGTTGGAGATCCTATATCGATTAAAGATAAAAACATTATTTTATAATATATAAGTGAGTGCAAACTTATATCAATTAAAGATAAAAACATTTTATAATACATAAGTGAGTGCAAACTTTAATTTATAAGTTAGTTTTATAAGATTGAATTATACCTAAAGTCTATTTTTTAGTGGTATAAAAACATTTAGAATATATTTTGTCATAAGTTTATTTTTTTTTTTATGTAGTCTAAAACTCTGTCTCATTCTCCTATCCATTGAATATTCAAGTTAAAAAGAGCATTTGAAGAATCCAAAACTACACTATAACTTTCCTACCTAACTCTCTTAAAAACTCTTGGTTTCTGAAATTTGATTCCTTCGTATGAATATGTTTGTGCATAGAACTAGAGGGGACCATGTGAAACAGAAACAAAAATTGGGGTTTGGTTTATGACTACAACTTGGCCGAAAATTTTTCATAGAAGATCAAAAGAAGTGGTGTGGTTCCATCTTAAGCATGTGGGTATGGACCAGTAAAATCTTAAGGAATCCAAATCTGGTCATCTAGTTGGGGTTCTCTTGGTAGTTGGCAACACAAGAATACAAAGAGAAAACTTAGTTAATGATTTTTCTTTTATGTGGCAAAGGATTCTTGCTGCTTCCAAGCAATCAAAGCATGTTGAATGCCATTATGGAACTGCAGTTAGAGCACTTTAAGGTATCATGTATACTCATTAATTGAAGATCACTCTTCTGCCTCACCATAACTAACCTGCCATGAAATGGACCACATTTGCATACTGGTTTATAATCTTCCCTACCTGCGAACGCACCTTTGTTCATTGATTGACATGTAACAGATTTGGTTTAATGTAGACCCTCATAGCTTTATCTGTCTTTCAATGCAGTCACAGATCAACATTTGCTTGCCCACAAAAAAATGATCAAGATTTTGAAGGGTGGGAACATTCAAGTGAGGGTTTAAATTTGGTTTAATAATAAGCCTTCTAGTTTTAAGTGATATGTACCGGTCGGACCTGTACGACAACTAGAAGTTAAACATCCAGTTAAGACTGACCGAAACAACCAAATTCATTACGTCTAAATAGAAGATTAACGAGACTAATCAATGGGTAATCATTAGGTAATACACTCTTAATCATGATTCAAAATCTTAATTCGGTCTAATAACAAAAGATTCATGATAATCATATAAATAGACACAAATTTTAAGAACCAGGTACGATATCATCCAGTACTAATAGCACCGAGTGCCGAATACCAAGATCTCACTTGAGCGTCAGAGTGCCTTTTGCAGGTACCATCTGAACTTGGATTTCACGAAGACAAGAAGTGGAGGAGTGATAGGAGAGGCAGTAACCGACCGAGAAGGAGGGCAATCGTTCTCTCGGTTTCAACCCTATTCGAGAACATGATATATCATTGGTTTAACATGGACTCAAATTTAATTGGAATGACAAGTAGCTTTTGTGGAAAAGCTACACACTTGCATAGTTCAAATTCCATAGCTTATACAGTGATTGTTTTATTCACTTTAGTTAAGAAGGAATCTGAACATTTCTACCCAAGGTTGTCTGTATGTATGATCTACAGTTGTATAAAGAGTTGCAGTGAAGCAATGTACATGGAATTACTAAAGTGAAATTATGTGCATATCAAGTATCTAAAGCTGAAATCATATGGCATTATTTGTACAAATTGTGAGAGGGGCTCAGTTTTTCTTTCCTCTAGGAGTTTTATGGCTTGTTTCCCCAGTTCACTTGGTAATTGGAGGCAGATCCAGTCCAGCAATGATTCCAAGTCTTTTGCAAAGTTCAGCAAATACCAATCCAGTAACTTAGGGACAGAAAACTTTGAAGTTGAAAATCCAATTGCTGCCTGTAAGAACTCTCTTTTGGCCACTTCCAGTTCATTCTCAACCTGGGATGCAGTGTAAACTCTCACCTGCATTTAGCATAGTTCATGACAGATCCATAAATAGATACATTCAAAAAGGTATAGAGTTATCAAATCTTGACATGATTGACAACATGATTCCATGATATCCATTAATACAAAAATGAAAATCAATGACAACATATTATTATGACTGATCTAATCCACCTGTCATAATAAATATGAGGATGACAAAATTGTAAATAAGATGAAATTTATATGTAAGTTGTTTTTATAACTGATATAAAAAAAACTATTATGTCAGTTACTATTTTAAATGACATAAAATATGTTTATTATGTTGGTAAAATCGTTACAAAAAGTTCTATAAAACGTTCTGTTTGCACTAGTGATCGTTTGACGCATGTTGCCAACCCCACCTAATGGCAAACAACTTGGTTGTTGAATGGTAAGTATATTAGCTTTTATTAATCTGCTTTAAAAGTCATATCAATGATTTGTTTTTATTGAACGACAAGTTAAAAATGCATGGAAATTAATCTCGTTTTCAAATGTCTAATGATGCAAAGAGACAAAATGTTAATCATAAATGAACAGAACCGAATGTGGGTCTATGAAAGATTACATAATTCTGTGTAAACTTACAGCAGGAGAGGACCATGTTCCACAAGAGAGAGCAAATGTCACTAGAGGTTCTGACAGTTCCAGTCCATACATGCTTCTTGCTGTCATTTCATGATTTTTTGTTCCCTTGGAAAAGGTCTGCTTGAAAATTTGGTGGTTAACTCTTTATTCTTCTCATTCATGGAAAAGCTATAGAGTTGAAATGGAACACTTACAAATCTCCAATGATAAGGAAGTCTAAGAATGAAATGCTCTATGGTTGTTGCACTTAGCACGTGTCCACCCACATTTATTGTTGCCTGAGTAACAAGAAAACCACATAAATTGTTGAGAACACACTCATGCTATGTTTTACTAAACTCAAAGAACAAGCAAAATAAGAAACAAAAACTACTCTAGTTGTCCATCGTGTACCTTCCGCATCAGTGCAACAGCCATTTCAGGACTTTCTGGTATGCCATTTTCTATGAATGCCTGAAGCAAAGTAAAACTAAAGTACCATCATTATTATGGTTTGAGAAGGTAATTAAGTTCACCACATAAGATCATTGAGGAAAAGATATAGAAATTGTGTTGGAAAAAAAATTTAGACACAGATTACACTAAGTGTTGTTGTAATGAACATAACTGACATACATTCATCATACAGGAGTTGTAGATGTTTATCCAGAATGCAAGCTTCTCCTGATGGTTGAGGTTTTCTAGGTTGACAGAGGCTAGTTTCCTAAAAAGAAGTCTGCAAATTTTCCAGAGTCAAAAAACTAAAACTTCTAATTTGACAAATAATAACAAATTAAATGTCATGGAAAAAGTAGACACAGTAAATAGAAAAATGTTACATACTTCAAACGGTGTAGTAAAAACAAAGTATTTGCAGTTCGTTTTGGATTGAAAGATTTAGCATCAATTGCACATAATTGCTTGTATGGACCAATATCCCTCTTCCCAAATTCCAAACAGATGCCATATGGATCCCCAAACACTGTTTCTTCATCACACATTTTGGGTTTTAGATCCCACAAGTGTGGAATGTCACATGCAGAACCTGGATTCTTCACAGCACTCATTCTCATGAGAATGCTTGATAAGCACTTCACAATATTTTCCGAAATTATATTTGGTCTCTCAGCTTCTGATGAACTTTTATGTGGACTATGGTTTCTCAAATCTGCAATTTGCTGGCTGTTCAACCTTGGTTCTTGCTGCACATTGTGAAAGCTCATATTCATCGACTAAGAAATAATATTCTTCAATTTCATTATCACACACAACTTAAGAATTATTTCTGAAGTATACTAAACATGACACACCTTTATTTTTGGATGATCCAACCTTTTCTGGGGTGATTTATTGTGAAGTCTTTTGATTGCATATTTGTTCATATGGTTGGATGATTGGTTCCTGCTCTTGGAAGAATTACTACAGGATTGATTCTCCTTATCCTCTGGCAATCCAAAAAGAGAGGAAGTCTGACTAACTTCTTTTGCCACAAACTGAAGGCTCAAATCTGAAGCAGCAATTAATAAATCAGAAGCTGTGAAACATAATTGAGTTTCTCACCTGTGAGAGTTGTGGTAGGCCTTGTTGCAGATTCTGCAGCTGAATTACCAACTGTTTGGGATTGAAGCTTCAATTTTTCCAACTTGGGACTATCCATGGTTGAATTTGACTTGTTTGGAGGAGCTGAAACTGAATGTTCAAGTTTCCTCATAGAAGATGACATGTAGACAGCTTCCTGGTACAAATCCTGTCTGAAATGCACAACCTTCTCTTCAAGCCTAACAATTTCCTCTTCCAGAACCGCCACTTCAGCCAGAAGAGCTAGTATCTATAGTTTTGAAAATCAAAGTTCAACTCTCAAATTTCATTTTCAATCTCTTTCTAACATATCAAAGACTAGAGTGCTTGTGTTCAGAAAAAAGAACTAGAGAAATTCATATACTAACATATGGAGGGAGATATGGAGGAAGACGAGGCAAAGCTCCCAATGGCCTGTTGAAAGCCCTCTCCAATGCTCTATGAATGTTCTCTTCATGCCTAAGCTTCTTCTTCAACCTATCCACCTGAAAAGTTGGAGAATTCAGCTCAGCTGCCAGCTATAATAGACCACAAAGTCATACCCCAAACAAGGACAAGGAAAAGAAACAGTGACACTGCATTACATCTTGTTTCAAAGCCAATTTTCTTTCTCTGCTTGAGGCTTTTCCACTTTTACTTGCAATTCTCGAGCTTCCCTGCATCCTCTACCTTCTCATTCAATGCAAAAAAGTCAGAATCCACCAAGAAAAGAAGACAAGAACGAATATAAAATCAAATCCAATACGCTAACAAAGGGAGAAACAGAGGACTTTAGAACAAATAACTAATTATGGATTATGAAACAGTTTTTTCCTTTTCTCTTAACACACCCTCTTTTAACACCATAAACTGATCTGTGTCATGTTTTTTCTATCTCATTGAAACCCAAGCCAAAGTTTGTGAAGAAATTAAGTTCCTCAGACACTTTAATAATAAAAAAAATGATTTTGGGCTATTACTGTGCAAACTGTTTTTCAAACACAAACGGCATGAATGCACCCTTCTCTGACTTCTGAATTTACCAAACTTCAATTACTTTTTCATGCGCTATTGAATTGGAACTACAACTCATACCCAATAGCAAAATTTCATAGCCAAATTCATTGAAACTGTGCTCAATTACTCTGGGTGATTAAAGATCAAACCTTTTTTTTTTATCTTGACATTAAGAGAATGAGCTGAGTGATCCAGAATGAGACTGAAACACCATGAGAAGAAGATGCCAAACTGTTTAATTCACCACTTCACAATGAAGATGGTGAATACAAAATCAGAAACAGTCAAATACTATACATGGTTTGAAGAAAAAGAAGAAGAAGAATAGGAAGAATAAGATGGATGGTGGTGGAGAAGAGTGTTCCACCCCTTTGGGATAAAGAGAGAGATGTGTGATGAAGGTGCTTGTGGTTTGGTTATGGTGAATGGAAGTTGGAAGAAATGGCTGGTTGTGTGAAAAAGACTAGAGAATAGAGGTAGAAAGAAGAGCTTCCAATTCCAACCTGGTCCTGGATGCAGAATAAGACACAGCTAGCTTCTCAGATTCAATTATCAATATCATGAAAAGCCACCAATCTAAGCTTATGTCATCATGAACCGACATGCATATTTCCCTGTCTTCAATTTTAACTCCAAAATCTTTGCGCTTTAACTAATAACTATTCACCTCCACCATTTGCTTTTAACATCTTCTCTTCTTCCCATGCTGTTAAGCTCTCTGCGTGTGTAATTAGTGTACTGAAACTAATCATTAACCTCCTGTTATGGTGCTTTTAAGCACCATTTGAAACAAGATTTTTGGTGGGGATTGGTTACTTTTTACTGTGGATAATGTGTTGCAGTTATTTTATGCAGTAAATAAGTTTATGGGGTGCTGGTTTTTCAGCCAAAAGCTGCACAAATCACATGCGTTGCCAAGTAAGAACTTCTTTTCTTGTTTCCTGATAGATTAATAAGAATCCAATTTCAATGAACTATCATATATTTTTCACCTTTTTTTTTGGATTTAGATCTAAAATGGTGTAGAATCATAGTATCAGAGATGAACACAATAAACCACCAGCCACTGCAAAATTATACAATTTAATCCAAACTTCGGAATAATCTAATTTATCAATTATCTCTTATATTTTTATATTAAAAAGTTTTTTTTTATTTTACTTCTATCACAATTTTGTTTTTAAAAGACATTTTAGTTATTTATGAATTAAAAGACTAAGATATATTTAAACTACTCTTAATCTCAAATCCTAATAAATGATATGAGACTATATATTGAATGAAATAATTTCGATCTTCTACTACTAAAATCTAGATACATAAAAAGAAGAAAAAAAACTAAATAAATTTAAAGTTCTCTTTTTTTATCCTTTATTTCAAATTTTATATTTTTCTCTTTTTCTGCCATCTAAATCAAATGAATAAATGATGGATTGTAGGAAATATAAAATAATTTTATTTAAGATTTTAATTGTATTTAAATTAAAGTTAATAAAAATTCACCATTTTTACCCAGGAATAAAACATGTAAGGTCTTCATCTTCAAAATTGAAAGCAACTTTTTTTTCCAACCTTTTCAGTACATTCAAAAGTGAGAGGATATATCATAAAGTTTAATGATTATTTGCAAATATAGTAGAGTGAGGACAAAGAACTATAAGCACAATTAGATTCTTAAATTAAATAGTTTCTATAAATATTAGGTGCCAATTGAATTTTTCTTCTCTAATTAAGCTAATTTAATAGGCAATAATCAAGATTTTGGAAACTTCAGTGTTGTTTATTCTTTGGATAGTTTTTAGTTTGCACTTTCAAATTAAGCTAATTGAGTTAACTTCTGAAAAAATTAATTAAAATAATCAAACTTAAGTGCAGTAAAAGTTTTGTTCTCATTGTATTAAATTTGATGTTTTGCTTTTTTTTCATCATAGAAAGTTACATGCATGTTATGGTTAGATGAAATATATTTTCTATACCCAAAAATAATTAGACACTATAATGAATTAGAATATTCCAACTAGTTGCTTCTCTATGTATAGTAATTACGTGGCCAAATGATAGCACTGGGGTTATATTCTCATACTAAAAAAAGTTTATTTTAAAAAATAAATATCAATGGTTAATAAGTACATTGAAATATAAAAAAAATTATTCTCTAATTTAACCAGTTTTATATTAGACCTAAAACATATAACATAAAAATGAAAATTTACATTAGTTTCTTAAATAATTTGAAATAAATCACTACAAGAAAATCATGAAATAAAAATCAATTTTTAGACACCAAAATAATTAGTTGCAATAATAACTAAATTAGAAACCATTTTAGAAACTAAAAAAAATTGATTTCTAAATTAGTTTCTATTATTATTAAATAGTTTCTAAATTGGTATCTAATTAGCAGTTTTAACTACCAATTATTTAATTTTTAAATTTGATAGCAAAAACTTTGGTTACTAATTAAATATCAATTTAAAAACTATTTAACAATAATAGGAACTAATTTAAAAACCAAATTTTCTTTTACTTTTTAAAATTGTCTCTAATTTAGTTATTATTGTAACTAATTATTTTGGTATCTAAAAATTGATTTCTATTTCATGATTTTCTTGTTGAATTCAAAATAATCTAACCTAAATAAGGTCAAAATATTTACAAATATGAATTATATTTATGTTAGTCTGACATTAATGGATCAAATTTACATTAGTATGAGTTGTTGAATGTCACCTTAATCTCAACTTCAGATTTTAATTATCTAATTAACTTTTAAATTGATTGATTTAACTTGAGTTTAATATGTATTTGACGTGAAAAGGAAAGATGTATCCATTAGGTTAGGTCACCATTCATTGCATTTGCATAACATTTTTTATATAATTTGCATGCATTTTGTTGTTGGTTTGAGTTTATAATAAATAAATATAGTTTATGGAGACAAATGATTTATTATCTAATACTAAAAAATATTTCTTTAAAATTTCACGCAAAAAGAAATAATTAATTACCTTTTTTAGTTTTATTATTTATTTATTTTACTTAATCTGATTTCACTGTTATACGAAAATCCAATTAAATATCTCAATTTCTTAGACACAATTGACCACTTTCTATTTAATTAGCAGTAAAAACTATTTTGATGTTTAAGTTAGTATTTAATATGTGGTAATTAAAAATAATAAATATTATTTAATAATATTTTTATTTTGATTAGAATGTATATTATAAGATAGTAATGAGTTTCTGATATACTGAATTTGAATTAGAATGAATTATCA
Organism: Phaseolus vulgaris; assembly: GCF_000499845.2. Taxonomy (NCBI): domain Eukaryota; kingdom Viridiplantae; phylum Streptophyta; class Magnoliopsida; order Fabales; family Fabaceae; genus Phaseolus; species Phaseolus vulgaris. The sequence continues at coordinate 1,553,007 of NC_023759.2, forward strand.
AGTTAATCTACAATAATATTTGGTATTATAATTATACCAACAATATAAGAAAATCATGGAATATGAATTATTTTTTTGAAATAAAAAATAATTAGTTGCTATAGTGACTAAATTAAAGACCATTGTATAGACTAAAAAAATTTTGGTTTCTATATTGATGTCTAATTATCAACCAAGATTTTACAAATTATTTATATTCTAAATTTGGTAGCAAAAACTTTGGTTGCTAACTAGACATCAATTTAAAAATCATTTAACAATAATAAAAACTAATTTAGAAACTAATTTTTTTTTAATCTCTAAAATGATCTCTAATTTAGTCACTATAGCAACTAATTATTTTTTATCTCTAGAAATTGATTTCTATTTGATGATTTTAGTGTAATCATATTATAAAAAGTAATGTTTATTAATATTTGACCATGGTTAGTACTACATCGTACAACTTCCAATGGATATAATAGAAAATAAAAATAATAAAAGAGAGAGATAATTGTGTATAATGGTGAAAAAGAAAAGGGTCCTAATGGTGGAGCCTCCCCAACCAAATCTTTCTCCACACTTCTTGTGTCAGATCAATTTTCCATCTCAATTTTTTCATTTGAAAATGACACAAAATAATTAACAAAGAAAATTCGTTAAAAATTAAAAAGATTATTGAAAAATGTAAATTTATCTGTAATTTTGTATCGGTCAATTAATAATTTTTTAATATATATATATATATAATATGAATGCATACTATTCATATTTTTCCACCTTTCTTCCTTGTAATACAACTATCACTTTAATTTTTTTACACTTTTTTTCCATGTAATATAAATACACACGATTCATCATTTCAAAATATTTATTTTTTCTTTGCAACTTTATATTAGTAAAGGAGTATTTAAGTAAATGTATGTTAATGGATATTGCAAGGTTATTACTTCATTTACAAATTCATAAAAGAACATTTAAATTACTTGTAAGTATTCATTTAAGATATCAATTTTTATGTGTGACATACCCACAAGTACATCAAGAATAAATTTTGTAGGCATGTGTAAATATGGATCACCAATCATTATGCTCTAAATCCAAGTGTTCATAATTATATTCGCTACATTAGGGTTGAACTCATTTTTAGAAACTGAAAAAAGAAAAAACGATTGACACCAAATTATAAAAATGGTTGAGTTCTAACAAATTTTGTTCGATTTTTCCTTTTCATTATTCAATTTGTTTTTTTTTTCACCTATATCCTTGGTATTCCTTTAAAACAAGCTCAATTTAATAAAAAAATGGTTAAATATATTTTTCATCCTGTCACTACAAGAAAATCATGAAATAGAAACCAATTTTTAGAGACTAAAATAATTAGTTGCAATAGTAACTAAATTAGAGACCATTCTAGAAACTAAAAAAAATAGTTTCTAAATTAGTTTATATCATCGTTAAATACTTTCTAAATTGGTATCTAATTAGCAACCAAAATTTTAGAAACTAAATAATTGGTAGTTAAAACCTTGGTTGCTAATTAGATACCAATTTAGAAATTATTTGACAATAATAAAAACTAATTTAGAAACCAATTTTTTATTTAGTTTCTAAAATGGTCTCTAATTTAGTTACCATTGTAACTAATTATTTTGGTCTCTAAAAATTGGTTTCTATTTCATGATGTTCTTGTAGTGTGTACTGTAATATAAAATTAGTTAGTTTTTGTCTCTGCTTCAAATTTTAGACCATCTATTGTAGTATAAAAATACAAAAATGATTGAAATAGATCTTTCTGTATGTGAAATTTGATTCAATTTGAGATTTTACTTCATCAAATCAACAAGGAATCTTAAACAAACTATCAATATATCTTTGAAAAAAAAAACTAACAATCATTTCAAAGAAAGATTCATTCTAATCATTATCGAAAGATTAAACTGGAAACGAAAACTAATTTTGTATTATAATACAAGGACGAAAAACATATTTAACCTATAAAAATATACTATATGTTTGAAATAAACTTGTTTTAAAAAAAATTGTTTAATTTTTACTGTTTACTTTTGTTTTGGAATGTTTCAATCCCTGTCCTATAATGAAACATATCATGTTAAGAATTAAAGTACAACTAGGAGTCTCAAAATGAACAGGAAGGATAATAAAATAAAACTCCTAAACTTATCATAGCTGCTTATTGATATTAAATCTCAGTAATGTATAATCTAAAGTTATGCACATTCTTGTATTGAAACATCACTGCATGTGATATCAAAATTTCTATATATTAGTTTTTCTTTCTCAAAAATTTACTTATTTGGTCCAGTTCTAGAATAAAATTTTATCCTAAAGTTTATTTAGTTCCGTATAAAAATTCCAGTAGAATGTAGCCTATGTTTCCCCTACTGAGCAGTGCTATTAACCTAGTGATATAGCTATACGTTACTATATAACAACTGTTTATCATTATTAATAAAAAATCATATTTAAATTATTTCTAAATTTTATAAATTTCATTACAAGATGAAATAAAAATCAATTTTTAGACATCAAAATAATTAATTGTAATAGTAACTAAATTAAAAACCATTTTAAAAACTATTTTTTTTTAAAATTAGTTTATATTATTGTTAAATAGTTTTTAAATTAATATCTAATTAACAATCAAGATTTTAGAGATTAAATTTAAAAATTAAATAATTGGTATTTAAAACCTTAATGACTAATTAGATATCAATTTAAAAATTATTTAATAATAATAGAAACTAATTTAATTTTTTTATTTATTTTTAAAATAGTCTTTAATTTAGTTTCTATTTTATGATTTTTTTATTTTGTTTGGATACACAAAATTAAAAAAAAAATTATTTTAACGTTATGGGAAGTAAAACAGGGACGTATGAAGGTGCAGGAAGAAGTCTGAATTTTCTTGTGTCCCGTGATCTGTGTCGGTGTCTGAAAAATTGTAAATGAATACAAAAATTAAACCGGAGCTTAGTTTCCGTACAACTTAAAACGTAAGATGTTTCCAAAATAAAACGTGAGGAGTAGTGTTTCAGTACCATTTTCATTGCCCCAACATTCGTATCTACATTCATATTATATGTTCAATGCCACTGAATAGATAAAGGAACAATTTATGTGTGTTGTAAAAAGTGAACAATTTTACCTTTTCTTTTTCTTCCAAAACTTTTTCTAGCTAGGTGGGGACTGATTTGATGACAAAGATATGAATTTAAATGGTTGAGCATTCAAAATCATTGTCCTCATCACTCACTTTCAACCATGATTTGCACCTTCTCTCTCTCTCTCTCTTTTCAATTCTATATCAGAACAGTTGAGAAACATGGAAGTAAAAACAAAGAAAAAAGATTATATAATACAAAAACTTCTAATATATGATTTGCATGTTCACTCACTGATTACATGTGCAATATGCAACTTTTTAGGTGAATATGCTAATTAACTAACAAAAGTGCTTGTTAAATAAACATCACTTCTCCATTGCATTGTACCAGTTTCAGTGAGGAATATATAGCTTCATCATCTACCTAACCCTTAACCATATGTCTCCCCTTCATGAACTCACATGGTAGGGATATATATAAATATATATATATATATATATATATATTAGCATTTGAAATGTTGTTGGTGGGATGAAGTGGTAAAGCTGAGTGAAATGATTCAAAAAAGTAAAATTTGGTTTGGAATTTGGCACCATTGAGATAAAAAGGTGAAAAGTTTGAAGAGGGGGTCCATGTGTGTTGAGAATGTGGTGAGTAGTGTTGTGCATGTTCATAGGCATGGGTTTCTGGATTCACAATTTAGATGGTTGTCTAGGTGAAATGGGGAATTCGAAGAAGAGAAGGACTCTTCTGCAACCATTCGTCCTTTTCTGTTATTAAACCTGAAAGGTAAAATGAATTTTCATTATATATATACAATGTGTTTGATTTTTTCATTTTAAAGACATCAATCATTCTTTTACATATTTTATAACTAAAACCAAAAGCATTAAATATGATGATACATGGAAAAGACATAAAATTTTCCAAAACACACCCAATAATATATAAAAGAAAAAAAAATTTAGAATTTCGGAGTAGTTACCTATTCCTAACTCATTGGGTGTATAGTTAGAGAGTGAACAACCAGCAAGCCACCCAGATAGGACATCTGCATCTTTTTTTTTACAACACATCATATAGTTGGAAGAATTGACTCTTTTGGAGATCCCACATCGATTAGAGGGTAGAGCCATTCATAGTATATAAGTAGGTGTAAACCTCATTCCGTGAGTCGGTTTTATGGGGTTGAGTTAGACTTAAAGTACACTTCATAATATGATATCAGAGTCATTTAGAGTATTACAAATCTTGATAACAAAAGTTGAATAAATTTTTAAACATTATTTAATATTCATTGGCCTTACACATGGAATGGAAAACGTACCAATTGAGATAGTTTCAAGAAAAATACTTTTGTGATTCAGTCCATCCATCCATCTTATTGACTCTTGCCTAGATATCACTTATGTGGTTCATCAAATATGGTGTTTTTCTAAGTAACAACAACATTCTTCAACTTAAATCCTTCAGCGATTTCGATTGGTCATTTGTTATCAGACTCGCAAATCTATCACATGCTACTTAATTTATCTAGGTGATTCTATTATATCATGGAAATCAAAGAACCAAGTCATTTTATCCAAAAATTCTTCCGAAGCATAATACCATGCACTTGCTACAACTACTTGTAAAATTTAGTTGATCACTTATCTTCTTGAAGGCCTTATGTTCTTTTTTTCCAAACTGATTATTCTTTATTGCGACAACCAATCAATATACAAATTTCTTCATATTCCACAAGCAAACAAAGGATATCAAAATAAATTGTCACATCGTTTGCGAGAAAATAAACATATTAGATTACTAAAACTTATTTCCATTACCTATTCTCTTCAAGTTGCATCCACTTTTACTAAAGTCCTTTATATTCAAAATTTAGTTTTCCAAACTGAAAATGAAAAATATATATTCTTAGCTTGAGGGAGCTAATAAAATTGATGTAGACGATCTTACTCTAGACTCTTTAATCAGTTTGTATAGAATACTAGACTATCTTGTTTATTTGTTTACACTAGACCGTCTAATCTGCTGACAGATTGTCTAGATCATCTTGTGTTTTAGTTTTTTTTATATATATTTTTTTGCTTATTCTTCTCTACTTTTCCTCTCTCTCTTTTCTCTTTGTGTTATTTTTTTACTCTCACAAAGAATCAACAAACCAACTCTTGAAAGGATATATTGCCTACCATATTGTTAAATATGCTGGTATTAAACCGTTTAAAGAGACTTCTGTAGTCTCAATAAACATTGCTTATAATTAAATGGGAGAAACTAACACATCATACTACACTACAAGACAGCAAAATGATACTATAGGACAGGTTACCTTTCTATTGGTGCATAAAAAAATTAAAAAGATAGAATGTGATGAGAAGAGAAAAGGGAAAAGAAAAATTATAAAAATTTTAGGTAAGAAGTTGCATCTACCTTTATGTGATGAATGGTAGTAAAGCTGTTAAGTAACAATGATAACTGTTACATGGGGGCATGCACACACACACAGAGACTGTTAAATGCGACAAAGTCACATAAAATAAAACACAAGTTTTGATAATTTTGTGGTGTGAGGTTGTATATGGGTCTACCTTGGACTTTGCCAGCTTTTGTTTTGGGACAACCAAAAAGAGGGTCCCCTTTCTCTTATGTCCCTAAAAGGTCAATACCTCAACACACACATCAAAATATTAAAATATGCAACAATCATAATCAACAAAACACATCCTTCAACACACTATTTTATTCCTCGATTCAGCCATTTGAGTTTTTCATTCACTTGTTTATTCATGTTACAAAACCTTATGCATTTGTCTTTCTGTGTGTGGATCTTGAAACAACTTTAGTTTGAAGATTTAAATTCTCACCATAGTTATTATGAAATGGACTTTAAGTCTAACTCAATCCTATAAAACCGGCTCATAAGGTTGAGGTTTGCACCCACTTATATACAATGAAAAACTCTAATCTCGAGTCGATATGGGATCTCCTACAATAGTTCCATCTCATGTGTTTATTCATTCCTAGGTAAAGAGTCCGGATATTTTGATAGCATGACACATGTTTGATATTAAAAATAAGTTGCTAGTAATTAACCAAAAAGTTTTGTTTTCATCAAATTTTAGAAATGAGTTATTAAAAACTTTGCTGAATATAAAATAATGGAACACGATTTTGTGTAGTTTTTTTTATTTGATGAGAAAAAGTACATTTTAAAATTATTTTGTAATTTAATCTTTTTAATTATTTTATTAATTAAAGGTATTGATAAAATACTAAAAATTATTAAATAAAAACCAATTTTAAAGACAGAAAATAATTCATTTTTATATTAATTAAATTAAATACTATTTTAAAGTCTAAAAAATTATTAATATATAAATTAATTTTTATTATTGATAAATAATTTTTTAAATTTTTATCTAATTAAATGTTAATTTAAAAAATATTTATCAATAATAATAAAAATTAATTTAGTTATTAATAATTTTTTTAGTCTCTAAAATAGTATAATTTAGTTAATATAACAATTAATTATTTTGTATTTTTAAAATTATTTTTTTAGGGAAGTTAAATAATATTTTGGACAAAATTTATGACTACAAGAGTTCAATTTTTTTAAATAATAAATAAAATGTTTTGTAAAGCTAGGCAGGCAATATTGACTTTGCTAATAAGTGTAAAATAATATAAAATGACAGTAATAATTACTTGTATATAACTTAAAATTTGTGAACTACATATATTTTTCAAATAATTATCGGCTTTCATCTTTTAGTTTAAATAATTTATCGTCTAAAGAATTATGATAATGATTTTTTTGAATTTTAATTTCACTTTTTAATTTTTGTATTAATGAAATGAAAAAATATATATGAATTTATATCATAATTTTGATTTTTTATATTATAAATAAATTATATTTAGTTAATGAGTGAGAGTGAAATAAAAGTTTTTATATACAATGTTAAGAGATGATTTAGTGGTTCATTTTGTCAATAAAAGGAATTCGTTAAACTCAAACAAATAAAAACCTATTTTTGGGCTAAAGAAACTGTATGATGGGCCTTACAAAGTGGAAGTAATAAAAAAAAATTATACCATCTTCCAAAGTGTTAATTCTTTCTGCACCTCCATATTCTTTTCTTGCACCCATACTTTCAAAAATATTAAAATTATTTTCATATTCAATTGACATTTTTCTATAATTCAAAAAAGTTAATATTTATGATTTTTTTTTATTGTACAATCCAAAATATAAAATTTGTATTACAATTTAAAATACAATTTTTTTTTAATACAAATATATTTTTTTAATACAAATTTTGTATTTTAGATTGTGAAATAGGAAATGCAAATTTTCTGAAAAACTAACCGAGAAGGTATAGAGACGTAGAACTTGACACTTTTAACTACAATGAAATAACTCATGGTATCTTATCACACTTAAAAATATTAATTTGTATGTTTATGGACTTAGGTTAGAAGTTTTAGGGTATTATCTCAATCAATATATAACTAATTCATTTATTATGCAATGAATTATATATATATATATTATTTAAAAATGATTTTAGAATTACAAATGAATCTAGTTATGAATATAATCGATAAATTAATTTTAAAAAATGATAAATTATTTTTTCGCAACACCACTTACAAATACAAAAGAATACGGACTTTAGTTTTGAGTTTTATCTTTTTAAATTAGAAAAAAAGAGAGAAAAACTTGAAGTAAAACATGATACCGAATTTTTCTTTTTTAGGATTAAACGTGTTTTCAAATCAAGTTTTAATTTTAGTTAGATGAAATTTTTCTGTTTTTTATTTTTGTAAATTTGAAATGGATTTTTTTATTATAAAATGTGTGAATTTTTGTTTTAATTCGTGTAAAATATTTTTTATCCCTCCTAAATTTTAAATCATGATTTTTAGTTCATGCTATTCATTTTAAAATGATTGAGAAAGTATTTATTTTATGATTCTTAAGAGATTTTAGGTGATACATGTAAATATTAGATTATAATCACCTAAAATAATCAAAAGTATTTTGTAGAAACAATATTAATTCTGAAATAAAAAAAATATAAATAGGTATTAAAAATACAAAAGTGTCATTCGGCCCAAAAGAAAGAAAGAAAAAAGTGTTTTTACAGTCCAAACTAGCTTATTTGGCAAGTTATCGTTTCAAAACTTTAAAATATGAAATTTTTAAGATTTTTGAATTTTAAATAAGACTTTAAATGATAAGATAAAAATTTATTTTAAATTCTAAAAAGTTAAAAAATACAAGTAAAAAGTTGTTAAGATATGAATAAATCTTTTACACTTAAAACAAAAGTTACAAAACCTTAAAGATGATACACGTAACATGTCATTAATAATTGAATCTTTCTTTTAAAAGACTTTGTGCTGCATCATCATCATACCCATCTCAAAAGCTCTTTCAAATATTCCACTAACAATTGCTTACCACAAATTAGCCCTTGAAAAAGACTAAAGAAATTAGTTATTCAAAAAGTTAAAATGGTTGAACATTCAACATCAATTAAAAATAAAGTTATTTTAATATTAATATATTTATAAAGTTAAATTAAATTTAAAATTTATTTTTTAATATTATAGACCTTGTTAAACCTATCATGACATTTATTATTAGATTGTTAAGTTAAATAGATAGACTCCGGCACTAGATACAAAATCATTTTATAATATATAGACAAGCGCAAACATTACCTTACAAATTAGTTTTATAAAATTAAATTAAATTTAAAGTCTCTTTCTCAATAAAAAAACTATCATAAATAATAAAATGAATTAATATAATAATTAAATATTTTTCAATCTCATTCTAAAAATAATTCATGTAATACAATTTTTTTACCACTGTTATATAAGAAAACTTAATGAAGAACCTCATCATATTTATCTTGCAGTTTATTTTGCATAAAGCACCCTCGTAAGTTAATTCAATTTTGGGTATTATATGGACTATGGGATTTTGAGCCACAAGAATAAACATATATGTAAAGGTAAAATGATTGATCATTCTAAAATTTTTTTCTTGATTCAACTGAAGGCTTGGTCTTGGATAATTTCAAAAGTCTCTTAAGCTTGTTTCTTTCTCATATTGGTGCCTTGATCCCCTCATTTGTATGTATTCAATTAGATTTGTTTTTCTTAGGTTGGTTAGTTGTTTATTATGCAGATTGTGAGGATGATCTGTCTCTGATGGTAGAATTGAGTGACAGATAATAATGATATATAAGAGTTAGATCACCCTCGAAGTGATCCATAATTATTTTTTATTTTTTTCTTATGATAAAAAATTAAAAACGAAAAATTATTTCCAATCTCATATTCTAAAAATGATTCATGTAATACAAATTTTTACCATTGTTATATAAGAAAACTTAATGAAAGATACTATCATAAATATTATTTTGTATTTGATATATTAGAACTAGAATGAAAAACTATAGAAGATAAAAAAAAATCACTAATAATAAGTCATAATCTTTTTTTGATGGGACAGAGAGTGTCCATGTACATGCATAGATGCATGAATTACTTACTCCACCACCATTTTCTATTTCAATCTTATTAGAACAAAAACAACACACAAAAATAAACACAATGGTTTCGTTAGAAACTAAACTTATGTATATATGCCTAATGTTTATGTTTTGCAAGTTTCATTTTTCATTTTGTTTGGTTTTATTTTTTGACACCAATGCACCATATGTTAGGGTAATGGCACACGGCACCTTCATCTGAATATTTAATATTAAGAACCCTAAAGTGAAAACCTAAATTTATGAGATCAGCTTCATGTCAATGTTACACTTACTTGTAGTAAATGAGTTGCTGAACTAACCCTCTTTCAAATTAATTCAACACCACATCATATCTTTCAAAATATTTACTCATCTTCGCATCATTTAAATTTTATAAATCTAATTTTATATATTTTTATCAGTAATAAAAAATAAAATAAATGGGAATGCTAATAATCCAACCCATATAAAAAAAATCTATATTTAGATATAATATATATATATATATATATATATATATATATATATTTACACTACAACAAAATCATTAAATAATAATTAAATTTAAAAATAAAAAAAAGTAGTCATTATATTAACTAAAATAATATTATCTAAGAGACTACAAAATTATTGATATCTAATGTGATTTCTATTATTAATAAAATATTATAAAATGATTTCTAAATTGGTACCTAATTTATCTATCAAAGTTTTAGCTACTAATATTTTAGATTCTAAATTAGTCTTTTAGATATTAATTTAGAACATAAATAGTTAGTAGCTAAAACCTTGGATAGCTAATAGTTAAATATCAATTTAGAAACTCCTTTATAAATTTTTATTAATAATAGAAACAATTTTAAATACCAATAAATTTTTATTTTATAAAATGGTGTCTAGTTTAATTAATATAGTAATTATTTTGAACTCTAAAATTAAATTATATTTAATAATTTTCTTGTAGTAGTGTTATCTTAATCTATTCAAAATATTCACATATCATTCTCATTTAAAATAACATAGAAAATACAATATATTTCTTGCAATTTAATATATCATTCTTATTTAAAATAACATAGAAAATACAATATATTTCTTCCAATTTAATATATATGACATACTTAATATGAATTCTCATCAATGAAACTAATCATTTGATGTTTACATACACCACTTTCATAATTTCTACATTCACAACTAACTGAAACAATTTGACATGCTTGCATTTAAATTCAATAGTGGTTATATACGCCTTCATCTTACCAAATAATAAAATATAATAACATTGTGTTCACAAAGTCAGAGCTTGAACTGCCTTCCATTAAATACTGTTCATTGTTTATTCAAGGGTTTTGTATAAGTTAAGAAAAAAAAAGTGTGAATGTTGAATATACTAGAGTTAATGCATGTAACATCACTTTATTCAATATAACTTTCTCATAACCACCTTCTTTATATGGACAACACATGCAAAAAGAGAAACAAACAAGACCCATGAATAATATACATTGATTTTTTTTTTTATACACTATAAGAAAATCATGAAATAGAAATCAATTTTTAGTGACCAAAATAATTAGTTTCAATAGTAACTAAATTAGAGACCATTTTGAAAACTAAAACAAAAATTGGTTTCTAAATTAGTTTATATTATTTTCTATTATTGTTAAATAGTTTCTAAATTGTTTCTAATTAGCAACCAAGATTTTAAAGACTAAATTTAGAAACTAAATAATTGGTAGATAAAACATTGGTTGCTAATTAGATACCAATTTAGAAACTATTTAACAATAATAGAAAATAATAGAAACTAATTTAGAAACCAATTTTTGTTTTAGTTTCTAAAATGGTCTCCAATTTAGTTACTATTGCAACTAATTATTTTAGTTTCTAAAAATTAGTTTCTATTTGATGATTTTCTTGTAATGATATAACTATATTTTCTTAATGTGGAGTATTTATCAAATGATTATTGGAATGTTATATTTTTCTATTCAAAATACTATTTATGGGTTTGCACCAAGGATTCAAAATATCATTTAAATTCATGGATTTGAGATCTTGAAAAGGTATATGTACATATATATATATAACACAACACTACTCAGAACAACACAAGGATGAGTCGAATGTTGTCCATGAAAGTTGTTGTGTGGTTCATGTTTTTGTCTTGGTGGCAGTTTGCGATGCCATGTGAGGGGAACCAACAAGGGGAATATCTGTACAAGTTAATTCGATCAAAGAGGGGTGAGAAAGTGAGGTCAGAAGAAGCTTCAATGGCGACAAAGATTGGTGATGGAGAAATTTGGAAGGTTGAGGAAGAAAGGGTGTTGATGGAAGATGACAAGGTGAAGGGTTTGCCGGGAGAACCAGAAGGGGTGGATTTTGATCAGTATGGTGGCTATGTAACTGTGGATGCCAAAGCAGGAAGAAGATTGTTCTACTACTTTGTTGAGTCACCTCACAATGCTTCCAACAAGCCCCTTGTTCTATGGCTCAATGGAGGTAACTCTTTCATACATTTTCTACCCTTACCCTTCTTTCTTTAAATATGTTAGGTATAGTTTTTTTTATCAGTAAAAAAAAAAATAGAAATATTTTAGGAATATCTCGTCATACAAGAAATTAAAATTCAATTTTCACATTAAAAGGCAACATGAGCGAATTAAATAACACTTTTTTTATCAACAAAAATTAATGATTCATTTCAGGAGTGATCTAACTCTTATACAAATAATGAAATTAAAGTTGACCTTACCTCTAGCAATCCATCCACCAAAAAAAAAGAAAAGTCAGCACCTAACAAAAGCAAACTAAACAACACACATTCTACACACAAAAATTATTAAATAGAAACTAATTTTAGAGATAAAAAATAATTAGTTGTTATATTGACTAAATTAGAGACTATTTAAAGACTAAAAAAAAATTTAATTTCTAAATTTGTTTCTATTATTTATAAATAGTTTCTAAATTGATATCTAATTAGTTACTAAGGTTTTTGCTACCAAATTTAGAATCTAAATATTTGGTAGTTAGAACATTGGTTGCTAATTAGATACTAATTTAGAAACCATTTAACAATAATAGAAACTAATTTAGAAACCAATTTTTTTTTTAAGTTTCTAAAATAAATAGTCTCTAATTTAATTATTATAGCAACTAATTATTTTTTGTCTCTAAAATTGGTTTATATTTTATGGTTTTTTAGTGAGGTTAATTATTTAATTATGAACAGACATTTATATTTGCATAATCATCAAAACATATTTATTATTTAAAATATTTGGGCCAGTGCTGAATATATTTAATTATTCGTTATATCTATATTTCTATTTCTCTTAAGGGTAAATTACATTTTCTGAAATTGGAGGATTTTGCAATAACTAAAAATTATATATAAATAGTAACTTTGTAATAATGAATAGATGTTAAATGAATATTTAAACAAAATGTGATGAACAAATAAAAATAATATAAAATGCCTTTTTCAAAGTATTCCTTTTGCCCCCAATAATCATAAAGAGACTCAATTATGTTTGGATAATATGACACCATGACCCCACCCTTTATATATTCTGTGGCAATAAATGGTAAAGGTAGCAATTAGTTTCTTTTATGTTAATATTTCTTATTCATGATTAATTGATATATAGTATGAGATAATATATTCCCAATCAATAATGACAACACAACTTATATTACTCCAATACAATTCTAACACGGAAGCCATTATTCATGTCTGCCAAAAATAAATTATTAAAAATTCTTTAACAATTTAATTATCAATAAATTATTGAGTTTAGATAGGGATGATAAATAAAACTTTCGAGGTGTGTATTATTTGAACCTGTTTTAATTTGATAAAAAAAGAATATCTTTATATTAAGAGTATGAGTATATATCTAATCATATTTCAATTAGTAAAATATTTTCAATTTATTAAGTAACTGAAAAACATATATTAATATTTTTTGTCTTTAATTTGTAACTAACTTTTAGATTATATATTAACTAATTTTTTGCCTCAATGGAAAAAAAGTATGATGACTAAATGTGTGATTTTCAGGACCTGGGTGCTCTTCCCTTGGATATGGAGCCATGCAAGAATTAGGACCTTTTAGAGTGAACAGTGATGGAAGAACACTTCGCAAAAATGAATATGCATGGAACAATGGTAAGCATTCCTTTCTACACATACTAGATACAAAAATGTCATGAAATCTTAAATATCACTACACGGTCAGAAAAAATAAATAAAACTCAATTAAAGAATGATGTACATAGAAACATACACACCCCTTACGTCGAGGCTACCAACTCGTGCGTGGAGATATATGTTATAGATGGTCCGATAACGATCCGATAGCGGGTGACCTGATAAACCCAACAAACACTCGTTAGGATAAACGATCGAAATGACTCTGATACCATGTTAAGAAGTGGGTTTTAAATCTAACTCAACCCCATAAAACTGGCTCATGGGGTAAGGGTTGCACTCACTTATATACGATGAAATGTTATAATCTCTAATCGATGTGAGATCTCTAACAATTCAGCCAACCTAAAATCATTATAAGTTTTTAATGGAGAACATACATATCAGAAGTTCTAAACACCGATTTCAGAAGGAAAACAAACTCACAGAAGGTAACTCTGATGACATACAAGATCAAACATTTAATTGTGTTAAGAAAAAAAGTTTGGAGTGGTCAATCATTCTACCCTTAAACATATAATTATTTTTATGTCTACAAATCTCATTTATCACCGAAATTCAAATATTACTCATAGTACGATTAACGGTCCATAAAAAAAATAACAGCATAAAATGTGACTCAGACGTCAATGAAGTGAAACTCCAATTGAACAATAGCATGAAAACACGAATTTGAGAAATTAGAGCAAAGTTTTGTATTAATTTCTAATGAACTTTTTTATGAGCTTTGCAGTGGCAAATGTTATTTTCCTAGAGTCTCCAGCAGGAGTTGGATTCTCATATTCAAACACTTCTTCTGACTACTCTGACAGTGGAGACAAGAGCACAGCCATGGACTCTTACACTTTTCTCATAAACTGGCTCAACAGATTTCCACACTACAAATCTCGAGACTTGTTCATCACTGGAGAAAGCTATGCTGGACATTATGTCCCTCAGCTAGCTCACACTATTCTCACTCATAATAACCTCACAAATCACACACTTCTTAACCTCAAAGGGGTTGCGGTGAGTCATCAAATTTTCTCTATACTTTCTCACAGACCAAGTTCATATTCCATAACTCATTTATCATGATGAACTTGATAACATTTTTCTTACATTTGTTGATGATGCAGATTGGAAATGGTTGGATAGATGATAATATGTGTGGAAAAGGAATGTATGAGTATTTCTGGACACATGCTATGAACTCTGATGAAACTCATGAAGGAATTGAAAGGCATTGTGACTTTGAGAGTGGGAACTTAACAAGTGAATGCAACAAATATCAAAGAAGAGGGGATGATGAGATTGGAGTGATTGACATTTATGACATATATGCTCCCCTCTGTGATCCAGCTGCTCAAACTCCACCTTCTGTAAGTTCCATGCCTCTTCCTCCTCTCTCTATTGTTCTTATTAATATATTTAATTATAGTCAAATCCAGATTTATCCTCATAACTATTTTATCACATTCTTACTTTTCATTATAAGGATGAAGTAAATTAGTTCTAAAAGATTAGTGTTTCATGTGTATTAGGGGGTTAACTTCACTTTAAAGTAACGTGTTCTCTTTTAAAGTTCATGTGTATTAAGGTTTTTTTAATTTGTTTTTGCTAAAAAAATATTATTTATAGGATTAAGAGACGTTGTTCTGTTTATCAAAATTAGTCTTGGTCTTATTCACGTTAATTTTATTTATTTTAATATTTATATTTAACTAATGCTAATTTAATCTATTTTAATATATTGTGATAAAATAATCACACTATTTTTTCTACTTTCTTTTTCTCTCGCACTTTCTAACCAACTATAAAAAACATTGACTAGGTGTTACATAAAGATTGTCAAAGATTATAATTGCATGATAGTTTGAAGAGAAATTCTTGCATAATTAAATACTATCATGCTCTGGGTATATTTTCACTAACTCAACTAAAGAGACATTATATATAATAATTAGTTAGAACCATAAATACAGAGATTGAGACTATTTAATAATTCTCATTATCTAGACTTTCTTTCCTTTTATTTAAAAAAAAAAATACTAAGAACAATGAAATTCTTTTCTGATAAAAAAAAACGATGAATGGAGTAATATAATTATGGTGAAATCTAAGCCAGAAAAGTGTTGAACATGGAATATTGTAGGACAGCAATTTCGACCCTTGTTCTGACGAATATACCAAATCCTACTTAAATCTGGCCCAAGTACAAGAGGCTCTTCATGCTAAAGTCTCAGAATGGTCTTCTTGCAGGTACTCAAAATTCTCTGATTATGTTTTCCTCCCTTTATTTTCAAAATGCATGAATTGTAATTACTCTATTTATTAAAAAGTGATATTTAAACTTAAACCTAATTTCTCATAAAACCAACTTATAAAATCAACTTCAGATCAGATTTGGATCTATATATATACTATTAAATTTCATAACTCTAACACTGTTTCCTGAATACATGTGATGCTTGTTTTCAGTCCGGTGGGATGGACAGATAGCCCAGCAACAATTCTACCCACTATAAGTGGGTTAATATCAAGTGGCATAAGAACATGGATATATAGGTGATAATTCATACACTATACAAATTGCTTTGTTACATCCAAGACAGTACTGTAATGGCTTTTATGTAACATTGTTGTTCTATAATACAGTGGTGATACAGATGGGCGTGTTCCCATAACATCGTCTAGGTATTCAGTAAATGCCTTGAAACTTCCAGTGGAGACAACATGGCGTCCATGGTATTCTGGAAATGAGGTAATCACTTAATAAGCATTTTCATTTACCTTATATAATCAATGTTCAAGCAGCATCTATGTAAGGTAATCTTCTGCATACAAAATGCAGGTCGGAGGATACTTGATTGGGTACAAAGGGCTAACCCTCATCACTGTAAGAGGAGCTGGCCACATGGTTCCAAGTTACCAACCAAAGCGAGCGTTAACCATGATCTCTTTTTTTCTTCAGGGAGAACTTCCTCCCGAATCAAACTCTTAGGTCTACTTGGTCTCAGTACCCATAAAATTGATGCCAAATTTGATTAGTTTCATAGAAATTCATCAATAAGATTTTCGCCTCTAATTAGGAAAAGAATATAGCAACATGTGATTATAAAGGTAACAAAATTCAAGGACAAGTTTATACAAGTAATAATTTACACAAATACTTATCTCTATTTGAATATTAATATTCTAGCAGCAAAATATGAAACTTTTGTCTCCTTTGAAACCTTTTCACGCCAGAGTTCAACTGTTTAAGCTCAAGCAACTCGATTGCAAAGTTTTCACTGCCTTCTTCCTTCCGCTCTCATTCCAAATATGAGACGGAAATAAAGATTTCAAACTAAACCAAAGAATACATACGCACATTCAGAAACTCGAGCAAAGTAAGCTCATATTTCCGATCCATCGATTACAATAAAATGGACAGGATCTCTTACATAAGATGAACTCGAATTCTATAATCGCTTCTGAATAGCAGACATGCAAGTAAAATTTGGCAAAGAAGAAACAAAATGACCCTTAAAAGCTAACAAAGCAAAGCTTTAATGTCAAAAACAAATAAAATGAAAGCAAGCACACACGCTGTCATACATAAGACAATTATTCCTATAATAAGTTTAAGCTCCTCTTTAGTCATTACTCCTACAAGGCCTAAACAAATGACTAATTGAATCCCTACAGCGCTACCTCAGGCTATCAAAATTCATTTCCGCTCCACAATTAGGAGGGATTCTTAAAAATTCAATTCAACAGATCAGGCAAGTTACAAAGGGAGAGAAGTTAATTTGCACATTCAAGGGTGATTCTGTGTAACTTGTTGTGAAAGCTACTTCTCCATTGCACTGCACTGCATTTAGCTTACTTGTTGTTGGTGGGCACCATAAAGAGGGTAAGCTCCATAAGCAGCAGCATATATGCTGGGATCATGACGAGGAGGCAATGCGTAACCATAACCATCATAAATAGGGGCCCCATAATATGCCCCAGTCCAGGGGTTGCCGAAATCCATTCTAAACTGCAATCCAAAGAAATATCAATTGAGAATGAATCATCACAAATGTAATTTAATGATGGGCAGCATGAAGTCAATACAGTACTCTAGCACTACCAACATATTTTATTGAAAAATAGAATTCACAAAACTGAGTTTTAATCCGTTGATCTTAAAATAAAATATAATATAGTTCGTTTACATTTTAAATGATTATAAGAGGCCGAATAGAAGCCAAATTCTTTGAACAGTACTTGTTTTGGGTTAATAGACAAATGACAATGTGGGATTCTATCTGATTGAGGGTTTTACCTGCTTATTTGCTGGATTACGGCCCCAAGAAAGTCGGACTGTCTGCTTTCCAATTGTTGTCCCGTTTAGCTTCTGCAATGCCTCTTCAGCATTATTTCTGAAAAAGTTTATCAGAATATGTTGTTGCGAGTACACCAAAAAGAGATTAAAATTATGTTATCTGTCAATATGAAAAGTTAAAATATCAGAACATGTACCTGTTTGCGAACTGGACAAAACCACACCCTTTTCCAACAGGTATCTTAACAGAGACTATCTCACCGTACTGGGAGAATGGCTGTCTGAGGTCCTCATCTGAAACATTAGGGTCCAGTCCTCCAACAAAAATCTATAACGAGTAATTGGTTACATATATGAAAGTAGTAGTAGTAGTAAATCACTAGATTGCAACTCTTTATCCAAAAAACTGGAAAACTCACTGTTGTGTTGGTAGAATCTGCTTCAGATTGGCTGGATGTGCCATTTGACTGACCTCCTAAACAAGGAAACTTATAGATTCAATACAAAGCTGTCAAAATAGCAAGAAATGGAAAAAACAAAGCAAACAACCAAGATTTTTCTCACTGGTGGGATAACCAATAACCTAACTTTACTCACTTAGGTGAGGATCTAAACACAATCAAAGACAAATTTGGAGGAAAATAGAGTGAGATGTATTAAAAAAAAGAAATGAAGGGGTCTAAATCAATAAAAGGGGGAAATTAACGGCCAAGCATATGTTTAGAATAGTTTATTTTGAAGCTTAAAAAATCAATTAATATCATGCCACTCCATAGTCGACCAAATTGACAGTTCACATAATCAGAACCTATGAATGGGATCATTTTTTAACTACCCCAACTCCTATTAATGAAACCACCATCAAACATATACATTAGTAAACAAACGTAGTAATTGTCTTTTTTCTTTCTTTTAAAGTGAAAACTAAAAAGGCATATCTTACATGTATTTCAAGGAATTTACACCAATTTAGAAAGACATTGAAATCGTCATCTAAAGCACAAAACTTTGATTTCTGTTTATATTAGTAAGAAATGTAGTTCTCAAATTGAAGAACAGCTGAAAATTGAGAATGAAATATGTGGCTGGAAGCATTTTATTGGTACGAAATGCATTATGTACTTATCTTTTCCTTTACCCTCCCAAATGAAAAGAGATATATCAGAAATCAGAAGCGAGCAATGTGATTTGGCATACCCTGTTGATGGCCAGATGATTTTCTTGGAGTTGCAGCACCAATACGCATAGGCCTGCTGGAACAGTAAACACCATTCATCTGAGTCATGGCCTGGGATCTCTCATTGTCATCGCCAAACCTGACGAAACCATAGCCCTTTGAACGGCCAGTATTGGCATCGAAAACAACTTTTGCAGCTTTAACAGAAGGAAACACACTAGCAAAAGTTTCATGCAACAAACTATCCGTAACATCTGCAGCTAAATCTCCTACAAAAATAGAAAGGTCAGGAACATTATCTGAACCCTTGTCTCCTGTGCTAAATGATGCCCAGTTTAGACGGAATGCTTGCTCTGTATTGGGCATCAAAATTCCAGCATAGTTTTGCAGAACTTTCTCAGCTGTAGCATGTGAATAGAACTCCACAAATCCATAACCCTCTGATAGGCCAGTTTGCTTATTGCGAATAACCTTGATGGAGGAAATCTGTAAAATTATACAACACTCAGAAGCTTGGATATGAGAAGCACAGTCCACATCTTTGTTAACAAATTAAGTCTCCAAAATGCAGAATTTTTTTTATGTAATTGACTGGCTTTTCATCTAATTAAAATGAGAGTTCATTAATGTGCACACAAGTACGAAAATAAATGACATCCACATTTCTATTTCCACTATTCAACCATTAAACAAGTACGAATCTATTTTCATCAATTATGTGTAGGACCATTTTATTTTATTCCTGCAAAGGAAAAAATTTCATTCATTCCACTAAAAACAATTTTGGATAGCACCTACAGAGTTAACTGAAATCAAAATATCATATATCTAGTAAACGCATATATAAAATTTCCAAATTAAAGTTATTGGTCAGACTCTCTATGCAAAAAAGAACTTTTCCTCATAGAACTTTTCCTTTTCAATATATCAATGAAGTTGACATTTCAAACATGCATGCGTTGATGCGTTGACACCTTGTATATTACCGGTAACACAGAAATTAAACCCCACACAAAAAAAAAACATGTAAGAACCCAAGCCTCCGAAATAAACCACACAGCAAAATCCAACCAATAAAAAAATGAAAAATCTTAAATGCAACTCCCTAGATTTTTTTTTCACTGACACAATCTCTATAACACAAAAATCGAGATAAACTCTAATTTAATTTTAAAAAACCTAAAAAATACTAAAAAAAACAAAATTATGTTAAAAACGGAGTTTTTACAACGTTCTCGAAATCAGCTGATAATGAAAAATGCAAAAAGAAAAAAACACTCGTATCAAGCATTGTCAACTACAGCTCTTCTACATACGTTATAAATATAAACAGAAATTAAATCCGAACCCATTATCATACATATATAATATATACACACACATCCTCATACATATATATCTTGTAACAAAAACACCTTTAACAGTTCCCATTGTAGAGAAATTAAACAGCATTATATCAAAATTAAACAACAAAGAATTACAATTATTTTCATCAATTTGATGCATACGATAACAGTTCCCATTGATTCATTCTCTGTGTGTTTATGTATGTATACGTATATCGAGTGTGTATATGTATACCTCGCCGGTGGAGGCGAAACAGCGATGGAGATAATTCTCGTCCATCCAGTGATGCAAATCCCCGATCCAGACGGTTTTGTTCTCGCCGCTGGATCCGTTCTGGTGCTGGTGCGGGACGTGCGGCGGCGCGTACTGGTGGTGGTGGAAAGGCACGTACGGCGGCGCGTAGTGCTGCGGAGGCAGCATGTGGTGCGGCATTACCATGGCCGTCGGATACTGCATCGGAAGCCACTGCTGCGGCCGCGCCACCGCCGGAGACGCTGCCGGCTGCCGCGGAACGTTCTGCTCAGCGGACTGCGACTGCAACGAGGAATCGGAGCCGTTCGATTGTTGCATCCTAAATCAATGAATCAAAAAACCAATCAATCGATAAAATCAATAAACCGTGACCGAACAACACTTCCTCTTCCTCTCTCTCGCTCGCGCTTTCTCTCTCTCTCACACTCACTCTCTCTGTCTATTTTTTCTATAAATGGATGTGAGTGAAGTGTCGAAGGCCAAATAAGGAAAAAGCTAAAAACGGAAAAAGTAGAAGAAGCGCGAGCGAAGGTGGTTTCTAGAGAGAGAAAGAACGAATCTGGAATTGCGAAGAGAGAGAGAAGAGAAGAGAGAAGTGGGCGCGGCATGGAAGGGTATAAGAGGATGAAGATTTCTTATTCCTGGGTTACCTTCGTAAACGCGGTTCTCCTTTTCGCCGTTCGATCACTTTGCTGCCTTCGATTCCAGCCGTTGGATCTCATTACGAGGGATTTGGATTGCAACACTATTATGCTTTCTCTTCTATCTCATTCCGTGCCGCCGCCACCTTTCCTTTCTTTCCCTAATTAACTCTTCTCTTGGATTTTTTTTTATTCAAACTTATATATCTTTAAATCAATATAAAAATATATATCTTTTTATGCTACATTGCAATTTTGCATGCTTTTAATTTTTTTTATCTGATATTTTTGGTAAAATAGCAAGAAAATCAAAATAATATTATAGAAAATAATTTTAGTCTAAAAAATTTAAATTCTTATTTTATTATCATATTTTAATTTACTAAATTATCCTAATATATATTTTAAATAATTGTGTAGGTTTAGAATTATTACAACTATTAAATTACTACAAAAATATTAATTTTAGAAATTAAAATAATTAATTATTATTTAATTAAATTAAATTATAAATTAAGAAATCTACCGGACACGCAGTTTTATTAATAAAATTTTATAAAATATTTTTTATATTAATATTTAATTATTAACTATCAATTTTAATTATTTATTATTTTATATTATAATTTATTTTTTATTAATTTTTTATAAACTAATTTAAAATCTAAAATATTAATATTTTTTTATTCTAACTGAAGAAAATTGCATCTAAATTTGTTTTATTGTTGTTTTTTTTATTATCTTGCAGTACTGGATTTGGTGTCAGTGTTCTTAACATTCAGACATTCACCTCACGTCAATATTTTCTTTTTCACTTGTGACGCTTGAAATTCATTCTGGATAAAAACGACGTCGTTTATAGCATACAAGTCAAAATAACTTATAACTGCTTAAGATTCTAACTAGTTACATTTTTAAAAGATATGGACGATAATTTTTTTACACTATTTTGCCTTTGATTATAATTTATTAAAAATCACATAATTATATAAATTTTATTCCTTATTTATCATATTTTATAGTTTCAATAAATTTTAACTAAAATGTTTTTTAGGGGACAAACCTAATATTTTATCACATGATAAATGATAATGTTATTTATTATTTATTTTATTATGTTTTCTTATTAAATTTAACATGGTTTGATAAGTTCTTTCCCCTCCCTATACATATAATATTTACACATAAATATATACTGTAATTATATTATTTACTGTAATTTAAATTAAATTTTGATTATTTAAATAACTTTTAATATATTAATTATATTTATAAAATCTTAAATTTATGTGTATTTGATTGTAATAATTATATTTAGCATAATAAGAGGAAGTAAACAATTTTTCCGATAAGAATAAAATTTATTGTATTAAAAATACATGTATTTCTTAAACATATACATTAATAAATACATAAATTGTATTAAATATATATGTATTTTTAAATATATATTAAATAAAAAAAAATTGTAGATGATATTAATTAATAAATATATTAAATAACATTACTTATTAATTAA
The DNA here is from genome assembly GCF_000499845.2 of Phaseolus vulgaris. Lineage (NCBI taxonomy): Eukaryota > Viridiplantae > Streptophyta > Magnoliopsida > Fabales > Fabaceae > Phaseolus > Phaseolus vulgaris. The sequence continues at coordinate 1,576,114 of NC_023759.2, forward strand.
ATTTATGTGCGTATGATTTTGTAGTAATTAAAATTATTTAATAGTAGTAGTTTTTAATTTAGAAGTCAATAATAAAAAGTCCTATTGAATAATCATTCATTAATATTTTGAAACAAGTTATATTTATTAAACACTATATTTAATAATATTAATTATTTTTATTAAATATTACATTTAATAAAAAAAAAATTTATTATTTATATAAAATATTACATTAATAACACTAATTATATACCTTTATTATTATCCTATTATAAATTAAAGTTATCATTCTTAAAAAAATAGAATAATTGAAATATTTTTGGTCATTATGCTTCTTATAATAGACTAGGAGTAATAGAGTAAATAAAGTAATAGAGTAAATGAAGAGTTTGGGCATTCACACAAAATATAAATATTAGTTAAACTAACAAAATATCTATACATGTATGCTTCATCTACTAAATAAATAACATTATAGTTTTACTCTTAAGCCCTTTTACATGCACTTCTAAATTTTTTATCTCAATGTATTTATACACTCAATATATTCATAGCAAGTTATTACATATATAACAACAACACAAAGGAAATTTATTAAGAATAAACATAAAAACATTAAAATTTTATGTCATTGCATCCACAATGAATTTCATAACCCATTTCTAATCACCATCTTCTCATTAGACTTATACACATATGTGTTCGCCTATCAAGAATATTCCACAAGGAATATTTATCAATATTTTAAAGGATATTTTTTATAAAATATCTATCGATATTTTATGAAAGATTCATATTAAACAATTCCTACTTGAAACTAACATTATTCCCATATAAGCATTACAAAGTTCATTTTCATGAGTATAAGATAAGTTTAAAGCATCCGAAATTCGAGATCCATAGTGTGTCAGATGTGCAATAAATTTATCTCAAAGTTCTCACCACTTGGTGTAACTTAAACCATTAGTAATGTTAAAGATCTTTTGTAGATTCTCATACTTAATACATAATCTCACACTACAACTCATGAATTGTCCCAAATTTAAAACATATTATTCATATTTTATTTCCATATATGTATGTTCTTTCTTTCTCTCTCTCTACATATATATATATATGGTTGTATGTATTTATATGTATGTATACATCACAATTCACCTAAATTAAATAAACTAAATTAGTTAAGCACACAACTCAGTAATTTTTACATATAAGCATAAGAAACCTACTAAAATATGAGAATTAGATGACATCTTTGCTTGAGCAAATAGAATTCACTTACACAATGGTATCAAATGAAGTCCTCACTACAGTGATTTAGATGATACATTCACTAAACACATATGCTTTCATTCATTTAACAAAAGTATCAAACAAAACGATCACTATAGTGACTCAAATAATACATTCACTTAAGCATGTTTACTTAAATAATATATCATTTATTGTACATATCATTTTCAACATCTCATTCATATAGTATATTACTAATTAGTAATGTCTACAAGGAACATTAACTATATTGCAAAGTATTATTAAAAATATTTCAAAATTCATCATCACGTATACTATTCATATCAAAATTCAAAACACTTTAAATATTCTCAAACAAAATACAATCTATGCACAAAACTCAATATTATGACAAAGTTTTACTTTTAAAACTTGCTTAAACCTTAAGTTTTCAACTTCACTACTCTTACCAGAAGACTAAACTTGTATATAAGATACTCTGATCAACAATCTAAACATATCATCAAGTTCCTACATTAATAGAGATTCATTTTTGTTCTAGAAATATCACAAAGTCTTACTCATACATGCATTCCTTCCATAAAACCAACTCAAGAATAAAAGGACAAAGAAAAATTTACTAAACAACTTCTAATTAGAGAGAAGTGGTCTACTATCCATTAGGATCTTTAAGATGGACTCAAATTTATGAAAAGACAAATAAATCACTTCAAAATTCTAAAGAGAAAACAAAAACAAAATATTTTTAAAAGATGATGATTTTTGTGAAAAGATGTTTAAATAATTAATATTTTTATTTATATAATTTTTAACTTAAATAATACAATATTCATATAACATATCACTTAAACCACTTTCATCCGTTAAGCAAATTAAGTTATGACTTGGTAAACCAACTTATTATATTACAAATGCTTGCTAAACTAATAAACTATTTCGTAAATATAAAATGACATAAAATAATATAACTACATAAACTTTATTATATAAATGGAATTTGTGTTCATGAGTAGTAATGGAAGAAAAATAAATAAGCTACAAATTGTAAGTTAATAGAAATAGCTTGTAGTTTATAGTCAAGAGATAAACTAGTTTCTTATATGTAATGAAAATTAAATTACAGCAGCAGTGTTCATTTTACAAAATAAAATGAAAAATATTTTTTATTATGTATTGCACTAGGACACTTTTCATTCCATTTTATGGTATAGGATAGAAACTAAAATCCCATTCTATATTTTGAAACTGTTAAATGTTTAAAAAATTGGGATTATGAAATGTAAAAAGGGGTGCAAATAGGAAAACCCTTCGGGTCGAGTCTCATTATACGATATAAATCAATTAGGGAATATCTCCCTTCACCTCCATATTTTTTCCCCGTTCCACCATATTATTAAAAAATAAATTTTAGATTATTAAAAAATTAATTAAAATATAAATATTACAGAAGTTAGTAGTTTTAATAAACTCATAGTATTATATTATGTTTCTCTGGACCTGCACCTCATTATGGAGTTGTATTGGGCTTTCTCTAGTTAATTGATGGAAAATTCTTCCTGCACCCTATGGTTTCCTCCTGCACCTCCATGGGGTGATGAAAAGACAATTTTACTTTTAATAAAAAAAATCATATTTAGTACTTTGCGATTCATTTTTGTGTTGGAGACCATGCACCTCTTTTTTCTTCCTATAATCCTAACAGTGACATTATATTTGTTTTTGTGTCTTTTATTTATTATTATTTTATGTTTAATTGAAATGCAATATTCATACTAAAAAAACTAAAAATAATACCGTTTATATACAATTAAATGTATATAAATAATTTGAAATTATAAATATCTACCAACAGAGATATTTCACTGCTCCTGTCTTGTTAATAAACAATTTATTTTGATCTGAACTTTTTCACTTTACGATACTTCATGTGTTGAAACTATTACCCACATGTATATTCAAGTACTTTTAAATAAGCATCTTTGTAAAAGTTCAACTCTTGTGCCAGGAACTGCACCAAGAAGTGGGAACAGAATATTAAACCAACACTAATTATTTTTCATCACAAATCTTTACATAAATATTCCTCTGACAAATCAAAGTCAGAACTATATATGTAGCAGCAACACCATAATCTACAAAATACACACACAAAGCACATTTAAACTACATGTTCTGTGACATGACTAATTAATCAGCCACATTGATATTAATTAACATTAATGCATGAAGCATATAACTATATCTATATGTATATATATAGATATATCCATTTTATATATCTGCAAGAGAATAATGGTGTATATGTCTAGGGCTTTGGGGCACCATTATTAGTAGCTGCTTCCTTTGGTGTAGGGGAAGAATGTCCAGCACCAGGGCTGTGACCAGGATCCGTTGGTCGGAAATCATTGATCCATTTGTCTTCATTATTCGGAGAATCTAACGTTGTTGTTGTTTTTGCGGCGTTTTCCATTATGCTGCGCCGCCAGAGGAGATTAATGTTGTCTTCCACTGCACCCATTTCGTAGGTTCTCATCACATGCTCCTCTTTCAGTGCCCTTGCCTTAGCTGAAACAATTCCATTGAGAAAAAGCAAGCACAGAAGAACAGAAGTGATGGTGAACACGAGTTTCAAATTGGTCATGTGAAAAGTGATGAGAGAGATTGTGTTGTAGAGTTATAGATTCGAATTGGTTGCAGAATGTTGTGTGTGGAGGTAGCTATTTATAGGCCACGGGGTTTAACTTTTAATGTAAACTTAGGACAAAATATATATAGTTATAATATTAATTAGTGATATAATTTTTAATGTAAACTTAGGAAAATATATAGTGAGAATATTATAATGGTGAATGAAAACTTGTACATCATTATCATTATTATGCTTCCTAAAGATTCTCTTTCTCTTTTTCAATGGCGAATCTTCTAACTCTGGGACCACAGGTACCCCACTTTTTTTGCTAACATATGTTCATTTATTAAATTTTGAAATTTGTTTGAAGTGGAAATTTTGAATATTAATTTCATGTTCATGAAATTTTCAAATACTAATACCATTAGAAAATTACTAAATAAAAATATTAAATAGAAACTAATTTTAAAAATAAAAATAATTAATTAATATATTAAATAAATTATATATTAAAAAATTATTAATATTTATTATTAATAAAAATTTATAAATTAATATTTAATTAACTATTAAGTTTACTTACTATCTATAAAGAGTATAAAGTTATTGGTAACTGAGAATTTTGTAGTTAATTTAATATTGATTTATAAATTTTTATTAATAATATATAAACTATTTTTAAATATTAATACTTTTTAGTCTATAAAATAATATTTAATTTGATTAATATAATAATTAATTATTTTTTATCATTAAAATTAGTTTTATTTAATAATTTTTTTAAAACCTTCAAATGAATAAAGAAATATAATTTAAGCCTACTACATAATAATTAGGAGTGTGAGGAAAATATACTTTAACTGACTACAAAAGTCTTTAGGTACTTTTCTTTTGGTGCTTTTATTAGAGTATCTTCCAGTACAACTCTTCCTATTCTTGAATATTTCTTTTGCATGACGTGGTCTAATATTTTAAGTGTGTTGTGCAATTAAGTGGAGTTTGATTTTATGATCTAGCTTTTACAATGAAGTTTAAATTAAATATATTTTTAATCTTAGAATTTTATTTACAATAAAAACAAGTAATTTTATTTTGATTCTATTTTATGTAATACTCTATTTTTTATCTTTCTCAATTTAAATTACAACTTTCTTTTATCTGTACCACTTATTTTAAGGTGGAAAAAATATTTATTTTAGAAACTAAAAAGTTAAAGTATTTTCAAAGATCACTTAAGATAATATCATAATTTCTTTTCCATTTTTACATATAAACCAATAACAGTCATACATTAAGAGATAAAAAAAAATGAATATTTTTAATAAGAAAAATATTAAAAGTACCTTATTTTATATTATAGTTAATACAAGTATATTTAAGGTAATTAAAGTACCATCTAAACATTTATAATATAATATTTTCTAAAAACAACATGTTAAATTATATTATTTCTCAATCATTTAAATAATTTAAATTGTAGTGAAAACTCAATAGCACATAAGATATTGGCTTGATTTTTTTCCGAATTACATTCAATCATTCCAAACAATTTGACTTTGTGTTTTTTTACTACAATTTTGAAATATCCAATAAACACTTATTTAACTAGATTATGATAAAAGTAAATAAAAAATATACAACTAATATACTATATCAGTCATATTTATTATTATTATAATTATTATTATTGTTATTATTATTATAGTTATTGTTATGATTATGATTGTTATTTTTATTATTATTAATAATAATAAAAATAAAAATAAAAAATTTGAATTTTGAATTTTGACTTTAGAATAAATTTTGATTAGAATTTCGATTTGTAAATCAATAAAAGCTTGTGATTTAGATACGAGAACATGTAAAAAAAAATGAGAAATAACATAAAAATATATCGTATATTTAAATTTCAAAAGCATCATTTTTTATTTACTTTTTATTATTTTAATTTTATCATTATATTAATTAAATATGCTTTAAATTATCAACAATTTCATAAATATGGACCAAAATAACCATGTCTTAATAATTATTGCTTATATTAAAGAAAATTTGTAATTAAATATTGTTTAAAATATCATCAATTAAATGTCCATTTTTATTATTTTAGGTCATATTTTTTTAATTTGGTTTATTTTTATAAAGATCATTGTCACAAAAATGTGGTTTAAACATTCATGACTCAAAAAGTGTGTGATTTATAGTGATTCATAAGTTACATTTAATAAAATGTTACTTTTTCACTTTTTAGGTCACATTTATATACCTATACTCACTTTTATACCACATTTTTATTGTTTAGTCCATACATTCTTAAAACAACACTTAAAAAATATGGTATAAATAATCAAATGGTTTTATAAATGTGTTATTTTGTCATCCTTAAACCACACTTGTAATGTGCGACCTAGTTCAATGTTGTTCAAAGTAAAAAACGGTATAGTGAGATAATATTTTTTTCATGTGATGGCAAATGATTGTTGTTACTTAAAGTGCCAGCCTAACTGAGATATCAAGTAGCATAGTGATGTCTAACATGAAAGCTTTTTATATAAAAAAAAGTAAAAAAATGGTATAGTGAGATAATATAAACACACAATTACCTACTTCACACCAAACACAGGTGCACAAATTTTAAATTCAAAGTACAAGAAAAAAATACAAAAAGATATCACATATGGTGTGACAAATTAAATAACAAATCAACTTGATCAACATGATGAACCTTTCAATATTTCTTTCAAAAAAAAAATATTTATAAATATTCTTCCAAAGATTTATAAATCACAATAAAGATCACTTGATTTGAAAAGTATGAAAATTGTTTTCTTGAAAATCTTTCTTTTCAAAGAAGTTTTATCGTTTGTGTTAACATATGGGTTTTGGTCTAGTCCCCCATATTTTTGTTTTTTTATTTTTTTTATTTTTTTAATAATATTTTTTCATGTGATGGCAGATGATTGTTGTTACTTGAGGTGTCAGCTTAGCTGAGATGTTAAGTTGCATAGTGATGCCTAACACGAAAACTTTATAAAAAAAAATATAATAATTGATTATTATTAAAAATAATTGATTAATTTGTTCGTTCATCAATATGAAAAACACTTCTTCAAGATAATATATATAAGTTGTTCTTTAATATTTTGAAAACCCTAATTTAAAACACTTAATGACAATTTTGATTGATTATATTTTCATAAACTTTTATCTTATTTATATATATATATATATATATTTCTTTTGTCATGATTAATCAGAAAACAATTATCTCTTAAAAATTTAATTATATTAATAATTTGATTATACTAATGTGTTTTAAAAAAAGAATACCTTACAATTAAAAATCTAAAATGTAGATTAAAAAGTCCATTAATAGAATTCAATCAAATATTAATTCTTACATCAACAAAGATCTGCACATAACTAAGATGTTAAGTTGCATAGTAATATCTATCATGAAAGCTTTAAAAAAAACAAAGATAAAATATGAAAATTATAAGCACAAAATCGCTGCATATTCTAATTTTTATCATCTACTTGGAAAAATGAAGTGTGTAAAATTTGAAAATGAATTTAGGTATGTAAAACAAAACAAGAAAGTATAATGTGAAAATTGTAATATATATATTAATTGTTACATTAAGAAAGAATAGGAAAAGTTGATTGAGCATGAATAGTGTGGGCATTACTAGACACACCCCACTATGGTATGTTGTGATGAGACGTTTCTGGTGAGAATCCAACTTGACATTCCAAATTGTTGGCAGCCATAGCAAGATTGGGAACACTGAAAAGAGAGAATCAAGTTGTGATTGGAAGCAACTATGTCATTCATCACACTTCACGTGTTATTGCCACCCAAGTGAAGAAGAAGTGTAGAAATCGAGAAGTGTTAGTGTCCTACACACTTTGAATTCAACAAGTTTTTTTATTAGTTCAACCCCCATTTCCATTTTCCTACATGCTAATCTCACAACTCTCTCAATTATGGAACCTAATATGGAACACGTTTCTCTTCTCCCACTCACTCCACTACCAAATCCCATCTCAAGAAAAAAACACAGCATCTACAACAAGCAACCAATGCAAAACCAGAAATTTTCTAGTGAAATCACCATGAATCGTGTTCCTAGTCTTCTCATTGTTGGAACATGCGTTCACGTACGTTTAATGTTGATTTGTGATTTCAGTTCGTTTGTCTTGTTACAAGATATTTAAAGAGAAGAAGAATCACAGTTTTAAAAAGGAAATTTCCCACAAAGAGTTAGAACCAACGTGGGAATTCCTGTGCCAATCTTTTCATCCACATTGGTGGATTTCACATGTTTGAAACACAACAATGAGCTCCACTTTTACTTAATTGCTTTTTTCCACGTCAAATAATTTCACGTACCACTATAAAAAAATATTAAATAAAATTTGATTTTATTATTACCGGTCGGTACCTGACAAGTTTGTCTCGGTTTCGATGACCGACCACCCGAGTCAAAAAACATTTCAAGACATGTAATTAATGACAATAACGACAATTGCAACAACACTTAATGAATCACATTCATGTCCCAAAATATACGGGAAATATCCCTGACAAATCATCAACTGGAAGACTATACAAATATTTTTCAAATATTCCAACGTACCTATATACCAATATACCTCCCTATGCACAAAGTACTTACTTGATCGTCAGAGTACCTATTTCAGGTCTCCTCCGACTGAGCATCAGCATTTGAAGAAGTAGACTCGAATGAAGGAATCAGAGGATCACCGACATATCAACAATTATACGTCCAACTCACTGTCTAGGCCCTCTTTGTGTATAGAGGTACAATAACCATTAGCTACTTACTACTTTATGTTCTAAATTAGTCTCTAATAGTCTTTTACAGACCAATTTAAAATCTCAAAATATTAGTCGTTAAACTTAGGTAGTTAATTTAGATACAAATTTATAAACTATTTTATAAATTTTTATTAATAATAAAAACCATTTTAGATATGAATAATTTTTTAGTCTCTAAATTTGTACCTAATTTAGTTAATATAGTAAATAATTATTATTTTCTCTAAATTTAGTTATTATTTAATTTTTTTTAGTGTCCGTTAAAAATTCGGTTAAATAATAATATATATTATAAACTATCAATTCATTAGGAATTATATTAGGAATGTTTTCAAGATAACTATTAGCCTCAGATATATGGATAGTAAAATAACTAATAATGCGAAAGAAGGGTGTAATATTTAACAAACTTTGCTTAATAAATATATATAAAAAGACTTAAAAAGTGTTTCATTAGCATCTTCCTTTCTCTTTAGAGTATATGCACACATCTTATATTCTTTTAGAATTTGACGATGTACGTTTACTTAATTTAACTATTATTAATATGCATTTGTTTGTGCTAGTGGGATTTGGAATCATAAATTATTAATATATATCATGGTTTTTAATTAATTATGATGACATAAACACACTTCTCTAATTGACTGTTAAATACGCATTATGAGGAGAATCTAAGTAAAGATTTGTGGGGAACCAATTTGACCAAAGCATCTTCTTCTGAGGCTTGAGAGCTTATGTAGAGGAAGTTATTTAATTCCTTTTAAATTCCTCATTCTGGTTTCTATTCATTTTCACTATTTCAAATTTTAGAATGTTCGATTTTATAAATACTTATTTCTCTTAATTATATAGATGTTTTACTCGTGAATAAAGGGTTTTGTTAAAAGGATCATAGACATTGGATTTTATAAGCCCCGTTGATTAGAAAACGTTGATTTCACAAAATTTAAAATCCAGAATTACAAAAGTAAATTTATTTGTTTTGAAAATATATATTTCTATTAGCAATTCATTATAACAAGAGTTAAATATATTTTTCTTATTATATTATAACTCAAAATTAATTATTGTTTTTGTCAAACTTAAACTATTAAAATTAATTATTATCAGTTTTTTTTACTTAACAATCGAGTTTTTAGAATGAGCTGTATTATAACATTCAATCAATTATGAGTCAAAAATATATTTTAACATTTTAATTCACTAAAAATCTGTTGGTCACTTAAAAAAATCATAATAATAATGCATTCTAATAATTTTTTATTACAAATACAAAAGAAGTCTAAATAATAAACTAAGAACGAAAATCAATTTCAAATAACTCATGAAAAAAAACATATTTAATCTTTATAATAAAAATTGTAAAAAGATATTAAAAATTAAATAACATAATAAAATTCAAAAAAGAATTTGAGATCATACATGATAATATCCTCTCTTACAATTAGGTGTATTTTTCAAAATAATTATTGTAAAAATAAAGTCTTACCTTACATTATAAAATCATGATAAGATGAGTATAAAAAATTTACCAAACTGTTAATACATTTTGAATTATCTTAAATAAAGAGACATGACATTACATAACCTAGAATATGCTTTCCCCAAACCCCTAGTGTGAAAATGTGTTATAAAAGTGTAAGCAATCTTTACCAAATTGCGCACAAAAGCCTAAAACCAAAACCAAATGGTAGCAAAAGGAAGAAGGCACTAGGATCCTGTGGGGTTGAGAATGAACGTATGATGATTTTCTATGAGAAACCAAAATTATCATACATAGTCAAATGAATATGATGATTTGAGTTTACTTTGAAGGTGCTTTTTTCTCTCTCCATTAAAGGACACATGAAACGTTCATGGAGACTTGGGGTTTCTTCCTCAAGCTGGGGAACTTTGTTTACCACCCAATAGAGAGAGAGTGGACACCAAAGACCACTATTTCATCTTTGTGGTGTCAAATCATTTTACAATAACAAAATGTGTTTTAATATTATACCTTTTGGACTCATGGTAGGTTAGACAATTTTTTTTTATGAGTAATAAATAAATAAAATAAAATTAGGAGTGTCTCAATCCTTATACAGACATTTCAGGGTATCTTAACCCTTATACATACATTTCAGGGTATCTTAATCCTTATACAAATATTTTAAGAATGTCTCAATCCTTATACATAAAATGACTAAAGTTAACGTGCTGAGCACCTGATCAATATATATTCTTCCAGCTCTACATACCTTCAAACCAAACCTCATATGAAATGAATGTGAAACAACACCAAAATAAAACCGCTACTACCTAAGATTTGAGAGCACTGGTGAGAATGATTCATAAGAAAACTTTTATGATTAAATATCAATATTTTCATGCATATTTTTAGTTGTCCTGAAGTTCTACTTAACATTCTCACCGTGATCTTAAGTTATCTTCACTTATTTCTTTGTATATATTTGTTCTCGAGTGAAATTAGAATTGTTAGTGTTTTGATATTATCTATCTATGACTAATTGTTCAATTACCTTTTCATCAATTGAAGTTCTTTTTTATAGATCTTTTATATAAGTGATAGTGTATATCAAGACCTCACGTTGAAATAAATTACTTACCTTCTCTTTTTCTTTCTTTGATTTTCTAAAATCAAATTCATACTTTTTATTTAAGTTTTTACTATCAATAAATAAACTACTACAATACAAAAATACAAGTAAAACATTTTTTAAAATATAAAAAATAATTTTAAAAAAAGAATGAAATAATAGAACTAGAAAATTAATTAATGTTTAAAAGAATATGAAAATAAATACAAAAAATAAAATTAATAATATATACACGTGAACACTATTAAAGAAATTATTAAATAGTAACTAGTTTTAGAAAAAAATAATAATTAATTACTATATTGACTAAGTTATATATTTATTTTATAAACTAAAAAGGTATTATATCTAAAATAATTTTTATTATTAATAAAAAATTAAAAATTAATTTCTAAATTGATATTTAACATTAGTTTAGTGGTGACAAGATTTTAGTTACTAATTATTTTATATTTTAAACTAATTAATATAGAGATTAATTTATAATCTAAAATAATTAATAACTAGAACGTTGATAACTAATATTAGATACCAATTTAAAAATTAGTTTATAAATTTTTATTAATAATAAAAATAATTTTAAATACCAATAGTTTGTTAATTTATAAAATAGTATCTAATTTAGTCGTAATTAATAATTTTTTTTGTAAAATTAATTGTTATTTAGTGATTTTTTTTTATATATAAATATAAGTTTTATGTAATTTCAAATTATTTGAAATTTATTATATAACTTAATTTTAATATTTAACTCCTTGGGAAACGAGTTGTACCTTCAAATAATAATAATATATTTTGGAAAACATTGTTTCCTGAAAATATTATATTTTTTAAAGTAAAAATATGGGAAGAAATATTTTTGCAACTTCATATTATCAAGAAATAAATTTCCTTATAAATTAAAAATTCAATAATATTTTGTATTACTGAACTTTATTTGTTACCTTTGTATTCTGTTCAGTATATTTCGCAATGTCATGTTAAATGAATTGAAATATATAAATGACATTATAAGACCCAGTAAGAAAACGCACTATACAAGTTGAGTTCATAACTTATTTTTTATATAATCACGTGTTGCAATATTCATACAATTTAATTTAAATAATTTATCTATTGTAGTAAATAGTTTCTATAAAAAAAATACGTTTTTATGTTATTAATTAGTTCATTAATTTATTGGTAATAACCATATTTATTATTTTTTAAAAACATTGTAATTTAAAATATTTTATATTTTAAGCTATGTTACTTTTGTTAATTGAACCTCCATCAGTTTTTTGTTTGTTTCTGAAGCTATCTACCCATCTGGGCTTGGGATTGGGCCTGGACGAGATCAAGGGTGAATTTGACAAGGCAAATTCTTCCTGCACCATATCAGGTTTAACCTCCACCATATCAATTTTATAAATTTCCAAAACTACCCTCCTGCACCATATCAATTTTATAAATTTCCAAAACTACCCTCCTGCACCATATCAATTTTAACCTCCACCACCATATCAATTTTTTAAATTTCCAAAACTACCCTTATTCCAAATTAAAAAATCCAAAATAATAATTATAATTGAGAAATAAAAAAATACATGCTGGAAAAAAAATTCTGAACACAACTAAACTGGATAAAAAATTCAGAATTCAAAAATATGTTTCGAAAATTAAAATCCAAAATATTTCAGATAAAAGTTTCAAAAATAATTTTTCCCATTTTTGTGTAAGGTTATTTTCATCATTTAGGAGAGGTATTTTTGTCATCTTCTAGAGCTGATTAGGTGCATGCTGAAATTCATATGGTGGAGGGAGAAATTGCCACAACTCTTTAGTATTTATTTTTGCAGAATGTATTATTATCTATTCTGGATTTTGATTTCTGGAATAAAGGGTATTTTCGAAATTTTAAAATTGTATTGGGTGCAGGTTCAAAAATGTTGGGTGTAGGAAGAATTTGCCATTTGACAAAGCACGGGCTCTTTTTGGGGATTCTATTTGCATTTTTTTTTATTAACTGTTATTTCTTTTTACATGAGTTAACTTTTTTGTTTTTATTTTTATATTTTATTCTATATTTGTTGTTTAGTCATGTGAAAAACTGTCACAAAATGAAGAAATAAAGTCTAAGACGTAAGAAAAATCCTTATAGAATGATTAAAAAGTATTTTCATTACATTAATGCTGCGTATTATACTCTTAGGTATAAGAACTAGTTTTCCAAAAACAAAAATTTTGGATTTTTGGTTTGGGCCTTGGGCCCAAGTAAAAAATGTTAACCGTCCTACAACGATTGCTTCTTCCTGCACCCCATACCTTCTTGTGTCACCCCATATTAAATGTGAAAATACTTTTTTATCCTTTTTGTACCACCCCATATATAATTTGGAAGATGTTTTTGGATCAATAAATGTTCTTTAAATTTATAAAATCTAGAAGTCTTTTTTTGGATTTGAGATAAGTCTATGGATTATGTAATCCGGATATATTCTGAATTACATAATCTCATATCCAGAAAAACTTTCAGATTATGTAATCCAGATATATTTTAGATGAAGCTAATCTCATATTCAGAAAAGACTTTCGGATTATGTAATCCAGAAACTAACAACGCATTTGAAAAAAAAAATCAAATTACATAATCCAAAACCTAATCTCGTATCTAAAATAACTTATGAATTATGTAATCCGAAAATTTATCAAGAAAAGAAATTTATAAATTACTTAATCCAAAAGTTAATGTTCTATGTCAAAAAACTTTTAAATAATATAATAAAAAAACTAATAATATAAGACTTTCAACTTGCATAAAAGTTTGCAGTTTCAGCGAGTCAATAATAGGACGGTGATGATTGGGGAAAGAAAACGAAATACGCATGTTGGGACTTTGCGAGAGGGACGCGGAACAAAGCGGCAGAAACTTTGAACGAGGTTTGAATGGAAAGTGTTTGGGGAAAACCAAGCCAAACAATGCCTTATATTGGACCTCCATCTTATCCGCAATTGAAAAAAACTGAAAAATACAAATAATCGCGGTTGGCGTGTTTAATGTGTAAAATTAAAAAGTAGGTTGGTTTCGCGGCGCGTTTGGGGTCAATGTGCAATTAACGGTTTTTAATAGAATATGCCGTTGCGATGTTCCTTGCAGACATTCTCAGATGCCAAGTGGGTCTGAGTGAGAAACCGAGAGAGATAGAGATAGATAGAAAGATAGACGCACCTGTTAAGTTTTCTTCTCTTTCGGTTCTTTCTATTGCACGTTCTTCTCCTCTGATTTTTCTTCTTCTTCTTTCCATTTCGCTCTCTTTCGCCGTTCAAGGTACCTCTTCTCTCTCTCTCTCTCTCTCTCTCTCGTAATTTCCGTCGTTTAAACATTGGAAACGTCGCTTGCAATTGATTATCTCTGCAACTTCTCCTGTAACGATTTCGTTCATTGTTGTTTTTTCCTCGATTAGCTTTTGCTTCGCGTCTTGTTTGTGGCTTGAATATTCTGTTTCCTGTTGCGTTGCTTTATTTGGTTGCTTTGCCGCGATCTTGTACGATAAGGAAAGCGATAACGGAAAAAAAAAACAAGAAATGAAAAAGAAAAAGAAAAAGAAAAAGAGAGAGAGGGATTGAGATTAGGGCTTCGTTCTCTCTTACCTAGTTTGATTGATTCAACTGTATATAACTATTCGGAGAAGTTCAGTTAACTGCTTGATAGGGTTGATTTCGTAGTTTTCGTAACTCTTAGTTCGCGTTTTGACGGTTCGTGTTGTTGATTTGATATTAATGACTTCGGTTAGGGCTTTTGGTTTCGTTCTTCGCATGTGCTCAGATCATATGAGAAGCGTGAAGTTCATGCGCGCGCATGTGCTCAGATCATATGAGAAGCGTGACGTTCATGCACGTGTGAGAATGTTTGAATATGGAAGTGCGATGGAATTCAAATGAATTATCATCGGGAAAAAATGAAGGAAGGGTAAAGAAGAAGGATGGGTAAAGAAGACGTGAGGCCGAATTTGTCGTGGTGGTGAAGGAGAATTGATTTTGTTGTTGAAACAGGAAAACGACAATTCTTTTGTTTTTTCATCGAGTTTTTATTGCTTTTGTTCAGCGTTCATGCTTGGTCGTTATGCTATTACTTGAATGAACATTTAACTGCTTATTGAATGGTTTTATCGTCCCTCTTGTTGTCGATGATGTGGGGTTACCTTTTTGCAACAATTACTGATATTACTGCCTTTTTTAAAACATTTGGTGCAGGATTTCTCTGGTGCTGCTTTCTATGGTTTCCGGGAGCTCATAAAGTGAACTTCATTGCTAGAAATTTGATACATAATATTAGATTTTTTTAAAAAAAAAGTGGATCGGAATGGGCTCCAGTAAGCAGTCTGCTCGTATTCTTGATACGTTGAAAATGGAGAGGGTTAGAACTATTCTAACCCACACTTATCCATACCCTCACGAGCATTCCCGTCATGCTGTAATTGCTGTTGTTGTGGGTTGCCTCTTTTTCATCTCATCTGACAATATACATACTCTTGTAGAAAAATTAGACAACAATGTTAAATGGTGGTCTATGTATGCCTGCTTGTTTGGGTTCTTTTATTTCTTTTCATCACCATTTATAGGCAAGACTTTCAAACCGAGCTATTCAAATTTCAGTCGATGGTGAGTTTCTTTGGCGAATGTGTTGCCATTTATATGCTATTGTGTATCTTTCTGAAACATTTTATAAAACTAGAAATAATTAGGCATCCATTTGTGCAGGTACATAGCTTGGATTTTAGTGGCAGCTGTGTATCATCTTCCTAGTTTTCAGTCAATGGGAGTCGATATGAGGATGAACCTATCTTTGTTTTTGACCATATATCTCTCTTCCATCTTGTTTCTTCTTGTCTTCCACATTATATTTCTTGGCCTTTGGTATATTGGTTTTGTTTCTCGTGTAGCGGGAAAGAGACCAGAGATCTTGACCATTCTTCAAAACTGTGCAGTAAGTTTTTGGAGATTATTATTAGTGTCCCTTGAAGTTGCAATATTGTTCTGATGCTGTTTCTTTTAATGAATAATAGGTACTTAGTGTGGCATGCTGTGTATTTTATAGTCATTGTGGTAACCGTGCCATGTTAAGAGAGAGACCACTTGATCGAAGAAATTCTAACTGGTTTTCTTTCTGGACGAAAGAGGATAGGAACACATGGCTTGCAAAGTTTCTTCGGATGAATGAATTGAAAGACCAGGTTTGCTCATCTTGGTTTGCTCCAGTTGGTTCTGCAAGTGATTATCCTCTCTTGTCAAAGTGGGTTATTTACGGCGAGGTAATTAATATAATAATATAATTATTTGATTATAAAGTCTGCAGCCTTAATTTGTTTATAAATATATATGTATGTATGTATTCACACAAAAGTTATGATGCCAAAATTATTTTATGTATTAGATAGCTTGCAATGGATCGTGTCATGGTTCATCAGATGAAATTTCTCCCATTTACTCACTTTGGGCTACATTCATTGGACTTTACATTGCAAATTATGTGGTGGAGAGGTCAACAGGGTGAGTTGATTTTATGATGTGCTAAACTTTCTTATCTTCCTGCTTGTAGTACGTTTGATTGTTTTAAGTTGTTCAAAGTATAAATTTTTTCTGACATTAAGTTTTAATGGAAATTACTGACATGAAAAAAAAAATTATTTGAATACTCAGATCAATAAATTATGTCAGTTTTTATTCATGGCAGACGACTGCTGTTCAACTTTTTTGAAATTTTGCATCTGTTTCTTGTAAGTTTTTTCACTTGAGAAAACGTTATTTCTTCTTATATTCATTGGACTTTACATTGCAAATTATGTGGTGGAGAGGTCAACAGGGTGAGTTGATTTTATGATGTGCTAAACTTTCTTATCTTCCTGCTTGTAGTACGTTTGATTGTTTTAAGTTGTTCAAAGTATAAATTTTTTCTGACATTAAGTTTTAATGGAAATTACTGACATGAAAAAAAAAATTATTTGAATACTCAGATCAATAAATTATGTCAGTTTTTATTCATGGCAGACGACTGCTGTTCAACTTTTTTGAAATTTTGCATCTGTTTCTTGTAAGTTTTTTCACTTGAGAAAACGTTATTTCTTCTTATATTCAGCCAACCAAACAGATTTTTCAGAAAAAAAAAAACTTTTTAAATTTTTTTTATCTGTGTCTTGTAAGTTTTTTCACTTGAACAACGTTCTTTTTTCTTATATTCAGCCATCCAAACAGATTTTTCAGAAAAAAAAAACTTAAGTTTTCTTATGTATTAGTCTGTTTTGGTAATTTTAGTTATTTTATTTTTGTAATGCTGTTATTCTGGATCATATTTATATTTCCCTGCAAAAATAAATGTGTAAAGGGGCCATGAGACTTGTGCAACAGTGCTTATTGACTGATAAAAATTATTGTGGTTGGTATCACATTTTCAAATTACATTTATTGAGTGTCAACGTTTTTTCCCTCATTGTTTTCCTTTATTTCTTCATTTATATGTCCGAAAAATCAACAGGTGGGCTCTCACTCACCCATTATCTGTTAAAGAATTTGAGAAGTTGAAGAAGAAGCAAATGAAGCCTGATTTTTTAGACATGGTTCCTTGGTACTCTGGGTATGTACGTATTCGTAAAATATCTCCGTTCCAGTTATTTTTTTTTTTAATTTTATTGCTTGCAAAGGGGATATTGAAGGTTGTCTTGAATGTGTGGTTACACTTGCTAAATGATGCAGAACATCTGCTGATTTATTCAAGACTGTTTTTGACCTCCTGGTATCAGTGACTGTCTTTGTTGGGCGTTTTGACATGCGTATGATGCAGGTAACAATTTTATTGGCAAAACTTAGTAAATAGTAATCACTAACTTCCTAGCATTAGACCCAAATTAATCAACTATCATCCTAACACTAATTACACAGCAAGAAAAATGGGACTGTTACTGATTTTTTATAGCTCTATGATGTGAAGAAGTTTGCTTTATGTTCATCCTTAGTCTTGTTGCTGGAATTTCATTTGCTTGTATGTCAGTATTAATAACGAGTCTATTTTCATTTACAGGCAGCAATGAGTAGGGTTAGTGATGGAAATCAACAAGGTGACCTTCTATATGACCATTTTAGTGAGAAGGAAGACTTTTGGTTTGACTTTATGGCTGATACCGGTGATGGTGGGAACTCATCTTATGCTGTTGCCCGACTACTTGCCAAGCCTTTCATTCGAACACTGAAGGATGATGCTGAGGTTACCTTACCGCGGGGAGACTTGCTACTTATTGGGGGTGATCTTGCGTAAGTTGGCTGCACTCATTATTGTAAATTGCGGCTATTATCACATGATTTGGTCAATTTTGATTTGTTAGTTTCTTTAGAATAATAAGTTGACACCATTTAATGCCATGGTTCTTGATTGAGAATTTTGGATACCAAGCTCTAAAGTTAAATTGTGAAAATAGAAATTACAAGTTTTCTGTACTTCATTTTCTACATTTTTGCTGAGGGCTACCAACCAGATGCCACATCATATGCAACATATATTTTTAAGTAATGATGTACAGATTGAAGGCAAACTGTATGTTGATTATGGGTTTTGCTTTTATAAATGTTTCCATTGAATGTGTTACATGCGATCAAACATGTGAATATCATCTTAAGCTTATGGACCATGCTTTTGCAATTATCCCATAACTGCCTTCTTCCTTTTGAAAGACTCTAGCTTGGTACTACTAATTTTGGGCCTTAGCATGCTTTGATATTGATTGCTGCTATTTCCTCTTCATCCCTTCTTAATGGATTGGTTAGTCACTGATGTAAACGAATTCTTTTGAACCAAATATTTTGAGTTTGAGCTTATCCTGTGAAAAGAGAGACAAAGAGGGATTGTTCAAGTCTGACTAATTTCTTCAAATGAGCCAAATTTTAAAATTGAGCTTGACTTAGATCACTTCATTTTTTTTACCTTTTATATGAAATAGATGTTTATCAAACTTTAGTATTTAGTAGGCACCTTTACACTAGGTGAAGTAAACATAGAAATAAAATATAATAGGTTTAAATGTGTTTTTAACCTCTATAATGAATAGATTTTGATTTTAGAAGCTGTAAATTTTTTCTGATTTTTAGTCCATCTATAATTATAAATCAATATTTTTTTATCCCTAGTATTTTGTGACGCTTGTTTACTCCTTATGTGTTGCGTAAAAGTTTAAGTAATCATCCTAGGTGACCCTTCTAAAATTATTTCAACATCCCTAAAATAAATGTTACTTATCTATAAAGCTTAAAATGAATGTTGGAGACCAAAATAGTGATTTCAAATTTTAGAATAATAAAAATGAAATAAAAGTACTTTACATTGACTAAAACCAACATTTACTCATTTATAAGAACCAAAAATAACTATTTCAAATTTTTTAGAGGGATAAAAAAAGATGACTTGAGACTGGAAATTAAAATTTTAATTATAACTTTTCTAGTTTATGGAAATCCATTTAAAATATGAAACTTGATGATAATGATATGTATAAGACATTAATATATATATATTTTTTTAGTAAATAAAAATTAACTAACATCACAATCATGGGCTGTTAATGTCAATCATGGAAAAATAATTGAACACAAGTTTAAGCTTGGGCTTGTTTGTTTTATATTGTTAAATGAGTTTGATTGTGCATTTAAAAAGGCAGAATCGAATAATTCATGCTTAATTTAACTCATTTATATCCCGTAGTACTTTTGGGGCTTAAATAATATTAGAAAGATTTCCTAAATTTGTTTGAAAGGTCAGCTGATATAAAACTGCATTTTTTCTTTGTAGTGTCGTTTAAAGTTGTAACTAGCTGTCTCAATGTTCTATATCTATATTTATTTCCTTGAATGACTTATTTTTTTTGTTCTGTTGTAGGTATCCAAATCCATCAGCATTCACATATGAAAGGCGTCTTTTTGTTCCTTTTGAGTATGCTCTTCAACCTCCTCCTTGGTATAAAGCAGAGCAGATAGCTGTGAACAAGCCGGAGGTACCCTTAGGAGCTCCATTGAAACATTACAATGGACCTCAGTGTTTTGTTATTCCTGGAAACCATGGTTAGTTTTAGCTCCTGGATTGAGCCTTACCAAATTACATGTGTTATTTTTCAATGAGATCATTTAATGGCCATAGTTTCCCCCATTTTTGTATCTTTCTTGCTTCTTATTTTTCTTATATTATATTTGTTTTAGTTATTTTACCTCATCTTACTTTTGCCTAATGCCAATACGGTTGATAAAGAATAAAATTGTGTTCTCATCAGACTGGTTTGATGGACTCCAGACCTTCATGAGGTATATATGTCATAGAAGTTGGTTAGGTGGATGGCTCATGCCCCAGAAGAAGAGTTATTTTGCTTTGCAACTCCCTAAACGGTGGTGGGTTTTTGGGCTCGATCTAGCTCTTCATGGTGATATTGATGTGTACCAATTCAAGTTCTTTTCAGAACTGATAACGGAGAAAGTAAATATCCTGCCTGTTTTATCTTTTTCTCTTCATTTCTATGAAATTGTGAAGTTGCATCACAAATGCTCTGTGCATCACAAACCGTGTTTTATTTAAGGAACTGTGCACTAATTTTTTTATTGTTGGATGGAATCATTAGGATGTGATTATATAATTATAGATAAATAATTAGGATGTACTTGCTGATAAAGTGTTGTTCTTGACTAAATGCATATTTACTAACTTAGGAATCTGGAGAAATAATCTTATTTATCAAAAGCTCTCAAGAAATTTTTTAAAGTAGTCGGATTTCTTCAAAATAGGTTGAACCCAACACACTAAACTCTTGACTGTTCCACTCATTTCATTGAACTGTATTTTCTGAAATCTTGATATATTTTAGGAGTGTCTGAGTGTTTTTCTTGGTCACGTGTTTTTGTTTTTTTAACGTACTGTTTGTATTTGGACTATTAAAGTTAATGTCAGCTATCAATCCGATTGACCACAACATCTATTTTGATAATCTTTTTCATCAAGGTTCAAGAGGATGATGACTCTGCAATCATTATTAACTCATGAACCTAATTGGATTACTAACTGGTATTGGAATGGTGTTACTGGAAAGAATATTTCACATCTAATTGGATCATTATAACTGTGTCTTTGACTGTTGTTCACGGTCACCGTGTTTTTGTTCTTTTGATTTTTTTTCTTTGGACTATTAAAGTAATTGTCAGCAATCAATCTGATTGACCAAAATATCTACTGTGACTGTTTTTTGTCTAGGTTAAAGAGGATGACTCTGTGATCATTATAACTCATGAACCCAATTGGATCACTGACTGGTATTGGAATGATGTTACTGGAAAGAATATTTCACATCTGATTTGCGATTATTTAAAAGGAAGATGTAAGCTTCGAATGGCTGGGGACTTGCATCATTACATGCGTCATTCTCATGTAAAGTCAGATCGTCCTGTGCATGTTCATCATCTTCTTGTTAATGGTTGTGGTGGAGCATTTCTACATCCTACCCATGTTTTCAGTAAATTTAACAAACTTCATGATGTCTCCTATGAGTGCAAATCTGCATATCCTTCCTTTGAAGATTCGAGCAGGGTATGTAGAATGTTAATAACTAACTTGTAGTCATATCCTTGTTTTATATATATATATATATGTTTGTATTTGTATTTTACTAGCACATTATATATTTTTATATTTGATGCAGATTGCATTGGGAAATATTCTAAAATTTCGAAAGAAGAACTGGCAATTTGATTTTATTGGTGGCATTATATATTTTGTTCTTGTCTTTTCAATGTTTCCACAAGTGAGTTCCTCCATATCTTTATGTTTTTTAGTTTTTTTATGCTTTCAGTTCAATGAGTAATTGGAGATGAGTATTTTGTTTATCATTTAAGGTACAAACATCTGTTACTATTTGCTAAAGACACGATTGTTTTTGTACTTATTTTCTAGTGTGAGCTGAATCACATCCTCCAAAGTGATACATTTTCTGGCCACATAAGGAGTTTCCTTGGTACTGTGTGGAATGGATTTATTTATATTCTGCAGCACTCTTGTGTGTCACTAGTGGGAGCTATACTGTTGCTATTTGTGGCATACTGTTTTGTTCCACCCAAACTGTCACGGAAGAAACGAGCAATAATCGGAGTTCTTCATGTTTCAGCTCACCTTGCTGCGGCACTAATTCTTATGTTGCTTCTTGAAATAGGCATTGAAATATGCATCCAGCATGACTTGCTGGCAACTTCAGGTTTGGTTTTTCTATATGATGAATGATTTGTATTGATATAAACTTTGGTAACTTGTTCCACTCAAGTTGATAAATAATATATTTTAGCTTAATTACTGTGGATTCTTTTAGTATCACAAAATTTCATTTTTGTAATTCACACCATATTGGCATATCCATAAGGGCAAGTTTCATTGCTTATATTTCAATTGTTGTAGCTTTATTTGAATGCTGGAAGCTAGATTCGATAGGCTTATAAGTAACGGCTGGACCAATAGATCTAGTTATATTGATAAAACTCTTTATTTAGTGAATTTTGGTCCAAGATCCTGTGACTATACAAATATTATAGAAAAAGATTTCAGTACTTTGTAAATTGTGTGATGATAATATTTGGGTTATAATGTCTGAGTTATTTTTTTTTTTGCGTGTAATCCAGGGTATCACACTTTATATCAGTGGTATAGATCAGTGGAAAGTGAGCACTTCCCCGATCCAACTGGACTCAGAGCTCGGATTGAACAATGGACATTTGGACTTTATCCGGCATGTATAAAGTATTTAATGTCTGCTTTCGATGTCCCAGAGGTCAGAAAATGCTCTGGATTATTTCATTTTTTACTTTTCTTGAAACGGACCCTGTCACATAGATTGTTTTCTCAGGTCATGGCAGTCTCTCGGAGCAATATTTGCAAGAACGGATTAGAATCTCTTTCCCGGGGGGGTGCTGTAATATATTATGCTTCCGTCTTCCTTTATTTTTGGGTCTTTTCGACCCCTGTTGTTTCCTTGGTGTTTGGGAGTTACTTATACATTTGCATCAACTGGCTTCACTTACACTTTGATGAAGCCTTTTCGTCTCTTCGAATAGCTAATTACAAATCATTCACTCGATTTCACATCAATTATGATGGTGATCTTGAAGTTTATACTATGGCTGTTGATAAGGTAGGAAGTCATCACTCATTCAACTATTCTTCGGTAACTCTTTTCTTTCTCTTCTAAGAGTGTGTTACTTTTAGCTCAATCATTTAAACCCCTTCTCTTCTGCGAGAGAAAGTCTGAATATTATTATTAATAGATGAAGAAAATTGAGTATGCATTTGTTAAATAACTTCCTTTATGTAGTGAAAAGTTGTGCATATTTCTAGTCAAAAGAGACATGCATAACAACTGTTCTTTGCAATTAATGAAAGCTTCAGGTGCCCAGCTACTCAATGATTTGCTTAGAGATGACTGCAACTATCTTGGGGAATTTTGAGAAGAAAGAAATTGAATTTCATAACTATCATGTTTGGTTGCTATGGTGCTGAGATTTGATCAGTTTTTTTTTTTTCTGTTTCTTAATCAGTGTTAACATTTTCAATGTGTAGGTTCCAAAGGAGTGGAAGCTTGATCCGGATTGGGACGGAGAGGCGAAACATCCACAAGAGTTGAGTCATTTTAGAAGGTTTCCCAGCAAATGGAGGGCAGTCACCGCCCATCAGGATCCAGTACATACGGTCAAAATTGTTGACCATTTCGTTATTTCACGGACAGAAAACAATGAGTAATACTGCATCTAATGGGCCAGTTCAATGATTTGTTGATTTGGTTATATCCTATTTGTAACATTATTTAGGAAGCAATTTGAAGTAGTGGAAGAAAGAAAAAAGATTGGTGTCTGCATATTTGTTTCACTTATCATCATCTATTACTGCTAAGTGAGATCAACCCATGCTCAAGTGCTGATTCGATTGCTCGGTCTTTAATGCCAGTCCCTGACGAGGGTGCCATTGGTAATCAATTCAATCTTGATCCGTCTAAATGTAGAAAAACTAAAATCAGTAAATTTAGATAAATTGAATTAATGTTAAAATAACAAGTGTCTGATTTTGTAGATTCAAGTTTCTCAAGTGTTGGAGTCATCAAAATTCAATTCACATGCAAAGGCTTTCACTCTGTCACCTACGTCAACATTTTTCTTGCATAAAATATCTACTTCAGACACACCAAGCTAATTTGAAACTTCAACATACTTTAGATTAAAGTTTCCAAGAAGTGGCTCTAGGTAGCTAGTCAAAGAATCTTTCAAAGTAATCCTATTGTGTATTGCTGTCAAAATCAGCTATCATGGCCAACTATATTTGATTAGTCTGGGAAGAGAAAAGTCCCAAACCATCCACTCCCTGATCTTTGCATCAATTGCAAGCACATTCATCCACCAATCACTCTATAGCTAAATAATCAAACCCACATCACAAATATTTGAGGCAAATTGAAAACTTGTTCTTCCTCAAAGTATATTTATATATATACTAAATCTTCAGATAAGTGCACGAAATTATATATGTCAAATTAGTTATATTTGGTACGAAAAATATCACACCAAATAATGTATTGACCGTGACTTCGGTCATAAAGCTTAATCTTATTTCTTCTTTAATTTTGAATAACCAACAAAAATATGATAATTTAAACTTTTAAATTCAAAATAAAACATTTTAGTTATATATATCAAGAGGAGTTATCACACATTCAACTCATAATAATTAACCACTTGTGAAATTTCTAATAACATTTAGATAAAAAAAAATCAAAACCAGTTTTTTTAAACACTAAAAATATAAACAACTTCAAGTCATTAGAAACATTTAAGTAAATTTCCCTGTAATGGAACACGAACAAAGTCAAAGAAAACAACAGATGTTAACATGTAAACGCGCAAATCTTTTTAAACCAAGGCTATCTTCTATCGAAACTTATGAAATTTCGACCTAATTTTTGCAATTTCATTCTGCACTGTATGGCGCTGAAAAAAATTCACACAAGCACTTTCGTATGTTGTTTGCACTCAAGCAAGGAGGCACGTCCATAAATGAATCACAAAAAGAAGATACGGGGAAGAAAAACCAGGACGTTTTATTTTCGGAAAACCGGTTTTGTTCACTCTTGGTCTGGGACTTACTACGCCTTACTCCTTGGGTATTTTGATATGAAATTTTTACCAGACATTCGTCATTGTGTCTATTGAGTTTTGGCTGAGGTTTGAGCCCCAGATTCGTCCCACAAGATTGACAATAAATTTTTTTATTCGTCACTGCTAAGACTGAAAGGAAGGTTCGTTTGTGTGTGAAACTGTTTGATTTTTTTCGTGGGTGAATACTCATCCGTTTGACCTGAAATTTTTGCATTTCGTCCCAAATTTAGTGGAGATTCTTGGGTGGAATTTCAGGAAAAATCAATTCCGGGATAATTTTTCAGAAATTTTGTGCAAACCAAGGCTATCCTCTACCGAAACTTGTGAAATTCTGGCCTAATTTCTGCAATTTCATTCTGGGTCCGTATTGCGCTGAAAAAAAATTAACACAAACACTTTAGTATGTTGTTTGCACCCAGGCAAGGAGCCACGTCCATAAACGAATCACAAAAAGATGATACGAGGAAGAAAAGCCAGGACGTTTTGTTTTCGGAAAACCGGTTTTGTTCACTCTCGGTCTGGGACTTACTACGCCTTACTCCTTGGGTATTTTGGTATGAAATTTTTACCAGACATTCGTCACTGTGTCTATTGAGTTTTGGCTGAGGTTTGAGACCCGGATTCGTCGCACAAGATTGACAATAAATTTTTTATTCGTACTGCCAGGGCTGAAAAGAAGGTTCGTTTGTCTGTGAAATTGTTTGATTTTTTTCTTGGGTGAATACTCATCCGTTTGACCTGAAATTTGTCGCGTTTTGTCCAAAATTCAGTGGAGATTCTTGGGTGGAATTTCAGGAAAAAACTTATTCTGGGAGAATTTTTCAGAAATTGTGCACACCAAGGCTATCGTCTACCGAAACTTGTGAAATTCCGGCCTAATTTCAGCAATTTCATTCTGGGTCCGTCTTGCGGTGAAAAAAATTCACAGAAGCACATTCGTATGTTGTTTGCACCCAGGCAAGGAGGCACGTCCATAAACGAATCACAAAAAGAAGATACGACGTTTTGTTTTTGGAAAACCGATTTTGTTCACTCTTGGTCTGGGACTTACTACGCCTTACTCCTTGGGTATTCTGGTCTGAATTTTTACCAGACATTCGTCACCGTGTCTATTGAGTTTTGGCTGAGGTTTGAGCCCCATATTCGTCCCACAAGATTGACAATAAATGTTTTATTCGTCACTGTCAGGGTTGAAAGGAAGGTTCGTTTGTGTGTGAAACTGTTTGATTTTTTTCGTGGGTGAATACTCATCCGTTTGACCTGAAATTTGTCGCGTTTTGTCCCAAATTCAGTGGAGAGTCTTGGGTGGAATTTCAGGAAAAAACTATTCCGGGAGAGTTTTTCATAAATTTTGTGCAAACCAAGGCTATCATCTACCGAAACTTGTGAAATGCCGGCATAATTTATGCAATTTCATTCTGGGTCCGTATTGTGCTGAAAAAAATTCACACAAGCACTTTCGTATGTTGTTTGCATGCAGGCAAGGAGGCACGTCCATAAACGAATCACAAAAAGAAGATACGGGGAAGAAAAGCCATGACGTTTTTTTCGGACAACCTGTTTTGTTCACTCTCGGTCTAGGACTTACTACGCCTTACTCCTTGGGTATTTTGGTCTGAAATTTTTACCAGATATTCGTCACTGTGTCTATTGAGATTTGGCTGAGGTTTGAGCCCCAGATTCGTCCCACAAGATTGGCAATAAATTTTTTATTCGTCACTGCCAGGGCAGACAGGAAGGTGCGTTTGTGTGTGAAACTGTTTGATTCTTTTCGTGAGTGAATACTCATCAATTTGACGTGAAATTTGTCGCGTTTTGTCCCAAATTCAGTGGAGATTCTTGGGTGGAATTTCAGGAAAAAACTATTCCGGGAGAATTTTTCAGAAATTCTGTGCAAACCAAGGCTATCCTCTACCGAAACATGTTAAATTCCGGCCTAATTTCATTCTGGGTCCGTATTGCGCTGAAAAGAAACTCACACAAGCACTTTCGTATGTTGTTTGCACGCAGGCAAGGAGGCACGTTCATAAACAAATCACAAAAAGAAGATACGGGGAAGAAAGGCAGGACGTTTTTTTCGGACAACCTGTTTTGTTCACTCTCGGTCTAGGACTTACAACACCTTACTCCTTGGGTATTTTGGTTTGAAATTTTTACCAGACATTCGTTACTGTGTCTATTGAGATTTGACTGAGATTTGAGCCCCAGATTCATCCCACGAGATTGGGAATAAAATTTTTATTCGTCACTGTCAGGGCTGAAAAGAAGTTCGTTTTTGTGTGAAACTGTATTATTTTTTTCGTGAGTGAATACTCATCCGTTTGATCTAAAATTTGTCGCGTTTTGTCCCAAATTTAATGGAGAGTTTTGGGTGGAATTTTAGGAAAAAACTATTCCGGGAGAGTTTTTTCAGAAATTTTGTGCAAACCAAGGCTACCCTCTACCGAAACTTGTGAAATTCCGGCCTAATTTCTGCCATTTCATTCTGGGTCCGTATTGCGCTGAAAAAAATTCGCACAAGCACTTTCGTATGTTGTTTGCACCCAGGCAAGGAGGCACGTCCATAAACGAATCACAAAAAGAAGATACGACGTTTTGTTTCTGGAAAACCGGTTTTGTTCACTCTCGGTTCGGGACTTACTACGCCTTACTCCTTGGGTATTTTGGTATGAAATTTTTACCAGACATTCGTCACTGTGTCTATTGAGTTTTGGCTGAATTTTGAGCCCCAAATTCGTCCCACAAGATTGGCAATAAATTTTTTATTCGTCATTGCCAGGGCTGAAAGGAAGGTTCGTTTGTGTGTGCAACTGTTTGATTTTATTCCTGGGTGAATACTCATCTCTTTGACCTCAAATTTGTCATGTTTTGTCCCAAATTCAGTGGAGATTCTTGGGTGGCATTTCAGGAAAAACCTATTTCGGGAGAATTTTTCAGAAATTTTGTGCAAACCAAGGCTATCCTCTACCGAAACTTGTGAAATTCCGGCCTAATTTCTGCAATTTAATTCTGGGTCCGTATTGCGCTGAAAAAAATTCACACAAGCACTTTCGTATGTTGTTTGCACCCAGGCAAGGAGGCACGTCCAAAAACGAATCAGAAAAAGAAGATACGGGGAAGAAAAGCCAGGACGTTTTGTTTTCGAAAAACCGATTTTGTTCACTCTCGGTATGAGACTTTCTACGCCTTACTTCTTGGGTATTTTGGTCTGACATTTTTCACTTTGCCTATTGAGTTTTGGTTGAGGTTTGAGCCCCAAATTCGTCCCACAAGATTGGCAATAAATTATTTATTCGTCTTTGCCAGGGCTGACAGGAAGGTTCTTTTGTGTGTTAAACTGTTTGATTCTTTTCGTGGGTGAATACTCATTCATTTGACGTGAAATTTGTAGCGTTTTGTCCCAAATTCAGTGGAGATTCTTAGGTGGAATTTCAGGAAAAAACTATTCCGGGAGAATTTTTCATAAATTTTGTGCAAACCAAGGCTATCCTCTACCGAAACTTGTTAAATTCCGGCCTAATTTCAGCATTTTCATTCTGGGTCTGTATTGCGCTGAAACAAAACTCACATAAGCACTTTCGTATGTTGTTTGCACGCAGGCAAGGAGGCACGTCCATAAACGAATCACAAAAAGAAGATACGGGGAAGAAAAGGCAGGAAGTTTTTTCCGGACAACCTGTTTTGTTCACTCTCGGTCTAGGACTTACTACGCCTTACTCCTTGGGTATTTTGGTCTAAAATTTTTACCAGACATTCGTCACTGTGTCTATTGAGATTTGGCTGAGATTTGAGCCCCAGATTCGTTCCACGAGATTGGCAATAAAATTTTTATTCGTCACTGTGAGGGCTGAAAGGAAGGTTTGTGTGTGTGTGAAACTGTTTGATTTTTTTCGTGAGTGAATACTCATCCGTTTGATCTGAAATTTGTCGCGTTTTGTCCCAAATTCAATGGAGACTCTTGGGTGGAATTTCAGGAAAAAATTATTTCGGGAGAATTTTTCAGAAATTTTGTGCAAACCAAGGCTATCCTCTACTGAAACTTGTGAAATTCCGGCCTAATTTCTGCCATTTCATTATGGATCCGTATTGCGCTGAAAAAAATTCACACAAGCACTTTTGTATGTTGTTTGCACCCAGGCAAGGAGGCACGTCCATAAACGAATCACAAAAAGAAGATACGACGTTTTGTTTTTGGAAAACCGGTTTTGTTCACTCTCGGTTCGGGACTTACTACGCCTTACTCCTTGGGTATTTTGGTATGAAATTTTTACCAGACATTCGTCACTGTGTCTATTGAGTTTTGGCTGAAGTTTGAGCCCCAGATTCGTCCCACAAGATTGGCAATAAATTTTTTATTCGTCACTGCCAGGGCTAAAAGGAAGGTTCGTTTGTTTGTGGAACTGTTTGATTTTATTCCTGAGTGAATACTCATCTCTTTGACTTGAAATTTGTCATGTTTTATCCCAAATTCAGTAGAGATTCTTGGGTGGCATTTCAGGAAAAACCTATTTCGGGAGAGTTTTTCAGAAATTTTGTGCAAACCAAGGCTATCCTCAATCGAAACTTGTGAAATTCCGGCCTAATTTCTGCCATATCATTCTAGATCCGTATAGCGCTGAAAAAAATTCACACAAGCACTTTCGTATATTGTTTGCACCCAGGCAAGGAGGCACGTCCATAAACGAATCACAAAACGAAGATACGGGGAAGAAAAGCCAGGACGTTTTGTTTTCGGAAAACCGATTTTTTTCACTCTCGGTCAGGGACTTACTACACCTTACTCCTTGGGTATTTTGGTCTGAAATTTTTACCAGACATTCCTCACTGTGTCTATTGAGTTTTGGCTGAGGTTTGAGCCCCATATTCGTCCCACAAGATTGACAATAAATTTTTTATTCGTCACTGTCAGTGCTGAAAGGAATGTTCGTTTGTGTGTGAAACTGTTTGATTTTTTTCGTGGGTAAATACTCATCCGTTTGACCTGAAAATTGTCGGGTTTTGTCGCAAATTCACTGGAGATTCTTGGGTGGAATTTCAGGAAAAAATTATTCCGGGAGAATTTTTCAAAAATTTTGTGCAAACCAACAAAAAGTTGTGAAATTCCGGCCTAATTTCAGCAATTTCATTCTGGGTCCGTATTGCGCTGAAAAAAATTCATACAAGCACTTTCGTATGTTGTTTGCACCCAGGCATGGAGGCACGTCCTTAAACGAATCACAAAAAGAAGATACGGGGAAGAAAAGCCAGGACATTTTGTTTTCGGAAAACCGGTTTTGTTCATTCTCGGACTGGGACTTACTACGCCTTACTTCTTGGGTATTTTGGTCTGAAATTTTTGCCAGACATTCCTCACTGTATCTATTGATTTTTGGCTGAGGTTTGAGCCCCAATTTCGTCCCACAAGATTGGCAATAAATTTTTTATTCGTCACTGTCATGGTTGAAAGGAAGGTTCGTTTGTGTGTGAAACTGTTTGATTTTTTTCATTGGTGAATACTCATCCGTTTGACCTGAAATATGTCGCGTTTTGTCCCAAAAATCAGTGGAGAGTCATGGGTGGAATTTCAGGAAAAAACTATTCCGGGAGAGTTTTTCAGAAATTTTGTGCAAACCAAGGCTATCCTCTACCGAAACTTGTGAAATTCCGGACTAATTTTTGCAATTTAATTCTGGGTCCGTATTGCGCTGAAAAAAATTCACACAAGCACTTTCGTATGTTGTTTGCACGCAGGCAAGGAGGCACGTCCATAAACGAATTACAAAAAGAAGATATGACGTTTTGTTTTCAGAAATTCGGTTTTGTTCACTCTTGGTCTGGGACATACTACGCCTTACTCCTTGGGTATTTTGGTCTGAAATTTTTACCAGACATTCGTCACTGTGTCTATTGAGTTTTGGCTGAGGTTTGAGACCCGGATTCGTCGCACAAGATTGACAATAAATTTTTTATTCGTACTGCCAGGGCTGAAAAGAAGGTTCGTTTGTCTGTGAAATTGTTTGATTTTTTTCTTGGGTGAATACTCATCCGTTTGACCTGAAATTTGTCGCGTTTTGTCCAAAATTCAGTGGAGATTCTTGGGTGGAATTTCAGGAAAAAACTTATTCTGGGAGAATTTTTCAGAAATTGTGCACACCAAGGCTATCCTCTACCGAAACTTGTGAAATTCCGGCCTAATTTCTGCAATTTCATTATGGGTCCGTATTACGCTGAAAAAAAATTCAGACAAGCACTTTCGTATGTTGTTTGCACCCAAGCAAGGGGGCACGTCCATAAACGAATCACAAAAAGAAGATACGACATTTTGTTTTCGAAAAACCGGTTTTGTTCACTCTCGGTCTGGGAATTACTACGCCTTACTCCTTCGGTATTTTGGTATGAAATTTTTAGCAGACATTCGTCACTGTGTCTATCGAGTTTTGGCTATGGTTTGAGCCCCAGATTCGTCCCACAAGATTCGCAATAAATTTTATATTCGTCACTGCCAGGGCTGAAAGGAAGGTTAGTTTGTGTGTGAAACTGTTTGATTTTTTTAGTAGGTGAATTCTTATCCGTTTGACCTGAAATTGGTCGCATTATGTCCCAAATTCAGTGGAGATTTTTAGGTGGAATTTCAGGAAAAAACTATTCCGGGAGAATTTTTCAGAAATTCTGTGCAAACCAAGGCTATCCTCTACCGAAACTTGTGAAATTCCGGCTTAATTTCTGCAATTTAATTCCGTGTCTGTATTGCGCTGAAAAAAATTCACACAAACACTTTCGTATGTTGTTTGCACCTAGACAAGAAGGCACGTCCATAAACGAATCACAAAATGAAGATACGACGTTTTGTTTTCGGAAAACCGGTTTTGTTCACTCTCTGTCTAAGACTTACTACGCCTTACTCCTTTGGTATTTTGGTCTGAAATTTTTACCGGACATTCGTCACTGTGTCTATTGAGTTTTGGCTGAGGTTTGAGCCCCAGATTCATCCCACAAGATTCGCAATAACCTTTTTGTTCGTCACTGCCAGAGCTGAAAGGAAGGTTCGTTTGTGTGTGAAACTGTTTGATTATTTTAATGGGTGAATACTCATCCGTTTGACCTGAAATATGTCGCGTTTTGTCCTAAATTCAGTGGATATTTTTGGGTGGAATTTCAGGAAAAAACTATTTCGGGATAATTTTTCAGAAATTTTGTGCAATTCAAGGTTGTCCTCTACCGAAACTTGTGAAATTCTGGCCTAATTTATGCAATTTCATTATGGGTCCGTATTGCACTGTAAAAAAATTCACACAAACACTTTCGTATGTTGTTTGCACCCAGGCAAGGAGGCACGTCCATAAACGAATCACAAAAACAAGATACGACGTTTTGTTTTCGGAAAACCGGTTTTGTTCACTCTTGGTCTGGGACTTACTACGCCTTACTTCTTGGGTATTTTGGTCTGAAATTTTTACCAGACATTCGTTACTGTGTATATTGAATTTTTACAAGATGGGCAATAAATTTTTTATTCGTCATTGCCAGGGCTGAAACGAAGGTTTATTTGTGTGTGAAACTGTTTGATTTTTTTCATGGGTGAATACTCATCCGTTTGACCTGAAATTTGTCGCGTTTTGTCCCAAATTAAATGGAGATTCTTTGGTAGAATTTCAAGAAAAATCTATTCCGGAAGAATTTTTCAGAAATTTTGTGCAAACCAAGGCTATATCCTCTACCGAAACTTGTGAAATTCCGGCCTAATTTTTGCAAATTATTCTGGGTCCGTATTGCGCTGAAAAAATTCACACAAGCACTTTCGTATGTTGTTTGCACAAGGCAAGGAGACACTTCCATAAACGAATCACAAAAAGAAGATACAACGTTTTGTTTTTGGAAAACCTGTTTTGTTCACTCTTGGTCTGGGACTTAGTACGCCTTACTCCTTGGGTATTTTGGTCTGAAATTTTTACTAACATTCGTCACTGTGTCTATTGAGTTTTGCTGAGGTTTGACCCTAGATTCGTCACATAAGATTGGCAATACATTTTTTATTCGTCACTGCGAGAACTGAAAGGAAGGTTGTTTGTGTGTGAAACTGTTTGATTCTTTCGTGCGTGAATACTCATCCGTTTGACCTGAAACTTGTCGCGTTTTGTCCCAAATTCAGTGGTAATTCTTGGGTGGAATTTCAGGAAAAAACTATTATGGGAGAATTTTTCAGAAATTTTTTGCAAACCAAGGCTATCCTCTACCGAAACTTGTGAAATTCCTGCCTAATTTCTGCAATTTCATTTGGGTCCGTATTGCGCTGGAAAAAATTCACACAAGCACTTTCGTATGTTGTTTGCACAAAGGCAAGGAGGCACTTCCATAAACGAATCACAAAAAGAAAATACGACGTTTTGTTTTGGAAAACCAGTTTTGTTCACTCTGGTCTGGGACTTAGTACGCCTTACTCCTTGGGTATTTTGGTCTGAAATTTTTACTAACATTCGTCACTGTGTCTATTGAGTTTTGCTGAGGTTTGACCCTAGATTCGTCACATAAGATTGGCAATAAATTTTTTATTCGTCACTGCGAGAACTGAAAGGAAGTTCGTTTGTGTGTGAAACTGTTTGATTCTTTCGTGCGTGAATACTCATCCGTTTGACCTGAAACTTGTCGCGTTTTGTCCCAAATTCAGTGGTGATTCTTGGGTGGACTTTCAGGAAAAAACTATTATGGGAGAATTTTTCAGAAATTTTTGCAAACCAAGGCTATCCTCTACCGAAACTTGTGAAATTCCGGCCTAATTTATGCAATTTCATTCTGGGTCCGTATTGCGCTGAAAAAAATTCAGACAAGCACTTTCGTATGTTGTTTGCACCCAGGCAAGGAGGCATGTCCATAAACGAATCACAAAAAGAAGATACGGCGTTTTGTTTTCAGAAAACCGGTTTTGTTCACTCTGGTCTGGGACTTACTACGCCTTACTCCTTGGGTTTTTGGTCTGAAATTTTTACCAGACATTCGTCACTGTGTCTATTGAGTTTTGGCTGAGGTTTGAGCCCCATATTCGTCCCACAAGATTGGCAATAAATTTTTTATTCCTCACTGCCAGGGCTGAAAGGAAGGTTTATTGATGTGAAACTGTTTGATTTTTTCGTGGGTGAATACTCATCCGTTTGACCCAAATTTGTCGCGTTTTGTCCCAAATTAATGGAGATTCTTGGGTGGAATTTCAGGAAAAAACTATTCCGGGAGAATTTTTCAGAAATTTTGTGCAAACCAAGGATATCCTCTACCGAAACTTGTGAAATTCTGGCTTAATTTCTGAATTTCATTGTGGTCCGTATTGCGCTGAAAAAAATTCACACAAGCACTTTCGTATGTTGTTTGCACCCAGGCAAGGAGGCACGTCCATAAAGAATCACAAAAAGAAGATACGGCGTTTTTTTTTCGGAAAACCGGTTTTGTTCACTCTCGGTCTGGGACTTATTACGCTTTACTTCTTGGGTATTTTAGTCTGAAATTTTACCAGACATACGTCATTGGTATCCCACAAATTGGCAATAATTTTTTATTCGTCACTGCAGGCTGAAAGGAAGGTTCGTTTGTGTGTGAAACTGTTCGATTTTTTCTGGGTGAATACTCATCCGTTTGACCTGAAATTTTCACGTTTTGTCCCAATTCAGTGGAGATTTTGGGTGGAATTTCAGGAAAAAACTATTCCGGGAGAATTTTTCAGGAATTTTGTACAAACCAAGGCTATCCTCTACCGAAACTTGTAAATTTCGGCCTAATTCTGCAATTTATTCTGGTCCGTATTGCGCTGAAAAAAATTCACACAAGCACTTTCGTATGTTGTTTGCACCTAGGCAAGGAGGCACGTCCATAAACGAATCACAAAAAGAAGATACGGGGAAGAAAAGCCAGGACGTTTTGTTTTCGGAAAACCGGTTTTGTTCACTCTCGGTCTGGGACTTACTACGCCTTACTCCTTGGGTATTTTGGTATGAAATTTTTACCAGACATTCGTCACTGTGTCTATTGAGTTTTGGCTGAGTTTGACCCAGATTCGTCCACAAGATTGGCAATAAATTTTTTATTCGTCACTGCAGGCTGAAAGGAAGGTTCGTTTGTATGTGAAACTGTTTGATTTTTTTCGTGGGTGAATACTCATCCGTTTGACCTGAAATTGTCGCGTTTTGTCCCAAATTCAGTGGAGATTCTTGGGTGGAATTTCAGGAAAAAATATTATGGGAGAATTTTTAGAAATTTTGTGCAAACCAAGGCTATCCTCTACCGAAACTTGTAAATTCCGGCCTAATTCTGCAATTTATTCTGGGTCCGTATTGTCTGAAAAAACACAAGCACTTTCGTATGTTGTTTGCACCCAGGCAAGGAGGCACGTCCATAAACGAA
Source organism: Phaseolus vulgaris (assembly GCF_000499845.2). Lineage (NCBI taxonomy): Eukaryota > Viridiplantae > Streptophyta > Magnoliopsida > Fabales > Fabaceae > Phaseolus > Phaseolus vulgaris. Next base: position 1,611,974 of record NC_023759.2, read on the forward strand.
TCAAAAAAGAAGATACGACGTTTTGTTTTGGAAAACCGGTTTTGTTCACTCTCGGTCTGGGACTTACTACGCCTTACTCCTTGGGTATTTTGGTCTAAATTTTTACCAGACATTCTTCACTTGTCTATTGAGTTTTGGCTGAGGTTTGAGCCCCAGATTCGTCCCACAAGATTGGCAATAAATTTTTTATTCGTCACTGCCAGGGCTGAAAGGAAGGTTTTTGTGTGTGAAACTGTTTGATTTTTTCGTGGGTGAATACTCATCCGTTTGACCTAAATTTGTCGCGTTTTGTCCCAAATTCAGTGGAGATTCTTGGGTGGAATTTCAGAAAAAACTATTCTGGGAGAATTTTTCAGAAATTTTGTGCAAACCAAGGTATCCTCTACCGAAACTTGTGAAATTCCGGCCTAATTTCTGAATTTCATTTGGGTCCGTATTGCGCTGAAAAAAATTCACACAAGCACTTTCGTATGTTGTTTGCACCCAGGCAAGGAGGCACGTCCATAAACGAATCACAAAAAGAAGATACAGGCGTTTTTTTTCGGAAAACCGGTTTTGTTCATCTCGGTCTGGGACTTACTACGCCTTACTCTTGGGATTTTGGTCTGAAATTTTACAGACATTCGTCACTGTGTCTATTAGTTTTGGCTGAGGTTTGAGCCCCAGATTCGTCCCACAAGATTGGCAATAATTTTTTATTCGTCACTGTCAGGGCTGAAAGGAAGGTTCTTTGTGTGTGAAACTGTTTGATTTTTTTCGTGGGTGAATACTCATCCGTTTGACCTGAAATTTGTCGCGTTTTGTCCCAAATTCAGTGGAGATTCTTGGGTGGAATTTCAGGAAAAAATATTCCGGGAGAATTTTTCAGAAATTTTGTGCAAACCAAGGCTATCCTCTACCGAACTTGTGAAATTCCGGCCTAATTTCTGCAATTTCATTCTGGGTCCGTATTGCGCTGAAAAAAATTCACACAACACTTTCGTATGTTGTTTGCACCCAGGCAAGGAGGCACGTCCATAAACGAATCACAAAAAGAAGATACGGGAAGAAAAGCAGGACGTTTTGTTTTCGGAAAACCGGTTTTGTTCACTCTCGGTCTGGGACTTACTACGCCTTATCCTTGGGTATTTTGGTCTGAAATTTTTACCAGACATTCGTCTTGTCTATTAGTTTTGGCTGAGGTTTGATCCCAGATTCGTCCCACAAGATTGGCAATAAATTTTTATTGTCACTGCAGAGTAAAGGAAGTTCGTTTGTGTGTGAAACTGTTTGATTTTTTCTTGGTGAATACTCATCCGTTTGACCTAAATTTGTCAGTTTTGTCCCAAATTCAGTGGAGATTCTTGGGTGGAATTTCAGGAAAAAACTATTCCGGAGAATTTTTCAGAAATTTTGTGCAAACCAAGGATATCCTCACCGAAACTTGTGAAATTCCGGCCTAATTTCTGCAATTTCATTTGGGTCCGTATTGGCTGAAAAAAATTCACACAAGCACTTTCGTATGTTGTTTGCACCCAGGCAAGGAGGCACGTCCATAAACGAATCACAAAAAGAAGATACGGGGAAGAAAAGCCAGGACGTTTTGTTTTCGGAAAACGGTTTTGTTCACTCTCGGTCTGGACTTACTACGCCTTACTCCTTGGGTATTTTGGTCTGAAATTTTTACCAGACATTCGTCACTGTGTCTATTGAGTTTTGGTGAGGTTTGAGCCCAGATTCGTCCACAAGATTGGCAATAAATTTTTTATTCGTCACTGCCAGGGCTGAAAGGAAGTTCGTTGTGTGTGAAACTGTTTGATTTTTTTCGTGGGTGAATACTCATCCTTTGACCTGAAATTTGTCGCATTTTGTCCAAATTCAGTGGAGATTCTTGGGTGGAATTTCAGGAAAAAACTATTCGGGAGAATTTTTCAGAAATTTTGTGCAAACCAAGGCTATCCTCTACCGAAACTTGTGAAATTCCGGCCTAATTTCTGCAATTTCATTCTGGTCCGTATTGCGCTGAAAAAAATTCACACAAGCATTTCGTATGTTGTTTGCACCAGGCAAGGAGGCACGTCCATAAACGAATCACAAAAAGAAGATACGGGAAGAAAAGCAGGACGTTTTGTTTTCGGAAAACCGGTTTGTTCACTCTCGGTCTGGGACTTACTACGCCTTACTCCTTAGGTATTTTGGTCTGAAATTTTTACCAGACATTCGTCACTGTGTCTATTGAGTTTTGGCTGAGGTTTGAGCCCCAGATTCGTCCCACAAGATTGGCAATAAATTTTTTATTCGTCACTGCCAGGGCTGAAAGGAAGGTTCGTTTGTGTGTGAAACTGTTTGATTTTTTTCGTGGGTGAATACTCATCCGTTTGACCTGAAATTTGTCGCGTTTTGTCCCAAATTCAGTGGAGATTCTTGGGTGGAATTTCAGGAAAAAACTATTCCGGGAGAATTTTTCAGAAATTTTGTGCAAACCAAGGTATCCTCTACCGAAACTTGTGAAATTCCGGCCTAATTTCTGCAATTTCATTCTGGGTCCGTATTGCGCTGAAAAAAATTCACACAAGCACTTTCGTATGTTGTTTGCACCCAGGCAAGGAGGCACGTCCATAAACGAATCACAAAAAGAAGATACGGGGAAGAAAAGCCAGACGTTTTGTTTTCGGAAAACCGATTTTGTTCACTCTCGGTCTGGGACTTACTACGCCTTACTCCTTGGTATTTTGGTTGAAATTTTTACCAGACATTCGTCACTGTGTCTATTGAGTTTTGGCTGAGGTTTGAGCCCAGATTCTCCCACAGATTGGCAATAAATTTTTTATTCGTCACTGCCAGGGCTGAAAGGAAGGTTCGTTTGTGTGTGAAACTGTTTGATTTTTTTCGTGGGTGAATACTCATCCGTTTGACCTAAATTTGTCGCGTTTTGTCCCAAATTCAGTGGAGATTCTTGGGTGGAATTTCAGGAAAAAACTATTCGGGAGAATTTTTCAGAAATTTTGTGCAAACCAAGGTATCCTCTACCGAAACTTGTGAAATTCCGGCCTAATTTCTGCAATTTCATTTGGGTCCGTATTGCGCTGAAAAAAATTCACACAAGCACTTTCGTATGTTGTTTGCACCCAGGCAAGGAGGCACGTCCATAAACGAATCACAAAAAGAAGATACGGGGAAGAAAAGCAGGACGTTTTGTTTTCGGAAAACGGTTTTGTTCACTCTCGGTCTGGGACTTACTACGCCTTACTCCTTGGGTATTTTGGTCTGAAATTTTTACCAGAATTCGTCACTGTGTCTATTGAGTTTTGGCTGAGGTTTGAGCCCAATTCGTCCCACAAGATTGGCAATAAATTTTTTATTCGTCACTGCAGGCTGAAGGAAGGTTCGTTTGTGTGTGAAACTGTTTGATTTTTTTCGGGGTGAATACTCATCCGTTTGACCTGAATTTGTCGCTTTTGTCCCAAATTCAGTGGAGATTCTTGGGTGGAATTTCAGGAAAAAACTATTCGGAGAATTTTTCAGAAATTTTGTGCAAACCAACGCTATCATCTACCGAAACTTGTGAAATTCCATCCTAATTTCTGCAATTTCATTCTTGGTCCGTATTGCGCTGAAAAAAATTCACACAAGCACTTTCGTATGTTTTTTGCACCTAGGCAAGGAGGCACGTCCATAAACGAATCTAAAAAGAAGATACGGGGAAGAAAAGTCAGGACGTTTTGTTTTCGGAAAACCGATTTTGTGCACTCTTGGTCTGAGACTTACTACGCCTTACTCCTTGGGTATTTTGGTCTGAGATTTTTACCAGACATTGGACACTGTGTCTATTGAGTTTTGGCTTAGGTTTGAGCCTCAGATTCGTCCCACAAGATTGGCAATAAATTTTTTATTCGTCACTGTCAGGGCTGAAAGGAAGGTTCGTCTGTGTGTGAAACTTTTTGATTTTTTTCGCAGGTGAATACTCATCCGTTTGACCTAAAATTTGTCGCGTTTTGTACCAAATTCAGTAGAGATTCTTGGGTGGAATTTCAGGAAAAAACTATTCAAGGAGAATTTTTTAAAAATTTTGTGCAAACCAAGTCTATCCTTTTAAGAAACTTGTAAAATTTCGGCCTAATTTCTGCAATTTCATTATGTGTCCGTATTGCGCTGAAAAAAATTCATACAAGCACGTTTGTATGTTGTTTGTACCCAGGAAAGGAGGCACGTCCATAAACGAATAAAAAAAAAATATACGGGAAAGAAAAGCTAGGACGTTTTGTTTTCGAAAAACTGGTTTTGTTCATTCTCGGTCTAGGACTTACTACACCTTACTCCTTGAGTATTTTGGTCTTAAATTTTTACCAGACATTCGTCACTTTGTCTATTGAGTTTTGGCTGAGGTTTGAGCTCCAGATTCATCTCACAAGAATGGTAATAAATTTTTTATTCGTCACTGTCATGGCTGAAAGAAATGTTCGTTTGTGTGTGAAACTGTTTGATTTTTTTCGTGGGTGAATACTCATCTGTTTAACCTGAAATTTGTCGCGTTTTGTCCCAAATTTAGTGGAGATTCTTGGGTGGAATTTCAAGAAAAAACTATTTCGGAAGAATTTTTCAAAAATTTTGTTTAAACCAAGGTTATCATTTGTTTGATGTTGACGATGAATTAGAGAGCGACTTTTGGCGATAAACAAGTAAAAGAAAAAAATGCACCTTGCCAATTTTACACGGTACAAAATCTACAGAGGAAATTATGGATACAATGAGGGAAGAGGAAATTATGGATACAATGAGGGAAAGCATTAGTATTAAGACCAAGATTCATAATCATGAATGAGGCTGAGGTAGTTCCTACCATGCTACATCTCTAATTGAAAAAAGTCTCTCTCCCTTCTGCAATGTGCCCTTTAAAAATCCTTATAAAAAAGACAGCAGATCCATCCCAGCTGTATGAGACATGATAATAGTTATAGTTAGACAAAACCATCAAACAGTCCCTAGACTCATAATCACCAGTCATTTTCGTTTAAAAATTTATGAAAAAAAGTAGTCCTTCAATTTAACAATTATCAATCATTTTAGCCCCCAATATTAAGGATCGATAACAGTGATAACTATTCGTTTTGGTTCCTTACATAGTGTGCAAAAAGAAGCACTTTTTGAGAACAGTTTGGTTCACACTTTCATACGATGGTTTGGTTCGAACACATTCAGCTCATTAAAAAAATCGAATCATGCATGAATATGGAATAGATAACTACACCAAATCAAACAAAAAAATTGAACTGGACCATTCACAATTCGGACTGATTTATGAAGTGATTCAATTTTAACCACACCGTTTTGTAATGCGGTTCCGGTTTGGTTATTTATTTTGAAAAAAAAAAACTTTTTTGCACAGTTTGAAAGCAAGGAATCATTTAAAAGAAAACAATTTAAAGCAAAAGGTATGCCATAATATGATATACCAGAGTATAAGAACACAACCCTACAAATTAGTCCGTAACCCTAGAGACCGAATAGACTTCTAGTTGTCAAATTTAGGGACCACACTCATAATAATGATTGTATATTAAAGAACTAAATTGTTGATTTAGTAATATTAGGAGCAAAATGATTGATGGTGTTAATTTCAAAGACAAAATTGAATAATAATTATAAATGCGAGTCTCTAAAATTTGCTCATTTATATATCAGGAACTAAATTGATCGTTACTTATAATCAAGGACTTATTTAGTGTATATTAGAAATATTTGCTGCATAGGAAAACAATTGATGGTTTCCACGCTACAGTTCACTTAGAGCCCTCACATTTACTGGGCTTAATCAATAGTCCAATTATACACCACAAATTATGCATGCAATGCAATTTAAAAAGTGAGATACTTTCTTTTTTCTGAGACAGATGTGAGATTACTTGAGAGCATTAAAAGTGTAGAAAACACATATTTCTATCTTAAAATGGATTACTTGAGAGCATTAAAAGTGTAGCAAACATAGTTAGGGTAGCCCCTCCTCCATCAATTAAAAGCCACGAGCCTCAGAAGTTAAAAGGAAGAAAAGGAAATATTCGAAAACTTACCATCAAAGAAGGCAGAGCAGTTCAGAAAAGAAGAACAGAATGTCTATTTATGAGACAAGAAGAAGAATAATCTGTCCCATAAACCGGAATGCCTTTGGAGTTTCTTTTAAACATCTATTCTTTTCATTTCGAGACCAATGCTGCATGAACCACAATCTCACATCAATAATAAGAATGACATAGCATCTAAATACAATACTAAAGCTAGTAGGATTCTTAGTAATCAACCTCGGAAAGCTGGTTAAGCTTATCGCGGACATCTTTCAACAATTCAGGTACATCTCCTTCCCATTTGTAAAACTCCAACTCCTTACCTTCCAAGAGCTTCTCAGAAACCTAAAAGCAACTATAATAGAATGACAAGCAACCCATGATGATTTTCACAATAAGTACGTAATGGAATTCTTTGGATAAGGAATTCCTCAGTTCTGATTCTATGTTGACTACAGAACTTCAACACCATAAAGTAAAAATACATATTCATTTTTACAAGGTTGCGTGAGTTTGTAGAGGGCCTATGAGCATATTTTTATGGATCAAATTAAACTCCAAGCTATCATTCAGTATGTCAATTCTATTATTTTACAGTTAGATTTTTCCTATAAAAGGCTTGACCCTTGTGTGAGACCTCTCTATCAATTTGTGTACCAAAATGTAGGACATGAATAGTAAGCCAGTTAGAATGCTGGGTACCAAAACCACATTGTATCTTGTTAGTGCTGGGCATTTGAGTTGGTGAGAGAGATCGGAAGGTACCTGTACTACTTCATGTGTAGTTTTTATCAGTAAATAAAAATGTTATTTCAAATTTCTCCTGAACCCCACTGTCATGAATTCAACATCTAAAATTTGATTTATTCTTTGATAACAATCTACTTGGCAGTAGATCTCTCTTATTGGGGGCATGTTATGTCATCAACTTTCAAAATACTCCTTTCACTTTTAGCAAAAGAAAATAGAATTAAATGATTAAATTATCCACTGATTACATTCATCACTCACTCATGAGGTCTCCTTCCTGACCTATCTCTTTTATTTATCCCTAGTATTTCTGATTGAAAATGATAGCTGAGAAAAAAAAAACATTTTTCTTTTAAACGACAATGTATCTTGCTGAGCAATTTCATTTTTCAATTTGATAGACAGAGAAAGGAACTACACCAAAAGGGGCCAAGTGATAGTATTCCTTCATAAACAACATTTAAGACAGGGGAAAGGGAAGTGAATACACACACCTTCTTTCCAATCACCTGACCAGCAGCTATATGAGAAAAATATATATTGTAGAAATGGGAGAGAAACAAGGGTGCGCTTGTCTCTGCAAGTTCCTCCAAATATTTGGCATATGCAATCCCCGGAGAACTAGGATTTGGAATCACATTTCCTTGTTCCTCCAACCATTGCAGATCCTTCAAAAGCCCTTCTGATCTTTCCAACCCAGTTTTCCTCATGTATGCATCTGCAAATTCATGAAATTCTCATCATAACAAATTCAAATCAATTTTTTTTTCTCCACGGAAAACTAGAAAAACAAAGCAAATCACTGATCCTTCTATTTTTCACCTTTCATCTGTCTACCTGAAAAGAAATAATTTGTTCCCTGCCTTTAAAAGTTCAATATAACATCAATTACCATCTTTTTAATTAAGAACAAATGTTTTTTACATTAATTTCAATAGGCTCCCCCTGGATTACTACCTCTGATTTTTAACGTCAACCTTTGTTATACATCATGAATTTTGATAATTAAACTTCATTTGATTAAATAACAATATCATGAATTTTGATAATTAAAAAAAACAGTAACTAAATAGTATTAATTACATTTGAAGACAATAATCTGAAAAAGAAGGTGCAATGCAATGCAATGCAATGAGTGGAATGTAACTGGAACTGATATTGAACTCACAAGAAACGTTGTCGGATTCGTCGACGATGCGCTGGAGAGTGGCGAAGATGAGGTGAGTGTCAACGAGGTAAGAGATGAAGCCTTCCATGGAGGCGTGCCAGGCGTCGAAATTTGATTGGTCATGGGAAACGGCGGGGTTGTGGAGTCTCATGGCGACGAATCTCATCTCTTCAGTGATGCCGGTGGACTCTCCGGGGTGCAGCTTCCGATACCTCTTTCTCTTCTTGAGCGTGGACTTAGGATTGGGCTTAGGAGTTGGAATTGCAGAGTGAGAGTGAGAGTGAGAGTGAGAGTGAGTGAGAGTGGAAGTTGTTGCTGTTATGGAAACCCTGAAAATGCAATTGCCCTTATTTGGGAGTGAGATTGGGAGTGGGAAGCGTAGCTGTGCCATGGGTTTCACTGTTGAACCCATCATCTTCTTCCTTCAAACTTCATTATCCCCATTCTCTTTTATTTAAACCCTTATATTCATTTTTCACACACATTTATGTTTAATTCCGTGTTTTGATTCCACAGTCATTAAAAATGAAAATATTTTATTTTATATAAATAAGTATAAATTTTATTTTTTAAGTTATTTTATAAGATTGAATTAAATTTAAAATTTACTTTATAATAATTTATATACATAGTTATTTTAGAGATTATATACTATACTTATTATTATTTTTCGTTACTTTTAAATAATAATCATTTTCTTAATCTATCATAAATTAAAATATTTAAATTTCAACTTTACTCTTACCATCACGGTATATGAGGAATATTTCTTAACTTAGAAATATTTAATTTCGATTACAAAACCAATATAAATGTTTAATATTAAAAAAGGAATATAAATGTGTTGAATAGTCTTACACACCTTGAGACTAAGATCAAACATAATTTACATATATATATATATATATATATTTTAATTATTATAAGACCTCAATTCTGAAATCCATCTAATAAAACTACTATGGAATAAAAATATTGATGTCCCTATGATGACTTAAATCAATTTTGTTTTTATGAAATTGAGCAATTATAAATATTAAATAGCAACTGCTCAATATGATAAAAAAAAGTTATTGATTACATCTTTTTGAATATTATAATTCATTTGCTTTTTTTAAAAAAAATATTAAATATTACATCATAAAATTATGTTTCATGAGTTGCTAATAGCACTCATCATATAAGAAGAATAAAGATACAATCTTTGATTATCATAAGTTTTTTATTATGTTGTTCATGCAAGCAAAATATATTGATTTATTATATTTTGATAACTAACTTCAAATCCGAAGCATAGTAAAAATTATTACATTTTGCATTAAGAAAAGCACAATCAAATAAAGAAATAGAGAATCAAAATTTTCCCAATTCAGATACAATTTTTTTCATCATGGGATAAATTAGTTTTTTTTTTACTGCTTCATATCTTCAGGAATGAATAGTAAAAAGGCATAATAAAAAATAGGCATGGATGAATAGTGTTAAATATTTTTATAACCTTAATTTATTTTTTTATGAATGATTTGGTGGATGTAAATCATGCTATGTTCCAATAAGTTAACAACATTTCTGATCAGTCATTTCATCAATGAAATGAATTCATTAGGATCTAAGGTAATACTTTTAACAAAGTATAATAATATAATTGACTTTTATATCTTTGAAATTCTTTGGCATTAACTCGCTCAGAAAGTTTTCTCCACTATGCAAGTTATTTGAAAGGAAAAGATTTTGTAACACCCAAAAAGTAAAATACAATACATACCATTATAATAATAATATTTTTAATTAAAAATAAATTAAATATTAATTTATTTATTTATCAAGTATATGTTTATTATGATTTATAATGATGCTTAGCATGAGTTTTTTTATTAAAAAAATAAACATGTTTGACTTTTTTAACTACACTTTCATTTTTAAAATTTTAAATTCATATTCCGTAGTTTTAATTATTTAATTTTTATATTGTAAATTCTACTACTAGTCTAGTATTAAAATATTCTCAATTAAATTTATAATAATACAAAAAACAATATACACTTAAATCAATGTCACATTATACTTATCATTTTGGTTTCTATAATTCAACTAACGTTGAACCTTTGAAGATGAGAGGGAAATAAACACTAAACCCTAAATCCTAAAAATACGAAACATCCCTTTAATGAGTAATCCTAAAAATACGAAACATCCCTTTAATGAGTAGGGCATAGGGCATAGGAGAGAAGATACAACAAAGTAGATGAAGAATTTAAATATACAAGGCTTATATTTGTGTTTTCCTATTTATGTACACTGATTACAACAACCCCTAAATGAATGGTTGATGAATGGGAAACTGTACAAGCTGAGGCAAGCCATATCTAATAGAAGGCTTGCACATTCAAGTTTCATTAACTATGTTAAACTTGGATTTATGACGTTTTTGTTGTTGTGTCAAGTTGAAGTACCTAGCTAAGCTCTTCTTCGGAAACATAAGCTGAGTCAAGGCATGTTTTTAATCTCTGCAAGAACTTTAACGTCTCCGTATACGAAGGGTCTAAGCGGCTCACTGGTTTGCAACAATTTATATGATCTGTTGACTCCAATACCTGTTTCAAAATTTGAAGCCAAATCAGAAAAACAAAACGCTTAAACTGCTATAATACTACAAAAAAGTATGGTCGATTCAAATATTGCAACCGAGTCGCATAAATACTTTGTAAATCGTGAATTGTCACACAGACAGAATTGACTTCTATTGTTTCAAATCCTATGTCATTGGAGTCTCTCAAGAAAAACGTATCCCTTTGGCTAAAAGCTTGCATCTAACAGGACATGCAGATCAACATTGTCCAACCATTCTTTGATAGTTTATGGACTAAAAATTTATAGAAGGGAACAGAAAACTTTTTTTTTCTGATGACCGTAAATATTTTGCAATCAATTCATGGCAACCACAAGTTAGTGATTATCTTAAATCATGAAACTAAAATAGCAATGACATCAGTTACTGCATTATATGTTCCTTAAAAGTGAAAAAGGAACCTTTTTTTTCAGAGTTGCCTTTTGCAACTGGGATGCTGGGAAGGGTAGGGAGATCAAAGGCCAGAGCTTGGATGAAAATGAATTATTTGGACAAAATATTTTACTCTTTATTTCATTTTCCTTTTCTTATAAAATGAGATAGAATTACACAATATACTTACAACTAATTCCCCAAATCCGGGATATGCTGACTCAATTGGTACAATTTCGGTCCGAAAGGCCCATCCACCATAACCTTCAACTATTGGAGTTACCTTGGTCTGCAAAAAGCAGTCACTCACAACTCAAACTCAAGAAAAAAACATCGGAATAGATACTACCAAATAGCTTAATTGCTGATTACCTCACAAAAGCTGAGGACATCAAGCAACCCCTTCTTATGAAGGTGACGAATATAGTCATTAAGCTCTATCAGTCTTGAAGATCCACTTCTTAGCTCTCCTATCTGTTAAACATTAAAAAGCAAGAGCAGAACACTCTTTCAAATGTAGCAAATATAATTGCATAGGAAATAGGTTAACCAACATCTATTGTTGAACAAGGGTAGGTAACTTCAAATACTAACTGTGGGAGCTGGACGAAGCACAAAGCCCATTCGCCAAGGCATATCTGCAAGTTTGCTACCAAAATGTGGGCAGCTATAAAAAACCTGCAACCAAAATAACATAAAAATAAACCCTGCATATTTTAAGCATATATTTAGTTAAGGAATCAATACTTACAATTCCCATAGTATTTTTCACAAGATTATCAAATCTTTCCTCCTTTGCTTTATGAAGAATCTGCTTTACAACCAGACCTCCCATACTGCAAACAATAGAAAAGCACATATGCAAAACAAAGTGAGGTACAGTTTGACTAAACATATAACTTGGTGATTAAAAGGCATCTGAAAAATGCAATTTACACGAAATATATAAATAAATAAACAATTAATTTTGACATTGTCCCAAAAGGACTCATAGGCTAAACTCTTTACTGGAAAAATAAAAGCAATTACAGTTGAGACACAAACAACAAAAATACTTGTCACCACTTGTTCATAAGACATACAAAGTGACGTATGCATCCATCACACCTGACAACAATTCTTGCCAAAAAAGAGCAAAATAGATTACACAGACACACGTAAAAATCAACAGAACTAATTTGTTCTGCATCCTTTTTTGCTACTTTTATATCAAAGTAAGGTATAAGTTCTCTTGTATAAGTAAGACATGTTCACATTTATGAAAAAAAAAGTTGCAAACTAAAACTCTGTATGATTGTGAATCAATCATGACTTAAATTCTTAAATTTAAAACCCTTCTGCATATAATTGTTACCTCAAGATTTTGAGGTGGTGCCACTGAAAGAGTGATTGAAAGAACAAATTATGATTAAAGCATGCCTTAAATATGAGTTAGGTCCTATAACATAACTACTTTTTCCTATTTTAGTACTTTTAATTTTTTTTAAATAGTCTCTCGATGTAATATTGAATTTTTAGCATTAGTTCCTTGTCATTAAATAGTGTTACTGTTAACTGCTGGTGTGCCTAAATATTCAGGGACTAAGGGATTGAAATAAAATAAAAAAAGGCATATTTACAGGGATTACTAAAAATTGTACAAATAGACTGAAGCAGCTGTTAATGAAAACCAAGTATACTCAGGAACTAATGCCAAAGAATTGAATATTGCAGGAAGATTTAAAAACAAATAGTTTCAGAAGTAGTAAGATAAAAAAAAAATGAGTAGTATATTAGACGGATTGATAACTAAAAGCATATCAAACCAAAAAACATTAAGATAATATACCTGAAAACAAGCAATAGTCAGGTGATATGCATGAATTCCCTTAATCTAACTGTTGATGATTGTTTAGAAGCATGTGTATATATATATATATATATATATATATATATATATATAGAGAGAGAGAGAGAGAGAGAGAGAGAAACACACAATAACATACAACAGTGAAAGAAATATTCTTGTAAGCAGAAGTTACTTGCACTTTCAGAGGACGCATGTCAATCATAAAAATGAGTAAGTAAACCAATGAGTGCACAAAAGTTCAATAATCTGAACACTCATAGGCAGCTAGACTAACCTGTGAGTAACAAAAACAACAGGTCGATTCCCAACTCCTGCCGCAACAAGCTTCTCCAATAGCATAGAACTAACTTCCTGCAAATTTCAAAATAAATGAGTATTTGAACTAGAAAACAAAGAGGCCTGTCAGTGGGTAAGTGAAAGGAAAGCAGTGGTAAGGATGCAAGAGAAATTGCCAACTGCAACCATACATGCAGGGAGGAATTTAAGAATTTGGTTGTAGATCTGTAGTGTATAGTTTTAGAGAAATTTAAGAGCTATGATACATACCCGTGATATGCAAACCAGAAACACAAAAATAACAAACTAATAATGAAGAAACAAAAGGATATAGAAAGAAAGAAACGTTCTCACAACTGCTTCACTCAAATCACAAGTAAATTGTTTAGATCTTCATAGTCTCACTTGGTAAGAGTTCATTTTTGGACAGCTTTTCTTAACAGTCATTTAAGCACATGTCAAAACTTAGTATGATGTCTAGATTTATATTTTCATAAAATGCTAACAAACTGATCATACAACCGTGTAATGGTGCTTTAGCCTCAAGCAAGATGAGGAAATTTCATCGTGTATAAGGGTTGGAACACCCCTAAAGTGTTTCTTTTAAATTCTATTAATTCATTGCTGATCAAAAAAAAAAAGATGAGGAAATTTCAATTTGCAAGTCTGTCTGATAAGGCAATTCCAGAATGACTGTAGCATAAAAAATGATAATTCTCTATAATCCTTAACAAGGCTCATAGTGCATGGAGACCCCGTATCCACTTTTACAAAGTCAAGTATCAGCAACTTTCCACATGACTAAGAAGCAGAGCATGGTAGATAAGTAAAAGCTAATGATGTTTCTAGATAATAAATAATGATGTGTTTTAAAATTGTAACCTGAAGAGGCAAGCTAGCTCCAGACCACTGTGTGAGATTAGTCTGCACAAAGAATTTACCTAAAGAGTTAGATGGAGGTAAAGGGAACCACCCATGAAACAAACTCTAGAAAAGGTGATAGAACTAACATAAAAAAAAGAATGCAATTCATATCCGAAACATCTCATCTTACTAAGGCAAATATGCCCCAACTTTACTAAGACAAACCTTGTATTTTAGGGTAAACATCCGAGCCTCAGGAAAATCACTGGAAAGCCATTCACCAGGCCAAAAGGTTCCAAGCTTTCCTGCTTCCTCGTCAATCTTCTCCACCAAGTGTGGTGAAGTAGAGATTTTTTCCTCAGCTATACGCCAAGTTTTGTAAGGCCCACCACGGAGTCCGTGGACAAAAACTATGTCTAGTGGAGGCAAATTTCTATCTGGGTTGCTTTTAGTTGAATCATTAGAAATAGAGCAGTTGTTGTTATTCCAGGATTCTATTCCATTGTCATTATCAGCAAAGGGAGCCAGAGATATCACATTTGATAAAGATTCTTGCTGATCTGTTTCTTTGGGACATTTCCAGTGGGGAAGATGAGAATTTATCAAGAATATCATGTCATCATAACGAGGACATGAGTTCCTATAATTTTTTACACCACCATCAGAAGGACCACTATTTCCACTCCTTCCATTAGGCTGGTCATTGCAAAACACATTTAAAAGTGCTGCCCTGGCATAGCTTTGCATTTTAAGATCACTGCAACCTGGAATTCGCCCATTAGCACAATCATCAAGCCATTTGCACCAGGTTTCATCAGCTGTGACGACCTTCTTGACTTTGGGAAGCAGTGAGAGGATGGTCAACAACCGAGCTGCATGCTTGCGGATATGAGCAGTAGGTGGAACTCGAACACTGGCTGAATCATATAATTCTGATATAGGTGGTTTCCCATCTACATTTGATATCCGCTCCTTCCCCTCATGTGCTCTAGATGATGCATCATAAGCCTCAATAGCAGCAAGTTTCTCATAATCATCACTCAACATAAAGCGCCTCAGTAAACTTAAAATCCCAAAATCAACTATCATGTCTTGACACACAGAATTTTCAGCACAAACTTCAGTCAGAGCTTTAATTCCTTTCAGTGTTGCCACGGCAGAATCTGCAGCATCTAATTTAGGCAGATTATCTTTTTTTAAATTTTTAAATGGTCCTGCTAAAGGTTCCAGAGACAGAAAATCTGCCAGTGGGGATGCATCCCCAGAGGTAATTCCCATTTTTTTAGCAGCCAGATTAACAACAGCAGTGGATAGTTGATTGGCAACTTGTGCAGCAGAAGCAATATTTGCATTATTGATTAACGTCTGCAAAAAGATAACACAGATAAAATGTGCACCAAAAGCAGACTTGGAATTGAAGTAGCACTATCAGATATAGTGAAAGGTAATTTCGACAGAATGAGAGAAAAATATTTGCATACCTTTACATTATCACTTTTTGGTTGACTGGTTCCACTATCATTTGATTTCTTGATAGAACTATGAACTTCAGATAGCATAATGGCTAACCATCCTTGAGAAAGTGGTACAGATGTTGGTCCGTAGTCTTCCAAGATCTGAGAAAGAATCTTTATGGCTGAAGATCGTATAGTATCAGAGGAAAACGTTCCAAAAACCCAAGGTACAAGAATGCCCGACCATTTTTGACTCTCTTCAAGTGACAAATGCAGCTCCCCAGTACAAAGTAGCTCTAATGCCTTTGCCATTGCTTCTTGCACCTGCTTATGTTTTGTCATCTGCTTGGCGATTTCTCTCATTGGGTTAAGACCATTCTCCATCACTATCTTCTGCACTGCAGGGCTCCTCTCAACAGATAAGAGAAGGGCAGATAAAGCTACATTAGCCAAAGAAACATCTTCATGCTTGCATGCCTGAGATATAGTAGAAAGAATACTGGAAGCCCATTCAGAAATAGATTCATTCAAAGGTGTATGGCGATCTTCTAATAGCAACCGCACCACCAAACTTGCATGCCATTTTACAGATCTCTCGGGTGCCATTAAAGCAGCCATGACTGCATGTCCATCTCGATCCAGCTCCCGAATGTGAGTTTTATTCATTTGCGATGCTGTTGCCCAATTTGCTAATGCCCAGGTGGCAAAAGGAACAGCAACATGTTCACAGTGCAAATCATCCCAGAGACCAGGAACAACAGAAGAGGATACATTCTTTTGTTGCGGAGAATTTTCATACTTATTTTGATATATGATAGTTTTAGGAGTTTGATGCTTCAATTCTTCACTATAGGAATCACTGCAGGTCCTTGAAAGCCCTAGAACAGGGGTACCTTCAAGTATCTTGATCCCAATCCCTTTCCTTCCGGTCCCACCACCATCATCTTCACCTTCAGGTGGCTCATCCAAGTGCAAACCCCCTTCCTCAATTACTTGTAGGGCAGCAGCAATGTCTCTAGTCTCAGCATTTCCAGGCAATGATGGATTAAAAGATACCTCTTGTGTATTGTCACAGCTGGACGTAACGATATCCATAATGGCAGCCACAAGCATACTCCTACCTTTCAAAGAATCAGAAATATCAAATGCACTACGTCTTGAATGCTGCTGCCACAAAAATTTGCATAATGTAAATGCCAGAACCAGAAAAGAGACTATCGTCAACATCCTATGCTTACATTTATATAATAGATCTAGAATAGCCACAGCACTAAGAAAACAACAATTCTACTGTGATACACTCACTTTCTCTTCTATCCTATCACATCACTGATCACATTATTAATTACTCTCCCTTTTCTTTTTACTTGCTCTCATGTTTCCACCTACATACCCCCCACCCACAATCGGGGGTGCGTTCATCACTACTCCTAAGAAAATACATGTTAAAAACAAAACAACGATCAGATTTTGGCATGCATCATTAAAAACGCAACAACTTTATGTTAAATATTAGATGTGAAATATACAAAAGGACAGTCATACACTTTATTCTAGTTCAAAAGACAACTCCTAAGATTACATACAGCTTCTGAGTCTTCTTACAAAATATCCTCAAGGAATAAACAAACAAACTGAATGTATTTCATGAGAAGTAATCAAGCACACTAGAAATAAAGTCCAATTGATTGTTCAGTTTGCAAATGCCTAAGCAACAAAACCACCACAACAACTCACACAGAAAAAGTAATTAACATAAAGAATGATTTACCTTCTTCTTCTTAGAACGCCGAGGCTGGCACGAAAATATGAACCTCAGAAGATTCGGAACCGCGTTAGGTCTCCCAAGCACCGCCGCAGACACGTTAGGGTCCGAAATCAGAGAAGCAAGCGCCCTCGCGGACTCCGCCTGAGTGCCGCCGCCGCCTTCTTTCGCCACGGCCTCCAGCAGCCAGTCCACGACAGCGCCGCCACCAGCCCCGACGATCGCGGCCCTACGACCGGAGTTCGCGGCGGCGATGTCGGCGAGCAAGGCCGCGACGCGAATCTCGAAGCCGGAGCGGACCTCATGGTTTGCTGACGACAGCACCGAGCACAGAGAGTGCCAGAGGACCGCAGCCGCGACGCCGGTGCGCCTGGCGTGGTGGAAAATCCGGTCGAAGGAGTCCGCGGCCTTGCGCGCGGCGTGCTCGGCTCTCGTGTAGAGAGGATTGGCTTCTCCGCCGCGATCAGATTCGTGGCGAACGTAGTCGGAGGTGAGGAAGGCGGCGGAGGTGAGAATGGCGGCGGCGGAGAGCGCGACGACGTAAGCGCGAGAGGAAGATTGCGGAGAGATAGGAGAGAGCTTGTGGCGGTGATCGTGGATTGGTGCAATTTGAGAATTCTCTACGCTTTTCTTTGTTGAATTGCTCGTTTTCCTTGAAGAAGAAATGCTTCGAGGAAGATGGTGGCGAAGAAGTAGTTGCGTTCTGTTACAGATTCGAAACATTTTATTTTTATATTTTTGCCTTTGCGTTTTGCCAAGAGAAGAGAAAGAGAAGAGATGTTAGTCGTTTTTCTTGACTCCAAGATGATTTAGATGGCGGGACCATAACTTGCTCTCATTCCTAATGGTACATGGATCATATTCAATTTTCTATATAAAGATTTTTTCTTACATTTAAAATACAAAATTTTATATTTTGGATGATAGAATTTAAAATACAAAATTTATTTTAAATTATATAATTAATAATAAAATTTATATTTCAAAGAAAATTTCGAATTCAAAAATTCTTTTCAAATTAATATAGAAAGAAAATATGTTTCAAACTCTATAGTTTGAAATACAAAATATAATGTATTTTGATTTTCAAATTCTACAATTTATAATCGAATTTGTAATCTGAATTGTTGAATTGTAGTTTTGAAAGTATTTTGTGATTAGAAGATAATTAAGAATACAAAAGTATCTTCCAAATTTTACAATTCAAGATACAATTATATTTTAAATTGTTGAGAATACTTTTCAAATTCTAGAATTTAAGGTAAATTGGATGTTCCATAAAAAAAAAAAAGGAGAAATGGAGGTGCATGAAGAATGTACCTAGGTGCAGGAAGATGCCGATAGAGAGTAGTTGACTGCCAACTTTTTTTGGGTTTCGGCCCACCTTCTAAAGCCCAAGTGATTTGTTATTCAAGTATGGCACTTTCTTCCTGTAACCCTACATTTTTCTTCCTGCACCCCCATAATGTTATGCAAATATCAAATTATCCCTATTATTTTTTAAAAACCCTAAAATGGACTTAAACTGTATTTATTTTTTTGCATTATGGATTATGGAACTAGAAAATTTTGGATTGGCATTTCCGGTAAAATTTCGGATCCACCAATCTCTAATTCAAAATATGCATTTCACATTCAAAAATCTATCATTCAAAAAAAAGCATTCCGGATCCATCAATCCGTAACAAAAATATGCATTATGGATTCAGAAATCCATAATTTAAAAAAAAGCATTCCAAATCCATGAATCCGTAACAAAATCAGGCTTCCAGATTCAGCAATCCAGAAATCAATAATTTATGTAAGAATTGCTTCCAGAACACCCCCTCATCCAGAAAAAAAAAATATTCAGTTCTGGATTGATGAATCCGTAACACACTCCCAGATCCCTATTTCTGGTAACTACGGTATCCTTTTTCAAATAAAAGATTAAGGCCAATTTCAAAATTTAAAAAATTGTGGGGTGCAGGAAAAAATATGTAAGGGTGCAGGAAGAAGAAGCCTTCAAGTATTATAGGAAGGATAAATTCCTCTTACACTCAATCTTTTTGAACTCGCACTCTATATAGTTTTAAATTTTAAAAATGTCCTTTATTTCAAAAATAAAAATCTGAAATTAAAAATAATACATTTCAAAAAAGTAAATCCATAAGAAATGATTGTGTTACGAAAATAAAAATCTGGAAACAAAATCAAAATCCCATTCTGAGTAAAAAAAAAATCCAAAATACAAAAAATTCTTTTAGGAAAAACAATCTAAAAACATATTTTAGAAAAAAGGTTTTGGAATATAATTAAATATGTATTTAAGGGCATTTTGAAATAAATTAAATAACATAAATATAAATTTAATAAACAGTATAACTGAAAATATATTAAATGATATAAATATAAATAAATATACATGACTAATTAGAAATTACATGATATAATTAAATTAAACAAATAAGACCACATATATAATTAAAAGATAAATCAAATAACATGAATATAAATAAATAAATAGAACGTAACAGGAGATTAAATTAAATAATAAAAATATAAAAAGAAAGAAAATAAAATAATATAAAATTCAAAATAGATAAAATGTTAATAAAACATACTTAAGTTTATTATGATTAATACAAAAAAAAAATTAATCTCACTCCCTCTTTACTTTATTGATTGGAGTTACACATTATAAGAACATATATAAATGCTTTTAGAAAAATAAAATTTCTTACAATCCATTGTTTAATTTCTCTCTCTCTCGAAATTTGTTTTTTAAACTCGTGATTGCTTCCACTTAATGAAGAGATAATAATTTTTTCTTATCTTATCTTTTTCTTTTCTTTTCAATCTTTTAGAAGGTTCTTTTAAAAATTTTAATAGTTAATATTAAAAACCATTTTAAGTTATTTATCTGCATTAATAAACTATTTTAAGAAATGTACAAAATGATATTAAAAAACATATAATATTAAAATTTGAAGTTATTAAGCTTTTTGATTTCATAACCATCACGAGTTACTCGAGCAGAAAGAAAGGTTTTTTTAATTAGTGTAATAATTTGCTTTACGGAGGAGCATCAAGAACAAGAAATCGAAAAGCCAATGAAAAGGGTGGTGGTAGAATATCTTATGTTTTAAATTAATGTGAAATTATGAATAATGTGAAACGTGAGGAATTCTTAAATAAATAATAAATATAAGTATGATTATGAATATCTCATCATCACTAATCTTTATAAATATAATATTATATTTGGCGTGCTTATAGTTGTAATTGAGTGGATCAAGTTACTATTTTAATTTTCAAATGAAATAATTTCAAACTTCTTTACTTCTTTTAAAGTTTAGTTGAGTAATTTTAGAGGGTAACTATTTTTCATAAAAGATTTGAAAAACTTTATAAGAAAATATATTGCTTGAATAGGGAACTTTTAAAACATTATACACATATTTTTATTAATTAGGGAATGTTAAATAAAAATTAAAAGCTCTTTATCTTCTTACCTTTTTTATTTTATACACGCCAATGAAATTATTTTATGATTGATGTAAATAAGAGATTTCAAAGTTAAATAATTTAAACTCAATATTTAAATTTCTTAAAAATTAAAAAAAAATTATCCAAATACATCAATGAATTAAAAATTATTTAGAAGCCTTTCAATTATGAGTAAGGTACACCAAAATGGTGGAGCATATTGACCTACTGTGTTTTGCCAATATCAATAATTCACCATGCAAGTCATGTGTGTGTTAAAATAGTAACTAGTGGTTTTAATTTAGTGAGTTA
This sequence comes from Phaseolus vulgaris, assembly GCF_000499845.2. NCBI lineage: Eukaryota > Viridiplantae > Streptophyta > Magnoliopsida > Fabales > Fabaceae > Phaseolus > Phaseolus vulgaris. The sequence goes on from NC_023759.2 coordinate 1,632,919, forward strand.
TATCTCATATGCATTGGTTTTCTCTATGTGCCCATTCCTACAAAACAAAAGTTCATACCATTATCTATATATTTTATTAAGATAATATAGTTGTTATAAGAAAAATGATTAAATATAATTTTTATCTTTAATTCAAACTTTAGATGTTCTTCGTATACTAAAAAATATTAAAATAAGTCAGATATTAAAATAAGTCAGTGTTTTTATGTAACAAACGAATTTTCAACCAACTATATTATAAATCAATATAAAATATTTTAATATTTTAATTTATTAAAAATTCATTTATCATATAAAAAAAACACTCATAATTCTTTATTTCAATAATTTTCTTTTACTCTAAGTAACTAGAAGACATAAAATTTTGGACTATAAACCAAAATTAATTTTACTTTAAAATACAAAACATATATAACTTAAAAAATTCAACCAATCTTAGCTGTTGGTATGTTGTTTGTCAAAGTTGGACTTGTTTTACATAAAAGTATGTCTTATTATAATTTTGTTTGCATATAAGTATGTCCTATTATAAATTTATCTTGTTATAAGATTTTCAAAAAAGACTTGTGAATTTCTTATATTATTAATCTAAATAAACTCACTAAAAATATTCTTTTTATATTATGTAATACATTGTACATATTTTATACCTAATTATATATAAATAATATAGTAGGAAAAAATAATTTATTTAAGATTATATTTATTTATAACATGAAAAAAATAATATAACATGATCACGTTTTTATATGTCTTTATCAATGTTGATTAGGTATCAAAAAGATTGCTTTTGGAAATTTAATGTATAAGAGTTAAGATACATTTGAACTATCTTATTTTATTTTATTTCTTGTTAATAGGAAGAAATGATATACTTTAATAACTTTATAAACTTTAATATAAGTCAACATACCTAACAATTAAAAAAAATAACTGATACATTCAAACAATTTTAACATAATAATAATTCTATAAAAAAAATCATCTATATTTAGTTAAATGTGTTATATGACTATTTAAATATTTAAGGTCTATCTCTTCTAATAAAATGTTTTTTCTAATATTTTTTTTCTAAAAAAAATGTTTTTTCTAATAAAAAAATGTTTTTTCTAATAAAAAATGTTTTTATGAAGTTTAACTTGCCTAATTTCTAAAAAAAAGGTTTAGTTTGATTTAAGCTCAATGCAGGCTATAAAGTATATTTTTGTGGAATAATCTAACTCATTTTTATTCTTACGAGATATTCTTCTACATATTCTTTGCTATATTTCACATGCACATTTTTTTTTAAATTATTCGGGTCAAGTATGTTCATTATGAATGTTTACACAATTCTATATATAATATTAAAACTCTATGTTATTTTAGTTCTAGTTGCTTCGCATGATTGTTGGAATAATATAATACATTAGAGTAATAATTACGAATTTTTAATAAATCGAGAAATATAAAAAAATACTGAAATTTATATTCTTTTAACCCTTATGGGAAGAGTTGTGAAAAATAGATATTTGTGTACCTCACGAGCACGCCATTAATATTTTAATGGTTATATGAAAACTCGTGTTTCTCGTTTGGGTTCTTCACCTGAGGTTGTGTTGATTATTCATCAATGATGTTGTTTTTGTTACTTCAATAAGGAAAAATAAATAATTGGCATTCATTACTATCAACCAAACCTAACATCAATAATAAATGCAATAAACTAAAATTAAGTAAAATAGATGACAAGTTCTGTATTAACTCAACTGTCATAAAAAAAACTATAAATAAAAATTGATTTTATAAATAAAAAATAATTAATTATATATACTAAATTAAATATTATTTTAAAAATTAAAAAAATTATAAATATTTAAATTAGTTTTTTATTATTAATAAATTATTTATAAATTGATATTTAATTAGTTATTAATATTTTAGTTATAAGTTTTAGAATTTAAATAACTAATAATTAAAATGTTATAACTAATTAAATATCAATTTAAAAATATTTATTAATTATTATTATAATTTTTTATCAGCATAAATTAATAAAAAAGTATACTTTAAAAATATCTTCACCCTTCTACATAATCTAAATATCATGTTACTTAAAACAACAGAACCAAAACAATTATTGTTGTGTATAAAATTAAATTATGAACCAAAACAATTATTGTTGTGTATAAAATTAAATTATGCATGTAGAACAAATATAGTCACTGTTTGGACAATCATATTTAAGCAGACTCTATAAAGTTAGAATTTAATAAATTAATTATAATTTAAACAACCCAAAAAATAAAATTAAAAACTCCTTTAACCTAGCCTGTGCCTCATAAATAATATTCGTGTTATTATAAATTACTAGTTAATTAATTAATTAATGATTTGGAATTTGTAACTTTCATTGACACAGTGTTTTAGATATTTTCATTGACTCATGTTTTCATGAGTATCGTGATGGTGGCTACTAATAGTGAATATTATTCTTGTCGTTAATGATAAGTTTTCTTTATGATAAGAAGGAATTTTCATACAATCAATGTAAAAATGAGACTTTTTTTTTATGATGGTTGAACTTTGTGTCACATAACTTTATTATTTATTGCATACATTTAGCTAGAAAAAGATTTATGTTAACAGTTTAAAATATGGTTAAATGTGTTGAAAATTTGATTAAATGGGTATTTTAAGTCCATCAAAGTATTCCCCATTTTTTAATTTGATTTTTTTATTTATAAAACATTATTGCAACTTAACATCAGAGCTAAACATTGGAGTTAGGCTGACATTTCAATCAACAACAATCATCTATCATCACATAGAAATTTTTTTATCAAAAATAAATAAAAAAATACAAAAAATACAAAAATATGGAAAGACTAAACTATTGGCATCAGTGGTGTTTCCTGGAATTTAGAATGAGAGAAATTGACCCTTTGATCCATCAATCTTTGAAGCCATAAGCTTTTTGGTCTTCTAGCTTAATGGCTATCTGCTGGAAAGTGTGATTAGTTCTTAAAATTTATAGGAAGAGTATCTAGTTTAAGCAGGTTTGTGTGAGCCTTATATGTGCTTCCTGGTGTTTGGTCTTATGTATACGGGTTGGAACACCCCTGAAGTGTCCCCTTTTTAATTTATTAATTCTTTGCTGATCAAAAAATAAAAAAAATAAAAAATGGAAAGACTAAACTAAAACTCATATACTAAGAAAAACGATACATAGTTAGATTATACCTATTAATAAAGAATTTTAAGAATGAACTAGATGAAAGCCTATTATACCAATGAAATGGTTCGCGTAAATCATAAATTAGTCAACTTATCAGCACATACATTTTCCAACTTAATTAGTTTTCTACTATTTATCATGTTTTTTTTATTGATAATACAAAGAATAAATAAATAAAAATATTTAAAAGATACTTCAACAAGTAGTCCAAGTTACATATTTGAAAAGCAAAAGACACCCCCCACAAATCTATATGACCCTACTAAACCATGGATAAGTCCTTAAACATCCTTGATTATATAATGTATGCAGGAAATAGCATCTAATAAAAATGGCAACTACAGATATTTAGCCAACACACTCCACATCACAGCCAACCTGTTTCTTGTGCTTGTCATGTACTATGTTTGTCATGTATTAATGACTACAAAGTTTTATTTTACAGTACACAACACCACCACCTCATGTTAGAGTGGCATGGATAGATATACTCCTCTACGTGTATTATCACTAATGGTTTGAATAGTAGCTCATAAACAACTCGATGCATTCATTGGTTGTCTTGTCACAGTCAAAAACCATAAGTAACACGTGAAAACTGATTAAAATAATGTGACTTAGAAGTTCTCGACATGTTATCCATTTCCATGTTTGTGGCAGCTAATATAACACGCTAAAAAACCAGACAACATAATTTACTCAGTAACATGTTCCTTCTTTACATGGTTTAGCCATATATAAATATCTAGCTTCTCCTCATCAAACCAAGCCATGAAAACTAGATTTTTCTGAATAACTTTGTTCAAGAGTTCTGTAGTTTTCTTTGCCCTTTCCTAAGCTCAGTTCATTCCATCTCTCTCTCTCTCTCTCTCTCTGTCATGGATGGTACCAATGGGATTGGTTCTGAAACTCCAAGCAACAGTGATGAAGGACACATGGTTACTCTTCTCAGTATTGATGGTGGTGGCATTCGGGGAATCATTCCAGGAGTTATACTGGGTTTCCTCGAATCAGAGCTTCAGGTAATAATATCCTTTCCATCTTTCTATAAACAAAGTGATTTCTGATAAGTTGGGTAAGTGATTTTTTCTGCTGTTTGTAAGATATTGTTTGAACTGTTGTGAGTTTTCTGTTATTAAGGTTAAACCATTGAAATGATTCAAAAAAAAATCTTTCTATCTGTTTCTTTTCTAAGTTCAGAAGATAATTATAATTTTTCATAAAACTTTGTGTTCTGTATCTCATGAATTAAATACAATCTTCTGTATTTTGTTGGTCTTCTATTGTAGCAAAAGTTGTAATTCTGGTTCAATTTGTGGATCTACCTTCAAGTGTGAGGATAATGTCTCAACAAGATTTTGTTTTCTGCATTAGTCTTGTCTTCCTAAAATACCTTTTTAAATAAATGTAAAAAAATATAAATTGATATTAATTAATTTTTCATCATTTTTAATTTGTTAACTTTTTACAATATTGACAGTTAAAAAAGTACATTATTTTTTAGATATTTTTCATGAAATTATGTATTTTGTAAAAAAATTATTGTTTCTATGAAAAATATTATAAGTTATTTCCTTGTTCCCACTTGAAAAAGTTTCTGGATCTCGAATCGAGTTTAATCATTAATTTTTGACTAAACTTTATTACTTTTATTTTGTTTTAATCGAACAACCTAACTAATACTGTAAAATATAATTTAGTTAATGACATAAAACAAATAAATGCAGCTAAAATTATGAAGTTTTAAAAATAAATACTCTCTATTTTAAAATAAGAACTATAATTTATAGATTGACCAAAATTATATTTAACCTTGTTAATATTTCAGAAAATTCTAAAAAAAAAATAATGGAGATCACACATCAATTAAAAATAAGAATTTTTGACAAATATATGAATAATTACATATCTTAATTTAAAAGTTGACTAAATTAGAGACTATTTTAAATACTAAAAAATTTATTAATTTTTAAATTAGTTTATATTATTATTAAATAATTTTTAAATTAATATATAATTACCTATCAACAGTTTTTTTATTAAATATAGAATGTAAATAATTAGTAGTTTATATATGCATAAACAAATTTTAATAAGTAGAAAAATATTTTATATTTGGAAAGTGTTTATAATTATTTGATCCAAACCATTGACTCTATTAATAATTGCAGAAGCTGGATGGTGATGATGCAAGGCTGGCAGACTACTTTGATGTGATTGCAGGAACAAGCACCGGAGGATTAGTCACTGCCATGCTCACTGCTCCAAATGAAAATAACAGACCCTTGTATGCAGCCAAAGACATTAAGGATTTCTACCTTGAACATACCCCTAAAATCTTCCCACAGAACAAGTAAACACCACAAACTTCATACCAAATCATTTCCATGTTTCATCACTGTGTACTAATTTACAGTGTAACAGAGGCTGGAATTTGATCTCATCGGTGATGAAGTTGAGCAGAACTTTGTTGGGACCACAGTACGACGGCAAGTATTTACACAACCTCGTTAGGGAAAAACTAGGAGACATCAAACTGCACCAGACCTTAACCAATGTCGTTATCCCAGCCTTTGACATCAAACACCTTCAACCCACCATCTTTTCCAGCTTCCAGGTTCATCTCCTTTCTCTCAATTATTATCTAAAACATATCACTCTCGTGTGTTTGTCTTGTTCTCTAATGAAACTGTTACTCTCTAATGTGATGTCATAGGTGAAGAAGAGGCCACATTTGAATGGAAAGTTGTCGGATATATGCATTTCAACTTCTGCAGCACCAACCTATCTTCCAGCTCATTCCTTTGAAACCGAAACCAACAAAGGTGCTTTCAAATTCGAGCTTATAGACGGTGGTGTAGCAGCAAATAACCCGGTATTATACACTCTCATCAAATAATCATTCATACACTACTATGAGAAAACTTGGTATAAGAACAAAAATCTGTATGTAGGATTGTTGTTAAAGAGAAGAAGTTGATAGATATGTTAATTTGTGGTTTTGCAGGCACTGGTGGCGATGGCAGAAGTGTCGAACGAAATTTGCCATGAAGGGTCATGTGGAAGCGTGAATGTGAAACCGCTGCAATACAAAAAGTTTTTGGTGATATCATTGGGAACAGGTTCTCAGACACAAGAAATGAGATACAGTGCTGCTGCTGCATCTAACTGGGGCATCGTGGGTTGGGTTACCAACAGCTATGGCAACCCTCTCATCGATGCCTTCTCTCATGCCAGTTCTGACATGGTTGATTTCCACATCTCCTCCGTTTTCCAAGCACGCCGTTCTGAACACAACTATCTCCGAATCCAGGTTCTCTCAGAATACAAAACTATCTGCAATAGTCATTCTCATCTTTACAAACCAAAACTCATGAGTTGTAGTTCTTGTGTTCAAATCTTGCAGGACGATACTTTAACTGGGGACTTATCTTCTGTTGACATGGCCACGGAGAAGAATTTGAAAGGTCTCGTCCAAGTTGCGGAAGAACTGTTAAAGAAACCAGTTTCAAAGATTAACTTGATGACTGGTATTCATGAACCTGCTGATTCTCACGAAACAAACGCAGATGCCTTGAAGAGGTATTTATATATCCTATACAAAAGATAAGCTTTACACTTTGCTCTCCCAACATAGAAGATACACATCCATTAAGAAAAAAACATTTCCAGTAGTATATAATTGGGTTTCCAAGAGTTGAGTTATATTTAAAATACACTGCTTAATATGATGGTATCAGAATTATTTTAGAGTTCATTCTAACGAGAGTTTGTTTTCCTTATCAATCGGACCACATCTACATAACATATAGTAAATGTACCGTCAATTAGTTTCTCGTATGTCTAAAACCCCATGTGTCGGAGGTAGACAATTCTTTTGGAATTTTGTTTGAGTACAGATAAATGTGTTTTTGTCTATCTTGCTTTACATAAGAGTTTGACCACCCGTTAAGTGAGTCGGTTTAATTTATTTGTTTTTTTACTTGTTGATACTGTAAGATAAGCCTTTTCTTTAATACAGAAACTATATAAGAAATTTAAGTATAATAAACCCCATGTGTTTATCATACTAATACTTTATTAATAATGTATTTTTTATCAAACAAAATCAATATCCATGAGTTGTAACTTGCTTCAAATCACAGTTTCATGCACAATTGACTATTTTTTTTATCAGGTTTGCGGAACGACTATCCAGACAGAGGAGATTTCGTAAGTCTGAGATGTCTGCAAATAAATGAAATCTTTGAAAGATGAAGGGATAAGAGAAACTTGTTTTTTTGATGAATATGGTATATGATTGGTGTTGTGTGTTAGTTTTTTTATTTTATTTTGTACTGTCAATTGTAGTGAAGATCTATTTCATTGTATCGAATCACAATAAATTGAGTGTCCCTGCAATATTCCTTCATGTGGTGTAAACGCTTTGTGTTTCTTATTTTATTTGTAACCCAAATGGATATTATCAAATATTCTCCCTTCAAAGTGCAGGGGAAGATTCCTTTGTATTTTATCTCATTTTCTCTGCACCAATTTGGTCCCTGCTCATGTTTCTTCTGGTCTCCTCAGAATATCATTATAAATTCAACATCATAACTGAACAAAACTGTTGCTGCATTAGAAATTATGCAGAATTTAGAAATTATGCAGAGTTGATGCATAAGGCAGCTATAAAATAAAAACCAGTACCAGTGTACAAACATTGACTCATATCTTTTCAATTCTGTTTGATGTTATGTTTTGGTTTGTTATTAGGCAGTGAATTTTGGTTCTTTTTATAAATATTGAGAGAAGTGTCTCTTTTAATTTATTTACTTTTTACTGATAAAAAATAACTGTTTAAATAAAATAAAAAAAACAGAGACTTCATTCGAGAGTACTGGAAAAGAAATGTTCTAAAGGACTCACAGCCATGTTAATTTTCTTTAATATTCAGGTACATACAAAAATAAAAAAATAAAAACCAATTTTAGAAAACAAAAATAATTAGTTGTTATAGTAACTAAATTAGAAACTGTTTTAGGGACTAAATAATTTTTTGGTTTTTAAATTAATTTTTATTATTATTAAATGATTTTTAAATTGGTATCTAATTAGCAACTAAAATTTTTGCTACTAAATTTAGAATTTAAATAATTGATAGTTAAAATCTTGGTAACTAATTAGATATCAATTTAGAAACTATTTCACAATAATATAAACTAATTTAGAAATATTTTTTTTTAGTTTCTAAAATGATTTCTAATTTAGTTATTATTGTAACTAATTATTTTGGAATAAAAAAATAGTTTCTATTTAATTTAATGTAGTAGTGTTAGTTTTTAATTGTTTGTTTCCCATCACATGACATGACATATTTATTTAGTTATTCAAGTGTATGTTATACTTTATTCTATTATATCATTGGTTAGTCTATGCAATTGCATCGTCAAAAAGTGCAAAATCTTTTAAAATAAAAGTTATTATTTTGACGTTAGATTAGTTAGCTAAATCACTTAACACTCAATTATACCATCTTGATGTGTACTTTTTAAGGTATTTATAGCATAGTTAGAACAAAAGAATGAGCCAAGTAGTTTTCAATTTTAGTAGTCAGTATACTTACAATCAACTAACTATTTAAAAGTGTGTAAAATGTGTATAACTATAATTAATTATATTTTCTTGAATCTTTTGGAGACTTGTATCAAAATCCAAAATATAGGATTAATTATATCTAGTTGTAATTGCTGATAAAAAAAAAACTCTTCATTGTAATTAGTCATCAATATAGGTTATTAAGTACTTCTCTTGTTCTCATCTGGTTTGAAAATTTGGCTTTTAAGCTTATAGATTATAAGATTGGTGTTGAGGTTAGAAGAAATCTAAATATATAAAGAAGTTAATATATATATATATATAAATTTTCAATTAAGCCCTTCCATTCTGTTACTCCCAGTAGTATTTTATAAAAAAAATGTTTTCATAAAATATAAAACAATTAATTAAAAGCCTTTCCATTAAATGTATGCATCTGGTAATAATATTAATTATCAGTAATTAAATCATAATAGGATATTATTTCAAATATGATAAAGTATATTTTCAATTAGTAATATATACTAGTATATCCTTTTAATCTAATTGTACATTGTTTAGACATCATATATTTCTTCTCTTTATAAATGATTGCAGGCAAAGCCAAGTACTTTGAAAAATAACAAAATCTTCAACCAAAATTATTATTAACATAAAAATTTAGTAACCACATTTAATGGATAAAAAACTTATTATTAAAGATGTATTGAAAAAACAAATAGTTTGGTTTACATATGTATTTATTAGGAAATATTTCAAAAATAATTTAATAATAAATCATCTTTAATTAAAATTATTATATATTGTTTATAGGAAATATAAAAATCAATGAAAGCGTCACATTTTAAGTTTTGTTAATAAACTAATGTTAGACATCACTATGACATCGACATCTCAGATAGGTTGACACCTCAATCTAAACAATCATTTGTCATCACATGAAACAATCCATAAACGAAAAAAGAATACAAGTAAACATGAAGACCAAACTTATGCAAATAAATACAAAGATGCTCCCTAGAACATAGACACAACGATACACAATTTATGCCTATTATGGAAAAGGACTAAGTAAAAACTAGAGGGCAAATTAAAATACTAAACAAACTCAAGTTGATTAAGCAAACATATAGAGACAAGCTTATTAGCATACTGATTACCTTCCCTAAAAATATGTGATACTTTAAACTCAATCCTTTCCTTTTAAAGAAAGACAAACATTTATTACATCTACTATGTATAGTCCAAGGAACAAGATACAAGTGCATAGAAGAAAAAAACGTACCAGTGTAGAATCACTCTCCATTCATAAGCAACAATATCCAACATGTTGAGTTTGTTCAATAACAATGATAGATCTCATGAGTTTGGCAAAAATAGGCGATTGAACACCAAAAAAGGAAGAAAACTCACCAACAAACTCTCTCATACTACCTCTAAAACTCCTAACACACACAACAACTCCTCGAGAACCTTTGGCAGCACCATCTTTATTAACTTTAATCCAGTAAACTTGAGGAAAACTTCAAACAACCCGAATAAGTTGCAAGATTTTCATTGATCTCATTAATTGCAAAGAATCAGATATCTCATTATTCATAGATTTCTTAATAGAGAAAATTATATATTTTAAAATGAGAAGACAAAAAGTAATCTTTAAATTTCGTAGTCTTTAAATTTCGTAGCATTGAGTGTAAAAAATATTTAATCATAAAATTAATTTTATTGAAAACTTTATAATAAAATAGGAAATATGAAGATAAAATGTAACACTACAAATAAAATCAATTTTTCTGGAGGAATACATTTGTAGGTAAAGTCTCAAATTTATCGCAAACTAGACATTACCGATGTATTATATATAGAAATAAATCCATATGTAAATGGGAGATAGTTCTACATACATAAATCTTTCCATGGATAATGTTATCTATGAACTATAATATGTAAATAATGACTAGGTGCATTATCCACAACCAAATGTTGTATGTAATATATGAATATGTTTACTTATGAAAATTATCATTCATATGTAAGAAATCTATGGATTACCTACGAATGTATTACATACGAAAAAATATGTCATATAATCCAAATCAAATTCTAACAACACATAATCTAAATCAACTGGTAACATAATACAAAATTTTAAAATTAAAACTAAATGCCTAATAATTAAAATAATCAGTATGTCCATGTTGGTCTTGGTGGTTTTATTCTTGGTTGTTTTGTTGTGGTCCCTATTGGCATTATTGAGATTTGTGTTGTTCTTGTTGTTGTTCATAAAACACACAAAGTATTACCTAACTCTATACCAAATTTAGAATCTAAATAATTGGTAGTTAAAATTTTGGAAGCTAATTAAATATCAATTTAGAAACTATTTATCAATAATAGAAATTAATTTAGAAACCAATAATATTTTTAGTCTTTAAAGTGATCTTTAATTTAGTCACTATATCAACTAATTATTTTTATTCATAAAATTGATTTCTTTTTAATGATTTATTGTAGTGTGATATTCTCTTATGCACGCATCTCCTCTTAAGTGATCTTCACTGTATCTAAACACATGATAATCATGTGAAGAATGACTCTATATCTTCTATGTATATTATAAAAACAAGGCTCCCAAAAGGTCGATGCATTCAAAAGATTGAATCATTGTTTTTAGTGTTTTTGTACATATCTAAATGAATCATTGTTAATTTAAATATTAGATTCATATCCTTAGATGGATACATTTCTTGATTTGTTCGTGTACACTATAAAAAAAAGCATGATTAACGTGAAGAGTAACTGGTTAATAAACAAATCAAGTGTAGAAGTATTCAACGTAGATATCTCTTGTTTAAAATAATATTATCCATGCTATTTGTAAATTGATTTAACACGCCAAAAAAAAGTCAATAATTAGAAGGATTTCCCTGCATGTTTGTGTAGTTTGGTTGGCCTATATATAGAGATTCTCCTCATCAAACCAAACCATGAAAACTAGGGTTTCTGAGAACCAAAAAAGTTTGCAGAGGAGTTTAACCTCTCTCACTCTTTTGCTACTAACTCATCAATATTCACGTCCATGGCAGCAAAAGAAGATAAACACCTTGTTACTGTGCTCAGTATTGATGGTGGTGGCATTCGGGGAATCATTCCTGCAATCATTCTTGGTTTCCTTGAATCAGAGCTTCAGGTAATGTGTTTAGGGTTTATGTTTTGGTTAGGATATGTTAAAATATCCCTATATATTAATTTTATTCTTTCTTTATTAATAGAAAAAACTATAAATCTTTGGATAAGTTTTTTGTGAAATCATTCTTGAAAAAGAATATATAAAGAAAAACATATTAAACATTCTCATAAGCTAATTCAAAATTATCTTATACATAAAATTAAATATTAAATTTCGAAATGGTTAAATATATGGGAATTTTTACATTTTAATTTATTATTAAATTAATTTTGATTTATGAGAAAACTTTTTTCAATTTTTATTATTTTATTTTTATAAAAGTACTTCTAGGAAATATTTAACCAAACAGGTACAAATTAAAAAAAGAAATAACATATAGTTTGAGAGTAAATAAAAATTTAATTAGCTTAAACATGCTTACTAGTCAGCTAATACGTTTTAAAAAATTTGTACCATTAGCTTATTAAATTTTCATATAACAACATAAAAATAAAAAATGACAAGCACTAGTTAAACAAAAAATTATTAATTTTTAAAGTGTACACTAAAATGGATCAATTAAAACTATGAGAATATAAATTAAATTATTCTTTTATCAACAAAAAAAACAAATTAAATATAATTAAATGGGATGATTGATCTCCAACCCATTTACAAACATAAAAAAAGACTAGCAGAACAACAAAAAGTTAATGCTTAAACCATAAATTAAATTATTAGTCGTTGTCATGTATGAATAAAAATCAAATAATTAAGCCTGCAAGGACCAAAATTGTCGCATATTAACCAAATTATAATTAAGCTTAAATATATATATATATATAATAAAAATAATGTATGAAGTTATAAAGATATTTAGTTACTTCAACCTTTCACAAAAGAAAATATCTATATAACAATCACCACAAAAAAATCATTCAATAAAAATTAATTTTAAAAATAAAAAATAATTAGTTGTTATAACAACCAAATTAAATACTATATTTTAAAAACTAAAAGATCATTGATTTTTAAATTAATAGTTAGCAAAATTTTTACTATCAAATTTAGAATATAAATAATTGATAGTTAAAACATGGGTAGCTAATTACATACCAATTTAGATACTATTTATTAATAATATAAACTAATTTAAAAATTAATAATTTTTTTAGTTTCTAAAATAATATTTAATTTAATCATTATAGTAACTAATTATTTTTAATTTCTAAAATTATTTTCTATTTAATAATTTTATAGTAATGTATACAGAGATATAAATATATATATATATATATATATATATATATATATATATATATATATACTTTGAAAGGAATTTGATCCTTCCATATATAATGCTAAATAAAGTCATCTATTACGTCCTCCATCTATGTATTAATATAATTTATATGACATCATGAAAGCAACAATTTGATTGATTATTTTTTTTTACTATTACCTTAATTTTATTTAGATTAGGTGCAACATATGTAATATACTGCAGTCTATTCCGTCTAGCTTAATTAATTAACATTTAATTAACGTGTTGTGCAGAGGCTAGACGGTAAAGGTGTAAGATTAGCAGACTATTTTGATGTGATTGCAGGAACAAGTACAGGGGGATTGGTCACTGCAATGCTTACTGCTCCAGATCAAAAAACTAAACGACCCTTGTTTGCAGCAGAAGATCTTAAAAAGTTCTACCTTGATCATTGTCCAGAAATCTTCCAACAGAATAAGTAAGAAAAATACCTTAATAAAATCAAATCAAACTATACATTTTATGACCATACAGTAACAGTTTGATGAACCCTAATACAGGTGGTGGAATGTAATAGCGTCTGTGATGAAGTTCAGTAGAACCATGTTTGGACCACAGTACGATGGCAAGTATTTACGCAAGCTTATTAGGGATGAACTAGGCGACACAAGGTTGGACCAGACATTGACCAATGTTGTCATTCCTGCATTTGACATCAAACGCCTTCAACCTACCATCTTTTCCAGCTTCCAGGTTCATCCCTCTTCCATTAATATATTATATAAAATGCATTCATTGTAGAAAAAAGTTGAGAATCAAAATTAGAAGAAAGTGCTAACAGAAAGTTTTGTTTCAACAGGTGGAGACGAGGCCAGATTTGAACGGGTTGTTGTCGGATATATGCATTTCAACTTCAGCAGCTCCAACCTATCTTCCAGCTCATTGCTTTGAAACCAAAACTCACCATGGTGATGTCATAGGCAACTTTGACCTAATAGATGGTGGTGTCGCAGCAAATAACCCGGTACATGCACAATCTTAATGAAATTTAAAGTAAAATCTCAACAATATGATTCAAATGAATAACTAAGATGAAAGAAAAAATGTAATGTAAATTTGGTGATGCAGACACTGGTGGCCATGGCAGAAGTAACAAACAAAATTTCCCATGAAGGGCGATGTGCCAGCTTGAACGTGGAAGCGATGCAATACGATAGGTTTTTGGTGATATCACTGGGAACAGGTTCTCAGAAACAGGAACCGAAATACAGTGCTAAAGATGCAGCTGAATGGGGTACCTTGAGTTGGGTTTCCCCCTTAATTGATGCCTTTGGTCAAGCCAGTTCTGACATGGTTGACTTTCACATCTCTTCAGTTTTTCGAGCACTCAATTCTGAACACAACTACCTTCGAATCCAGGTTTTCATCATTCCACATTATTTTAACTCAGTAGTTCACTCAAAATATATTCTAATAATGTTTCTTTTTATATTTACAAATGAATCCGTGTATTCAAACTTTGTAGGACGATACATTAACTGGGAACTTATCTTCTGTGGACATGGCCACGAAGGAGAATTTGCTGCAACTGGTAGCAGTTGGGGAATCACTGTTAAAGAAAAAAGTTTCAAAGATTAACTTAAAAACTGGCCTTTATGAATTTTCTGATTCTGATGAAACAAACGAAGAAGCCTTGAGAAGGTATACATATTATAAAATGTTTATTTATAATAAACATTTTAACCTTTGTTGTACAGATCCAAACTATTGAATTTGATCATGATTTTGAATGTGCCTGTGCTAAATCTCATGCTTGACTAATTTGTTTCACCAGGTTTGCGATACGACTATCCAAACAGAGGAAATTTCGTAACCCTGAATTGTCTGCAAATAATGAAAATCCTTCGTCTTCAAAGGGATAAGAGAGAATTGAATGAATATTATATATGTTTTTCTATTACAAGTGTTGTGTTAATATAGTGTATGATAAAGGTGCCATTAAGGTCAACTGTTCATTAATGTTCTTCGCTCCACTGTGATGAATCGAAATAAATTTTCTTTAGAAGCTTGAATGATGTGATGTAAACGCTTTGTATATGTTAAATAGTGTTCACTTTCTGCTTATTTAATTCTGGGTTGAAAACGCTTTTGTCCTTTATCTCCTTGGTTCTTGTCATGAATAAAAGTATACCATAAATTATAAGTTGAATATGACCATAACAACAAAATTATAATATGTATTATAAGATGAATATTTACAATTGTGCTTTCGTGGAACTGATTGAAATCAGTGAGGGTCCATAAGGAAGAATTGGGCAATGGCAATTTATCAGATTAATTCGGTTTATACCTTAAGTTAAACTAGGAAGGTAGCCACTTTAGACCGAATTTATATAATTCGTGTACGTGTATTCAAATAACTTATGGTATTTCTGTTTCAGAGAAGAGGTACTAATGGGTCGACCTCAACTCACTCCTAAATTAAACCTATAAACATATATAAATTTGAAGTTAATTTTTTTATCAACAAAAATGAATTAAATAAATAGTGATATTTAAGAGATATCACCAACTATTTCATAAGAGTGACTAGTGACTATTTTAATGATATATCATCAACAAAGCCTAAAACTAAAAACTTTAAACCTTACACTAGGAAATTACTTTTTTGTTATTGCTGAAATATCTAAAATGATATATTGATAACTTAAACCAATATACAAGTTCTGATGAAATAAATGAAGAAAGAGTATTTTCATAATTTCATGAGAAAAAATTAAAAATTTACGCCAAGAATTTCATTCCACCCCAGTTACACAACATAATTGCATTTCAGCACAGTTTACATTTAAATTGTGGGATACCTCCAATACAAAGTTGAAGTTGATAAATCCTCATTAATTCTTTCTCTCACATGCAAGGTTATCATAAAATTATGTTTATTTATTTAATTATGGTATATATAATGTTGATAATAACTTTTTTATTACATTGATTTAAGGTAATTGAGGTTTATTGATTACCTGGATCAGTCAACAAGTTCTTTTGTTTTGGATCATTTGATTTAAACCTTCATGCATATATATATATAAAAGGAATTATATAGTCTTTGATTTTTTATTCTAATAATTTGTTATATAATTACTATAATGTTATGGTTTTGTTCATATCTATTCTATTTTATAATAATTTAGGAATTATTTTAAATATTAATATTATTTTAAAGTATAAAATAATATAATTTAATTAATATAATAATTAATTATTTTTTATTTTTAAATTTAATTTTTATTCTAATAATTTGTTATATGATTAGTATAATGCTGTGTTTTTTAACCACAATAAACAATATACTAAAAAAGAGGTTTTACTTTTAGTTTTGATTTTGTTTTAGGGTAAATAACAATTAATAACACGAGGAATTAATTAATATAGAATCTATATTATATCAGTTGATTAAGTAAAAGCAAAAGTATAAGAATAAAGTAGCTAGCCCCCTGAAGTGGAGTTACATCATATTGAATAAACCCTAAACAAAAATACATGAACTGTATTAAGAAATGTGACAGAAGAGAAGAAAGATAAGAGAAAGAACAATATAGAATGATGAAGAGAACTAGAAGACGAGGGGTTTCTTATTCTTTGTAGTGTGTGGGGATCTCATCTCACGGAGCCTCCTCTCCTGAGACAGTATTTTTGCAAACCTGAAATCAAACCACTAATTAGAATATATTCAATTAATATCATAATTATACTAATTAAACCAAAACTAATTAGAGTAATTAAAAAAGAAACCTACCTTGTGAGAGCGTGTTGATTAGTTTCCCCGTTGGCGAGTGGCTCAAAGAGACCATTCTCTAAATTCACCCTAGAGACTGATTTCTTCAACAGGTTTTGACCAATCTCACTAAGCTTCTGCAGATTCTCCTTGGTAGCAATGTCAACCGAAGATTCCGTTCCACTCAAGGTGTCATCCTGAATTCGAAGGTAATTATCTTCAGAGTGAAGTGCTTGAGTCACAGCAGATAAATGGAAATCAACCATGTCTGCACTCGACTGCGTGAAAACGTCTGTCAATGGAGTACTCCCATTGTAGGTTAGCCAATCCAATAAACCCCATTTTGCTGCAGTTTCACCATTGAATTTTTCCTCATTTCTTGCTGTTCCAGTGCCTATTGAAATTATCAGGAACCGACTATATTCCAGAGGCTTGATGGGAAAGAAATCTGAATTTTGCTTTATGATTTGCTTCGTAACTTCGTTCATGGCAACTAGGGTCTGCATCATCAAATTCCAAGAACAGAACAAGTCAGTGATAACATCATTCAACATTAGTATTAATTAGTCAAATAAAAGTTTTGAAACAAGAAATAGTTTTAGTTTATGCATGTATATATTTACCGGGTTATTTGCACAAACGCCGCCATCAATGAGATTGAATTGGTGTAGGTTCCCTTGGGAGTCTTGGTTAGTGAAAGTGTGTGCAGGCAGATAAGTAGGTGCAGCGGAGGTGCCTATGCAGATGTCTGAGAGTTTAGCATCCATGTAAGAACACTTCTTCATCTGCATCCATTCATTTCAAACCTTCCTGTTACTTTCTTTCTCATTCATTTCATTTCAAAAGTGATGAAAAGAAGAAAAAAAGAGAGAGGAAAGTGAACCTGATAAGAAGAAAAAAGAATGGGTTGCATAGACTTGATGTCGAAGGTGGGAATCACAACGTTGGTGAGAGTGTCATGCAACCGAATCTCTCCGAGTTTCTCTCTCACCACCTCATGAAGGTATTTCCCATCGTATTTGGGTCCTCCCAAAGATCTTACCAAATTTGCTATTATAGTTCCACCAAGCCCACTGCAACAACGCAAAGCATGCTTCATATTAATTTCTCAAAACGAATGAATGCATGCATGCATGATTTGATCTAGATAGAATATTATGAATGAATTACCTGTGGTGTGGGAAAATCTTAGGACCGTGTTCCAAGTAAAAGGGCTTGATGTCTTTGGCAGCAAAAAGTGGTCGATGGTTGTTGTCAGGAGCAGTTAGCATGGCTGTTACAAGACCTCCCGTGCTTGTTCCTGAGATCACATCAAAGTAATCTGCAAGCCTTGCCTCTGGACCATCCAACTCCTGCATCATTTTCATTATCAGTGTTCCATACTAAGTATTTAACATGTCTCTTCATCAATGTTATTGGTTAATATGAATGAAGTAGGTTTTGGAGCATTGAAATATACCTGAAGCTGAGACTCGAGGAAATCAATAATGGTGGCGGGGATGATGCCCCTGATGCCACCACCATCGATGCTAAGAATGGTCACTAAGTTTCCATAAGTTGGAGGCTGAATTTGTTCAACGGATGATTTTGATCTCTCCATGGTTAATTTGTGCGTGGACAAAAACTTTGTCTATGAATAAGAGTTAACGTTGAGAAAATACAGTAGCTTGTTTGTGGAGAGAAAACAATGTGCAAGAAGGAGTAATGGTTTGTGTGGATTGTTGGCATGGTGGTGGTGATATTTATAGTGGGAGCTGGACCCAATAGATATTGATATTATATTGCAGAGGTTAATCGAATTCAAAAGAGGAGAAAGAATTTAATACTGAAGGAAGACACAGTCAAAAGAGGAGAAATGTTGGTTCTAAACAGTAGTTGACCATAGATGACTCTGATGGCGATAACAATTTGAAGATTCACCTCCAAGTTCTTGGTACCTTCATTCACAAAAGTTAGTTGGTATGTTCATAGTCATCACCATAGGATTATATATATATAAAATGCTTACTTAGTTAGTCTTTGGGTGACTACATTTCAAAGAGCGTGTGTCCTGTTCATAGGGAGATCAGTTCCACATTTCTTCACATTCTGCATTTCTGACTAAGTCTTCCTTCAATTTTACTTCACTGTTTCAACTCTTTCAATTCCAACTCTGCATTAACCACAATAGGTACCAAAAATGGGGCAAATGGGATATTAGAGTCGTGCCACTATAAATATCACTACAACTGAAATTTTCTCTCTCACACAGATTAAGGTCGAGTCACTAATTTCTCATTCTCTGATTGGTGTCTTGAACCGTTGATATGTATGTATTCAGTTTAGTTTTATGTAAAAGGTTATTTCTTAGGTTTCTTTTATTATTGATTGAGATGAGATAGAGAGTAGGAGGTCTTTTGGTTGATATGTAGATGGGAAGACTCTTTGAAAAAATCTGTTTTGTTGTATAAGGGTTGGACCACCCTGAAGTGGTCTCATTTAATTTCACTACAACCATGCCTAGTTTCTTATCATCAAAGTTTGCATTAACTTCAATCCTAAAACTCTGAATAAATTTTCTTAAAACGCTTGTCACAAAATCTTCAAGTTGATTTAACATTTTAAATTTTAGTATTTTTTCTTGATTTGCCTTAGTTATATCTTTCTTCATCTTCCAAATTAGTAAGTAATGTTTTTCTACCAAATTTAGAATTAAATAATTGGTAGTTAAAACCTTAGTAGCTAATTATATACCAATTTAAAAACCATTTAACAATAATAGAAACTAATTTAGAAACCATTTTTTTTAGTTTCTAAAAAGGTCTCTAATTTAGTTACTATAGCAACTAATTATTTTTTTGTATCTAAAATTGATTTATATTTCATGTTTTTTTTTTGTAGTGACTTCAGGGGTGTCCCAAACCTTATACAAAATAGAAACATAGACAGTCTAAAAAACCACATCAAATCTAGAAAAAAAAATCCAACCAAGTCCTACTGTGAACAACATTGTTAAACATAACCAAACTGTCCAAGCACTACATAAAACATGTCTGCTTACATATTTAAGATTCCTGTCTACGTTCATCTATTAATAAGTTTACAAAATTGTTTCACATGATTAAACACTAAAATACACCTATTGTCAAATTGGATATAGCTAGAGTGCTCTTTAAAATACTACCCTTATTTTAAAAAAGGGTGGAACTTAGTTACTATCTAAGAGCATCCGCTTTACAGCCAAAAAGCTTCCTTCCAAAGCAGTAACCATCATGCCATCAAACAAAATAGGTATTGAATATGCAAAAGACACAATATCTAGACTTGATAGCCTAATTCAAATTACCACATACCACATTCAGATTAAAGAAATCACAAAGAGTTGTTTGCACATTATTGGAGATAAACACCAATTTGAATATGAGAATATAGATTTGGGGTGCCTAAATGTGATTCAAGCCCAAGATTTGATCTGAATCAAAGCAAAGATTTGAATACCATCTAGTATTTTATTTTTGAAAATTATATCATTTCTATGGTTCCAAAGAAGCAATCCATATAATTTTACATATTTGATTGCGTTTTATAGTTAAACCCAAATGTTCATAACTTTGAAAGTAGAAAATAGCGTCTTGGTAGCTAATTTAGATACCTTTCTAGAAATAATTTTATAAATTTTATTAATAATAGAAATCACTTTAGATAGGAATAATTTTTTAGTCTCTAAAATAGTATATAATTTAGTCAATATAATGTAATTATTTTTTGTCTTTAAATTTGATTGTTATTTGATTATTTTCTTGTAGTGGATGTTGATCAAGTCAATATTGATGTATTTTGTACTTTAAAATTTATTTAATTTAGTGTCAACTATTTTTAATATTAATTTAACTTGGTTTGATGTGATCGACATTAATGACAATAATTTCATAAAACATGTTTCTCATGCAATGCCTCCGTTCTCAACAAAAATAAAAGAAATGCAAAAAAAAATAAGAGAGAGGTGAATATATGGGTGAAGGAGATGAATATGGTTGAGACGAATAATCTAGAAGAAAGATATGGATGTGGATAAAGTACATGAGAGTGTGATGAGATTTATATATAAAAATGAGAGAGAAATTGTGTTCTGATAGGTAAGATAAATCTCAAACGGATTATAATACTTTTGTCACATTTAAACGTAAATTTTTGGACTAAGAGTAAAATATTATTTCAATTCGTTTCTACCAAGATACATAGATTCATAATATATAATAGATTTATAATATATAATTAGAATAGGTTAAAAAATACTAACTTAAATAAATATTAAAAGTATATTATATTAACATTCACTTTTTTTTAACGACAATAACAAATAAATAAATTAGAATCACTTTAAGATGTTTTAACTCTTATAAACATTCACTTAATCAACCCTAAATTAAACAAATAATATATATATATATATGAGTATTATGTTTTTAGCATTAAAAATATGCGCACTTTGATAAAATTCTAGAAGTATTTTGAGAGGCGGCTTGAAAATCAAAGTGTTAGTAATGGTAACAAGTTGCACAAATTTAAAGATATCTTAAAACTTTAGAAGAAGCACTAACCAATTTATAGAAATAGTATAATCCTTGCTAGTACTATTCTAATTCTTAAACCATACTTAGAAAGGAACTGAACTAAGAAACCTCTCTCTGCTATAATTTGAGTTCACTTTGAAAAAAACATTACTACTTTTATATGGCTTTACTAAATTACTAATCATGCTTCCAATTATAAACACATTGTTTTTTTCTTTCTATACATTCCCTTTACATCACCTAGTGGCGTGTCTATTCTTCACACGTCTCCTTCAAATCTAAACAATGTTTCACTTTGTGACCATTATCCTATTTATATCACATGCAACAACTCATCAATATTTTATCGCCATCGGATTCATGGGTCAGCTACCAAAGTTATGTGGTCGTCTTTTACTGCTTCGAAAATAGCTAAATTCCAAACACTAGAACCAAATCACCCACAACATTTCTAAACCACACAAAATTTTAAATAATTTACTCAACTCACTAATTATTTCATCCTTAAAATTATTTTTTATTTAATAAATTTTTAGTAATTTAACTACTTTAATTAAAAATTAGTAGTTGATTAATGTTAAATCGATCGATGTTAGAAAGTTAACATCTATAGTTTTGTTGTTTGTTGCATGTGTGACGTGAACTCAATCTTAGTGTTATGTTTTATTTGTTAATTAGCATCAACTTTTGGATGGTAATAAATATTTATCTTTTGTAGTATAGTTATAACTAAATTTAAATATAACATAATCTATTTAAATTTTCATATGTATTTTATCTTCTTGACTTGAGACAATCAGTTTTTTTAGAAGAAAGGGGGATTTTGGACAGCATTCTCATGGCCAATGAGGTTCTTGAGGAGGTGAAGAGGAAGAAGAGAAGCTGTGTTTTCTTTAAAGTTGATTATGAGAAGGCTTATGATTCTGTAAGTTGGGATTTCATCTACTACATGTTAAGAAGGTTAGATTTTTGCGATAAATGGATCAACTAGATAAAATCTTGTCTGGAATCTTCCTCTCTGTTTGTGCTTATGAACGGGAGCCCATCTAAGGAGTTTTTTTTAAAAGAGGGTCTTACGTCAAGGCGAAAGATTAAGACACCAATCTAAAAAAGAAAAAACAAGTTGAAGGAACTTTGGAAGTAACCCAAAGACCAAACCTTCAGTTGAGCCAAAGATAAAATTTCAAAATGATCAATCACTTCTCCCTTGAAAATATACTTATTCCTAACCAAAGCAATCCAAATATTTTCAAAAGCTAAGTTGACAGCAACAGGAGCGTCAACCAAGTTAAAGTGCAAGAAATGTGAAGCAGGCTCAAAATAATCAGCCGAATTTAACCCTACCCAAGCATAACAAATATTTCATACTAGCCAAGCAATTCTACATTCAAAGAAGAAATGACTTGTAGTCTCCTCTTTCTCCATACAAAAACAACAAATCGCTCTATCCACCACAATCCCATGTCTTGTCATATTGACCTTGATATCGATCTTGTTCTCCAGGACCCTCCAAGTAGTTATTTTTTTTATTAGCAAGAACCCTCTGAGCAGTGATTTGAGTTGAGGGCAAAGTCTTAATCTTCTAAAAAATGTTATACAAACTCGACCTTGAAAAAATACTTTTCAAATTACCAAAACCCAACCAATTATCTTCCCGGAATAATAATTTTTTTCCATTACCAAGCTCCCACCTGAAACGATCTTCAAATGACGTTACCCAAATTTCCTGCTGTCCAAACCTCCTTCAAACCTCTCTACCAGAGGGAATCAGAATTGCATAATCGTTGCTTTTTAAGACTTCTCCACCCACCATACTTAGATTCTAGAATATCCTTCCAGAGTCCTCCCACAATATAGATTATAATTTCTTATAAAAAAATGAGGTTTTTGTTTTGTTATTATGATGATAATCAACTTATCATTTATGGGAGGGACGTGACCCAAACCCAACCATGGTAGACTTTTATTCATGACAAGAAACCAAAGAGATAAAGGAGAAAAACGTTTTCAACCCAGAATTTAATAAGAGATACGAGGCCATTGAAAAACGTTTTCAACGCATTTACCCCAAATCTAGGGGCACCTCTCAAATCCTTCGTATTTATTAATTTTTATTTGAAGGAAAGCTAATTTCAAGTTTATTAAGAAATATATAACTAAGGTAAATCAAGAAAAAATACTAAAATTTAAAATGTTAAATAAACTTGAAGATTTTGTGACAAGGGTTTAAAAAAATTTATATAGAGTTTTAGGATTGAAGTTTATGCAAACTTTGCTAGGCATGATTTTTTTTTTTATCAGCAAATAGCAATGAAATTAAATGAGACCACTTCAGGAATGGTCCAACCCTTATACAACAAAACAGATTTTCTCAAAGAGCCTTTCCATCTACATATCGACCAAAAGACCTCCTACTCTCTATCTCATCTCAATCAATAATAAAAGAAACCTAAGAAATAACCTTTTACATAAAACTAAACTGAATACATACATACCAAGGGTTCAAGACACTAATGAGAGAATGAGAAATTAGTGGCACGACCTTAATCTGTGTGAGAGAGAAAATTTCAGTTGTAGTGGTATTTATAGTGGCACGACTGTAATATCCCATTTGCCCCATTTTTGGTACCTATTGTGGTTAATGCAGAGTTGGAATTGAAAGAGGAGAAACAGTGAAGTAAAATTGAAGGAAGACTTAGTCAGAAATGCAGAATGTGAAGAAATGTGGAACTGATCTCCCTATGAACAGGACACACGCTCTTTGAAATGTAGTCACCCAAAGACTAACTAAGTAAGCATTTTATGTATATATATAATCCTATGGTGATGACTATGAACATACCAACTAACTTTTGTGAATGAAGGTACCAAGAACTTGGAGGTGAATCTTCAAATTGTTATCGCCATCAGATTCATCTATGGTCAACTACTGTTCAGAACCAACATTTCTCCTCTTTTGACTGTGTCTTCCTTCAGTATTAAATACTTTCTCCTCTTTTGAATTCGATTAACCTCTGCAATATAATATCAATATCTATTGGGTCCAGCTCCCACTATAAATATCACCACCACCATGCCAACAATCCACACAAACCATTACTCCTTCTTGCACATTGTTTTCTCTCCACAAACAAGCTACTGTATTTTCTCAACGTTAACTCTTATTCATAGACAAAGTTTTTGTCCACGCACAAATTAACCATGGAGAGATCAAAATCATCCGTTGAACAAATTCAGCCTCCAACTTATGGAAACTTAGTGACCATTCTTAGCATCGATGGTGGTGGCATCAGGGGCATCATCCCCGCCACCATTATTGATTTCCTCGAGTCTCAGCTTCAGGTATATTTCAATGCTCCAAAACCTACTTCATTCATATTAACCAATAACATTGATGAAGAGACATGTTAAATACTTAGTATGGAACACTGATAATGAAAATGATGCAGGAGTTGGATGGTCCAGAGGCAAGGCTTGCAGATTACTTTGATGTGATCTCAGGAACAAGCACGGGAGGTCTTGTAACAGCCATGCTAACTGCTCCTGACAACAACCATCGACCACTTTTTGCTGCCAAAGACATCAAGCCCTTTTACTTGGAACACGGTCCTAAGATTTTCCCACACCACAGGTAATTCATTCATAATATTCTATCTAGATCAAATCATGCATGCATGCATTCATTCGTTTTGAGAAATTAATATGAAGCATGCTTTGCGTTGTTGCAGTGGGCTTGGTGGAACTATAATAGCAAATTTGGTAAGATCTTTGGGAGGACCCAAATACGATGGGAAATACCTTCATGAGGTGGTGAGAGAGAAACTCGGAGAGATTCGGTTGCATGACACTCTCACCAACGTTGTGATTCCCACCTTCGACATCAAGTCTATGCAACCCATTCTTTTTTCTTCTTATCAGGTTCACTTTCCTCTCTCTTTTTTTCTTCTTTTCATCACTTTTGAAATGAAATGAATGAGAAAGAAAGTAACAGGAAGGTTTGAAATGAATGGATGCAGATGAAGAAGTGTTCTTACATGGATGCTAAACTCTCAGACATCTGCATAGGCACCTCCGCTGCACCTACTTATCTGCCTGCACACACTTTCACTAACCAAGACTCCCAAGGGAACCTACACCAATTCAATCTCATTGATGGCGGCGTTTGTGCAAATAACCCGGTAAATATATACATGCATAAACTAAAACTATTTCTTGTTTCAAAACTTTTATTTGACTAATTAATACTAATGTTGAATGATGTTATCACTGACTTGTTCTGTTCTTGGAATTTGATGATGCAGACCCTAGTTGCCATGAACGAAGTTACGAAGCAAATCATAAAGCAAAATTCAGATTTCTTTCCCATCAAGCCTCTGGAATATAGTCGGTTCCTGATAATTTCAATAGGCACTGGAACAGCAAGAAATGAGGAAAAATTCAATGGTGAAACTGCAGCAAAATGGGGTTTATTGGATTGGCTAACCTACAATGGGAGTACTCCATTGACAGACGTTTTCACGCAGTCGAGTGCAGACATGGTTGATTTCCATTTATCTGCTGTGACTCAAGCACTTCACTCTGAAGATAATTACCTTCGAATTCAGGATGACACCTTGAGTGGAACGGAATCTTCGGTTGACATTGCTACCAAGGAGAATCTGCAGAAGCTTAGTGAGATTGGTCAAAACCTGTTGAAGAAATCAGTCTCTAGGGTGAATTTAGAGAATGGTCTCTTTGAGCCACTCGCCAACGGGGAAACTAATCAACACGCTCTCACAAGGTAGGTTTCTTTTTTAATTACTCTAATTAGTTTTGGTTTAATTAGTATAATTATGATATTAATTGAATATATTCTAATTAGTGGTTTGATTTCAGGTTTGCAAAAATACTGTCTCAGGAGAGGAGGCTCCGTGAGATGAGATCCCCACACACTACAAAGAATAAGAAACCCCTCGTCTTCTAGTTCTCTTCATCATTCTATATTGTTCTTTCTCTTATCTTTCTTCTCTTCTGTCACATTTCTTAATACAGTTCATGTATTTTTGTTTAGGGTTTATTCAATATGATGTAACTCCACTTCAGGGGGCTAGCTACTTTATTCTTATACTTTTGCTTTTACTTAATCAACTGATATAATATAGATTCTATATTAATTAATTCCTCGTGTTATTAATTGTTGTTTACCCTAAAACAAAATCAAAACTAAAAGTAAAACCTCTTTTTTATAGTAATCATATAACAAATTATTAGAATAACGAAAAATTAAACACTATATAATTCCTTATAAATATGCATGAAGGTTTAAATCAGATTTGATGTATACATTCCTAGATTTGAGATATAACTGGATCCAAAACAAAAGAACTTGTTCACTGATCCAGGTAATCATTAAACCTTCAATTACCTTAAATCAATGTTATAAAGAAAATTATTATCAACATTATATATACCG
Organism: Phaseolus vulgaris; assembly: GCF_000499845.2. NCBI lineage: Eukaryota > Viridiplantae > Streptophyta > Magnoliopsida > Fabales > Fabaceae > Phaseolus > Phaseolus vulgaris. Next base: position 1,659,929 of record NC_023759.2, read on the forward strand.
TAATTAAATAAATAAACATAATTTTAACATGAGAGAAAGAATTAATGAGGATGGATCAGTGGGGTTATTTTAGGAGTAGGTTGGAGTTGAACAAGTCATTAATGAGGATTTATCATTAGGTTTATTTTAGGATTAGGTTGTGGTTGAAGATAAGTCATTAATGATTGTGGATTTATTTTAGGAGTAGGTTGGGGTTGAAGATAAATCATGAGGTAAATTATCATTTAAACTCTTCTGAAATTTTTTAATTTTGTTATGATTTAAAGTTATGGTGTTTTTCAATACGAAGTTATACAAGTCTCTAAGTGAATAACTTTGACCCCGCACATTTTAAATATATAATAATTTTTGCATTTTTATTAAGCATAAGAAATAAACTTATAAAAACATACCTATTACTTGTATTTTCTAAATGCATATCACCTCATTTGTTCATGCCTTTACAAACTTTTTTTCTTATAAGGAATGACTCATACTTCATTCACATACTCAACAATTAATGACCATGACAAAGAGACAATTTTAGAACATTGAATACACTCTTGTTGAATGCATCACAATCTAGATAATTCATCACACATTCCCTTGCTTCATCACCACATAGAGATTTTGAAGCTTAGAAAAGTAAGATTTTTATCACTGACAATTAGGGGGATGGGATCCGCTCCCACAACAACCATTTAAGTCTTTTAATAGCTAAAATAGTTTTTTTTTTCGTTCACTTGTCAACAAGATAAAAGTTGTAAAAGATGTCAACCTTGTGGATGTCACATCAACAATCTCAAGTAAAAGAAAAATATATTTATTCGTATTGTATGTTTTATATATCAACAATGCAATGTTAAATATATTTAGTAATTTTACTGAATTAGGATGTGTCTACAAAATATTATTTGTAATAACTTCTGAGATTTTGTCGCATCTATTAGAGTCAATATACATGCGTCACATTCAAACATCATTAAGTGTTACATTTTAGTTCTTGATTCTCTTTGTACCTTTCATATACATACCTCACAATATAGACTTTCTTTATATTGATGGCATTATCTTCAGTGTTTTGCTTCAAAGTTAGTAAAATGTTGGTAAACTTCACTAAACAGTCATGTACGTCAAGTAGCATGTATCGTTCAGGTCTTAATTTGCTAGTATATGGATACTTATTAATATCAATCAACTCATGATTTTCACATATTATTTGCACAATCCACCTTCCTCCATTATGTACTCGTTTACCACGTAATTTAAATATAAAAAAACACATTTTCTTATTCCAGTAACCATGAATTGTAAATCATATATGTAGCTCTTATATATATTTCCCACATCTTTCACAACCTAATAACGCATATGTTTCTTTTTTTCTTATTGCTCATTTGTGGTAACAAAACTCAATATCACAATGACAAATCTAACTCTGAATGTTACCCCACGAACCCATTGAAGTAAGTCATCCTTCGTCTCAAATACTTATACAAATACATTAATTGCAACATCAACATATTTTCCTTGTCACATTTTTTACACAATAATAATTTATTTTACTTCTTTCATCCACGGTAAAAGCTCAAACATAATCTCCTTTAACTAATTCATCTTTATTTGACTTAAATTTTTTGATATCAGAAATTTCATCCATATGAGATAATATATCAACTTCTTCAGATATTTTCCTCCAAAATTTTGAATACATTTATGTGAAAGGTAATCAACATTACCAATTGCAATCACTAACATGTAAAAAATTACACATTTTGGATTATGCAATCTAAAACATAAAAATAATATTTTGAATCACAATTTGAAATAAAATTTTCAAATTCAAATATGTATTGCAAATTGTATAATCCAAATCACTATTTTCAAATTTTTGGAAAACACAATTCGAAAGAGGACAATATCAATTCAATATTTTGCCTTATTGATTACTCAATCTAAAAGACTTTCAAATTGCACAATCTAAAAAATGTCAAAATTCATCGCAAGCATAACGTGTTCGAAAACCATAGAAGAAAAAAAAAACTATCAATGATAAATGAGTTACCCACCTTCAAGCTTTACAAAAAAATCTTAAACTTCAACTAATTCTTTAATCAAAACCTTAATATCCAATTAAGATTAAAGAGCAGCAGCAAAAGTACCGGAGAGGCAGCAAGAAAAATGGAGCTTTTATATACATATAAATCACAAAGGACAAAATAAGTAATTTGAAAAATATTTGGTGTAGGAAGAAGATATGGGGTGAAAAAGGAAATGCCATCATTCTAGTACTAACAAAACGTATAAATGGGCCGTTTGGGCCCGAATTAAAGTACCAGACTTTTTTTTTCATAGTTTCTTGATGGAAACGTCACCCTTGCGACGTCGTATTTAACCATCATCACCGTCTTCACTTCGGAACCATTTACAGTAACAACATAACAGCGAAAGAAGCATTCTTTCTTTTCGTGAAACAAAAGAAAACTAAGATTTGAGGTTCCTTGTCCCTTCCATCACCATCATCGTCATGTCAGGGATGGAGAGGCTTCAGAGGATGTTTGCGGGTGCAGGCGGAGCCCTAGGGCACCCTCCACCAGATTCCCCCACCCTCGATTCCTCCGAGCAGGTTTACATCTCCTCTCTCGCGCTTCTCAAAATGCTCAAACACGGTACATTTTTCTTCTTTCTCTGTGCCTTCCATTTTTCTTGGTTTTTATTGGCCCAATTTTTTCAAAAACCCTAATCTGTGTGCAGGAAGAGCTGGGGTACCCATGGAAGTGATGGGTCTGATGTTGGGGGAGTTCGTGGATGAGTACACCGTGCGCGTCGTGGATGTGTTTGCGATGCCTCAGAGTGGGACCGGTGTTAGCGTTGAAGCCGTTGATCATGTTTTTCAGACTAATATGCTTGATATGTTGAAGCAGACTGGAAGGTACTTTTTGGGTTCGGTTAAAGTTTCTTTCTTTCTGTGAAAGAAGGTTTGCTTCTGGTTTTTGTTTCACTTGTGGATAGTTGAAACGCTGTCGGTTTGTTGTTGCAGGCCGGAGATGGTTGTGGGGTGGTATCACTCGCATCCTGGATTTGGGTGTTGGCTTTCTGGAGTGGATATTAATACCCAACAGGTTTTTTACTGTTTCTTTGGTCTTTAGTTCGTTATGGTGTCATGTGTTTGTGGTATTGTGCATTGTTTGTGTTTAAAAAATAAATTTGAAACTGAGTGAGGAATTCATAGATGTGTATGAATTTGCTTTCTGTTCTGAAATGAAAGTCTATAATTGTGCTGGCTGACACTGTGATCCATATAACATTTGTTTTGCTGTTCTTGACCAAAACAAATTAGGCACATGCTAATTGTGATACATCCAAGGTTTTAAATTATGATCTCAGTCTCGGTTTCGTTGTGATTCTTGATAGTGCGTTAGTTGTGAACAAACGTGGCCAATGTGGCCGCAATTGTTTTTGGGTTATGGTCACTGAGACTCCAAAATAGCGGTGGTAAACCATTTTTAAAACCTTGGTTACATCTCTTGAAAAATACTACAGATGGATAGTGTGAGAGAGAAAGAGAGATACAAAAGTCTGCAGTATGGTTATGTAAACAATTTGTTAGATTTCATTTTTATTGTTTACGGTTATAACTTATTGGTAATATGGATGTATAGACAAGTGATATCTGTGCTTTGGCTGTTCATAATTTCAAATGAAAGAAGCATTAATTGGTTAAAACTCATTTTTATTAAGTAGATGCTAGGGAAGTGCAAAAGGGGAGAGGGATGGATTGCTTGGTGTGGGATTGTATCTCTATCTCATTGCATCCCAATCTTAGATTGGAACTGATTCTAGTCGTAACAGGTGGAAATTCGGGAAGGAATAATGTTTGAGTCATAAAACTTGTCTTAATTCTATAGTAGCTACTTAAATTGCAAGAATGAAAAAACTAAACATTCTTCTATCGATAAACTGTGATATGTATTTCATAGCTTAATTTATAAATTATGAATGAACGGAATAATTAATGGTTAAAACTTATGTGAATTTAGAAAGTTTAGACTTGAATTTAGTTAAGGGAGCCTTTATAAGCCCTTAATCCATTAGGGATTTTGGTTGTAGAAATGTAACATATATGTACTTTCTAATGCAGAGTTTTGAGGCTTTAAATCAACGTGCAGTGGCTGTGGTGGTGGATCCCATTCAGAGTGTTAAAGGCAAAGTGGTAATTGATGCTTTCCGGCTGATTAATCCACAAACTATGATGCTGGGTCAGGAACCACGGCAGACAACTTCCAACCTGGGCCATCTAAACAAGCCATCTATCCAAGTGAGTGTTCCTTTATTTCATTCTAAACGTATAGATGCTGCTCTGTTTTTTTCCTTTTGTTGTTACTTATTGTCTTTGCAAACTCCTTTTTAGGCTCTGATCCATGGCTTGAATAGACATTATTATTCCATAGCAATTAATTACAGAAAGAATGAACTTGAAGAGAAGATGTTGCTTAACCTTCACAAAAAGAAGTGGACTGATGGTTTGACACTCAGGCGCTTTGATTCACATTCTAAAACTAATGAACAGACTGTCCAGGTCAGCTAAGAGTTTTCATTGTGAAATATAAATGTTGAGCATTCAACCTTTTAATTTCTGTTTTCTTCTTCCCAGTTCAACTTTTTTTCAAACTTTTTCTTTGTTGAATTCATTGCATACATGAGACTTGCTCAAATAATACAAGCAAAGCACTGTTTAAATGTTACCACTCACTTTCCTGACTTTTCGCACAACAGTGAATGATTGATATGGTTCTCAATTGGAGATTCTGCTGACATGGTTTTAGTAAATTTCAGAAACTTGCTATACTGATTGATTAATTTCTTGATTCTTTCTTTCGTTTCCTTGTCTCTGAACTACTACTCCCCTACCACTCCTAAAGAGATTTCAAATAAAATGGTTTTCACTGATTATTGTAGTATAATGTGCATGATAGTTATAGAAACATAAGAATACAAAAATTAGCTCATGAACTTTAATCTACCCATAATACGAATGGAAAGGACAACTATTTGGATGCACTACATTGCTCCAACATGCTCTGGCATGGTGAGGGAGGAGGATGTGAATTATCACTTCAATCTTGGAAATGAATAATGAGAAACAAATGACACGGTCTTGATAAAGTTTGGTACTGAAAAGAGGGGGATTACGACATGCCTACATTTTTTAAAAAACTGAGCTGAATGACAAATTCAGGTGATAATATTTTTATTACTGATGATGCAGGAGATGCTAAGTTTAGCATCCAAGTACAACAAGGCAGTGCAGGAAGAAGATGAGCTGCCACCAGAAAAACTCGCAATTGCAAATGTGGGAAGGCAAGATGCTAAGAAGCACCTCGAAGAGCACGTTTCCAATTTGATGTCATCAAACATTGTTCAGACTTTGGGAATGATGCTCGACACAGTTGTTTTCTAGAGTTAGCATTGTCTAATGTATTCCTCCTTACACCAACATTTCATTGTCCAATGTATTTCTTGACATGTTTTTTAACAGAAATTGTTTTATCACAGGTATTTGTATTTTGTGTTCTTTAAAATGCAGGAGCAAAGTTACATCTTAAAGGATGAGAATCATATTTTAATCTCTCTAATCTAAATGTAATGAAAGTCTTAATCGTGCGCTAAAGTTTTATTTGTTTATTATTTTGGCTTCAGTTGTACCTGGAAACATATCCATTAAAACTGCATCCTGAGTGAATAATATATTTCTAGAATTAATAGGAGTAGTTAGATCGGTAATACTAATCCATTTTTTACTCCAGAAATAGTCAATTAATTTTTAGTTTCACACAACTTGTTCTTGAGTGGTTTTGTAGAGACATTTTTCAGACTTTTGAAAATCTTGAATCTTTGTACTGTATGCACAAAACTAATTACATGGTAGGAAAGTTAAACAGAATTCCAAGCTGTGCGTTAAATTGAAGGAGGAGGATCTCTGTTGAAGAAAAGAGCCAAGGTTTTGATCAAATCCTGAGCCTTTTCACTTGCCAAGTCATGAAGATGAAAGGCATGACCCTCCCCATGAGTCTCCTCAATCTGCACCACCCCAATCCACCCACTCCTACTCAAAGCATTGTAGTAAATCCACCCTCTCTCCCTCAGCACATCCTTCTCCGCCACACACACCAGCACCCTCCTGCACCCTAGCCACGCCAAGCTCGGCGCTCCCTCCCCCACCGGGTTAACCCGTGGGTCATCATTGTCTGGTGACTCCGGACACACAAAGGGCCACAGCCGGTCCACCACACCCTTCTTATCCAAATCCATGGTCTCGGATCCGGCAGGAACCGAACCCCAAAAATACGGGTGGACAAGACAAACTCCTAGGATGTCCATGCCAATGTCCCAATCCGAATCCCCAAGTAGCATAGTTAAATTATGCACTATGTTGGCACCAGCACTGTCCCCAGCCAAGAAAACTCTTCCGAAGTCTACATTTTCATTCAACCAAGGCTCTGGTCCGTTGTTACTGCGGTGTGACGCTACCCATTGCAGTGCAGCCCATGAATCCTCGTACGCTGCCGGAATAGGGTGCTCCGGGGCCAGCCTGTACTCGACAGAGACGGCGACGAGCTTGGCGCGACAGCGGCGATGTAGTGGTGGTAGGTTGACGTGAAGGGGGAGGAGGTGCAGAAGGCGCCGCCGTGGAAGTAGACCAGGAGAGGGAGTTTGCGGCGGTGGTTGGTGGTGGTGGTGGATGGAGGCGGCGGGAGGAAGAGGCGAGCGGAGAGAGTGGAATGAGGGTGGAGAGTGATGTCTTTGGAGGAAACAGGGTGAGTGGTGGGGGTGGAGGGTGGAACGACGTCGGTTCCTTTGAAACGTTGAATGCGACCATCGGTGAAGACGCGGATGAGACCGGGGAAATCGTGTGCTACTTCTGCCTCTGCGGTGGTCGGTGTGTTGGTATCGGTGTCCATGGGAGTGACTGATGAGTGAGACAGAAACAGAGTGAGAGTGAGAGAGGAACAGAGTGAGAGTAAGAGAGAAACAGAGTGAGATAGATAAGTAGATGGAGAGGTATCATGCTCCACTTATGTTTTGTGGCTACTTGGGCCACCCATAGGATAAGCTTTCATCATGCAAAATTTCTAATCTCGGCCATTCATTATGTTCTTCATATACTATTATCAAACTACAATATTTTTACTCATTAAAACTTAAATAGTACTTTGGAATTAATTACCATCTTATCTTAAAAAAACCTTTTGTCTCACGGATGATTATTTTAGTTTTTCAATTTAACTACTCATCGTTTATCTGTTTTAAAGTAAAGTGATTTCAGCCAGTGATTTTTAAATTAAGTGTTAAAAAACTTATTCGAAAGGTAAGAGACTCATTATAAATAAAAAATAAAAAAAATCAAGGATTCTATTGTTTTTGAGTTTTCAAAATTTTGTTAAGGAAATCGTCATTCGTGTTATTCTTGCTAGACTTGCTAAAGATAGCACCCTATTATTCACGAAGGTTTAAATTAAATTTGATCTATACATTCTTAGATTTAAGATATAACTGGATCCAAAACAAAAGAACTTGTTGACTGATCCAGGTAATCAATAATCCTTCAATTATCTTAAATCAATGTTATAAAAAAATTATTATCAACATTATATATACCATAATTAAATAAATAAACATAATTTTAACATGAGAGAAAGAAAATGAGGATTTATTTAGGAGTAGGTTGGGGTTGAAGATAATTGTCAAATCAATCTCTAGTTACTCTAAACTCTTCTCAAATTCTTTAAGTTTATGAGTTTATTATGATCATTAATGGAGAGTAACAGTTCGGTTCAAAAGTATCTAGTATTATCGATATAGACGGATATTTCCATAGTATATTTTCACTAATGTAATTAACTTGTCATTTATGATGTAAAAATAATAATAAATATTAAAATATGTTGTTTGAAATCTTAATTAGGATTGTGAAGAGAGTTTTACTTGTGATAAAGTTTTATAGGAGGTAATGTAAATCTTGCATTATATTTATATTTGTATAATATGTTTTATTTTTTGGTTATAAGAAAATTAGTAATTTGACTTAATCAATGGTAATTAAACAACAAGATGTAGTTTTCTTCTAACAATGAGGTTTTTGGAAAAGTTTAATTCATTTTTCTTTTAAACTAAACCAATAATTGGTGTGAAGGAGAACAAGGTCTTGATATTGCAATTCTTACTATTTCCTTTTATTAGTTATAACCACCTTATATAATAGATGGATAACAAATAATAATAAATGTTCAAATATAACCACCTTATTCAGGTATAATTTTTCAATATATTAATATCGGGTTACAGGTAGTAATAACTTGTGTTTTTTAGCTAAGTTAAATGTTCAAATTTTCTTAATTTCCCTTTAAATATAGAATAAAATTATATTAAAATCTATGTTGCGTGTATTTAAAGTTATTGATATTTATGTAACATACACGCTTATACAACATGCAGACAGAGAGACGTATAAATGTAAGATAAAAAATACAAATCTATATATATTATATAATTTATAAATAAATATATATATTATATAATTATAAATTAACAATAAAGTTTTAGAGATTTAGGTGGATAAATATGTTTTAATTTTTTTTAATAGAAATTTATGAATGGTTTAAAAAGACATGTTGTTGTGTTAGAATCATATTAAAAAAAAATTGAAGAAATATATTTTGAACCAATATTTCATCATCCATTGTCATATGGGTGTTAGTGTCTTATTTGTATATCCGATCATTTGAGAGTTGTAAACGCATAGCTTAATATACTATTCTTATTTACGAAAGTTTTGTTGTGTTGTGTTAGTGTTTGTAGGTCGCGTGCGTCTTCTGAGTTTTCCCTATTGCAGGCTTTGAAGAAGAAAAAACGAACGAACAATGGAGAAAATGATGCGACTCAGATCACTTTTCCGATCACTGAGTTGCAGATCTTATCACGCTTTTTCTTCCACCAAGCATATCCTTCCTTCAACCTCTCTTCTCTCTCATTCTCCCAATCACTTTCCTTCTCCCTCTTCCTCAGGTACTTTCTCTCTCCTACCGTTTCCTCTTTTCTATTCTGTTAGGTTTTCCTTCCGCATCGCTTTTTTCTTTAATCCGACGTCGTTCGCACTTTTCCCCGCACAATTCGATCCATTTTTTTTCAAATTCAATTAATCTGATTCAATTTCAATGTACTGGTATATGACGCTTATACGGACAATAAGACGGTGTAATACGGTTCGTCTTCCGATTATTGTGACTGGAATTATTTTTTATACTTCGATTCGTAACTAACTCCACAATTGAATCAATCTGTAGTTATAGTACCGGCTCTGTATTCTGGTTAACAAATTGACGATGATTTTCGTGTTGTTAGTGGCATCGTTCTCTTTCATGATGAAATTGGTTATTCATCAAAGAAAAAAATGTTGTATCTGGTTCACTTTCGAAGTGCTGAGGTTTTTTGAGACTTGTTTGGTGAACTTCCCGATTAGAACATGCTGGAATAGAAAATAAGAAGATAAAATGAACTAGCTAGGTTTCTCTTGTGAGTTAAAATTAGTTTTGCATGAGTTAAAATCAACCCTGGAGAAGCTGAATCTGAATGTGTCTATAAATTAGATTGTGCATCAATTAGTTTTAACTAATGAGAGAAGTTTAGTTTATTTTGTCTTCTTATTTTATTCCTCTGTAAGTGTTAGTGAGAAATTTATCGAAATGGAATCTTTGTTGATTGAGCTAGAGTGTTGTGTTTGAGGATGGCTGTCGTATGCTGAATTGGTTTTGCTTCTGAAAAACATGAACAGAATGCAGGTCTCCTTTCTCGATGGGTTTAGGGAGCATGCGATTCTTTAGCGAAGATGTGACTCACATGCCCAATATTAAAGACCCTGAACTGTACAATGCTTTCAAGGATTTGTTGGCTGTAAATTGGAGTGAGCTTCCGGATTCTGTTGTTCATGACGTTAAGAATGTGTTGTCTAGAAACACTGATGACAAGGCTGGCAAGGAGGTTGTGGAGAATGTGTTCCGAGCAGCTGAAGCTGTTGAGGAGTTTGGTGGGATTCTAGTCAGCTTGAAACTGGAAATTGATGACAGCATTGGAGTGAGCGGCGAGGTATTTCTCGTTTAAACTTGCACCTGTAAAGTTGCACTATTGCATTCTATTCAATTTTTCCCATCACATTAGGCTGCTAATGATTGGTTTTCTTTTTGTAGGATGTAAAGCCATTGCCTAATCATATAAAAAATGCTCTTAATCTCATTTTTGATCGTTACTCCACCTATTTGAATTCCTTTGGACCGGACGAGAATTATCTGCGGAAGAAGGTGGAGATAGAGTTGGGCGCAAGCATGATTAACTTAAAGATGAGATGCAGTGGCCTTGGTGCTGAATGGGGAAAGGTATCATCTAACATTTTCACTTGTTATTGCCTATTTATATAGTAGTTTGTGCATGGTAGCCAATGGGATATGTACTGCTTCTCTCTCTTTTTCTCACATGACATACGCATAAAATCTCACTTCCATCATTGAATGAGGAATATGAGGTGAGACATACCCAAAATCTGTCATTCCCTGGGGCCAACACCATGGCACTGCCATTTGAAGATACACCAGTGGAAGTTTATGGCAAGGATCCCCAAAACCATCACGGCAGATGTCATCAACAACTCCGATTTCCAATTTTTGTGTGCACTTGCAAGTTGCAACATGGTTTAATTCTTTAGATCTTTGAAAAATGTGTTGTCAAATGTTATTGTGTCTTGTTTTCTGGAATGTCATTTTAACTTTTTGCATGTGCTTTTTTAAATTCCTCCTTGCATTGTTTAGTTGGTAGTCTATCTATCCTATATAGTTATTAATAAGAAAAATGTAAGTAGCATGGATATACCTTCAGAAAATAACTAAAAAAGAAGAAAAAATGTTAGGAAATTTGTTGTGATAAGTCAATTGCGTTTTTTTTTTTGTTTTTCAACTTTCTTTTTTTCTCTTTCCCACCATGATTGGTTAGTACTTTTAGCATTTGCGGTACCCTTTGTTCAATTACTTCCATGGCAAATAGCATTGCTACATTCAAAATTACAGACCAATTCCCATTCCGTTATCTAAATCTGAGGTTTCTGTTGCAGGTTACTGTTCTTGGAACTTCTGGACTTGCGGGTTCATATGTTGAGCAAAGAGCTTAGAAGAAAGATTCAAGAAACAGAGCATGTAATTGTTTGTTACCCTTCCATTGGTTTTCTCCTGATCTTTTTGTTGTCAAGCGTTTGATAGCATAGAAATAAGAGCGCTTAACTCTGTTAACTGGGATTATCCTTAAACAGCGTTTTCTTTCATTTTGAATGTCATTTTCCTCAAGTTAACAAGTAAATGACAAGTCAAGAAGTTATTTAATTATATCGAGCTACTCATTTGTATAAATGCATGTAGCCTGCAAGAACATTCCGAACAGAACAGGAAAAGCTAGCAACACCTTTTCATCACATGTATACATTAAAATTTATTGAAATTCACAAAATTTTGCTTCTCGTAACAAAAAGTTATACTTGCAAGCAGTTATGATCATGGTTGTCAAACTCGCGAGTCAACTCGTTGACTCGTCCGAGTTCACGTTTCCACTTTGCCTTACCGAGTTAACTCGGTAGCAGACTCGGTTTTGAGGTAAACTCGGTGGACTCGGTGTGGAATCGGTAGACTCGGTGTGGACTCGCGACTCTGGTCCGAGTTGGCGAGTCCAGCTGGGTTTTTTTTTTAAAAACAAAACTGTGTCGTTTTGAATGGGGGCCTGAATGAAATAAAAAAACTTAGGTTTTTGCATTTCGTTTTGTGTTTCCGTTTTGTTCTGTGGAGTGTAGCATAGCAGCGATCGATTGAGTTGTGAGTTGTAGTGGTGGTGGTGGTCGCGTCGCAAGTTGCAGTGGTGGTGGTCGCGAGTTGCTGCAGGTTGCTGTAGGTGGTGCGGTGGTCGCGTCGGGAGTTGCTGTAGGTGGTGGTGTCGCGTTGCTGCAAGTGGGGCGTCGCGGTGGTGCGTTGCGGAGGTCGCATCGGGAGTTGCTGCAGGTGGTGGTGTCGCGTTGCTGCAGGTGGGGCGTCGCGGTGGTGCGTTGCTGCTCATCATATAAGGTTAGAGTTTGGTGGTGTGAAATTAGGGTAGGAAAGGGAAGGGATTATTAGGGTTCTGTTTTTTTTTAATTGGCTGCAGAATGGACTGTTTTTTAATTGAGAATAGTTGCTGGTTGCCCTGCACTTTTGTTTTTTTTTTACAGAAATTGAATTTGGAGGAGCAGTATTTTTGTTAAGAAATGTCTGGGAGTGGATCAAATTCAAGTGAGCTCAATAGAACTACATCTGCATCTTCTAATAGAAGTAAAAATGCTCCAGGAAATAGAACTGATGTTGGATGGAAGCATGTGATAGATATTAATGGCAATGGTAAAAAAGTGAAGTGTAGTTATTGTTCAAAGACTATGAGTGGAGGAATCTTTAGGTTCAAACATCATCTGGCTGGAACTAGGGAGGACTCTGAACCTTGTTATTCTGTTCCAGAAGAAATAAGAGATTTGATGATAAAAATTGTTGCAGAAGCTAAGCAAGCCTCTTTGAAAAAAAGAAAGTTAAATATAATTGATGAAGACCAAGGATGTGAGGGGCTTGAAGAAAGACAACATATATTTGGTTCTAAAGGAAAAGAAAAAGTTGGTAGTAAGGGGGCAGTTCAAGCTACCATAAATCAAATGATGAAGAAAGGTTATAAAGAAGAAGTGGATGCTCAAGTTGCTGAATTTTTTTACACAAGTGCCATTCCGTTTAATGTAATTAAAAATCCAGCTTTTACAAAGATGTGTGAAATGATTGGAAAATATGGAGCTGGCTATAAACCTCCATCTTATCATGATATTAGAGAAAAACTATTGAAGCAAGCAATTGACAAAACTGATTTAGTGCTTCAAGAATACAAGGAAGAGTGGAAGAAAACAGGTTGCACAATCATGTCTGATGGGTGGACAGATAAAAAGAGGCGTTCTATTTGCAACTTCTTGGTAAATAGTCCTAAAGGGACTGTTTTTATGTATTCATTGGACACCTCGGACATATCAAAAACTGCAGATAAAGTTTTTAAGATGCTGGATGATGTTGTTGAATTAGTTGGAGAAGAAAATGTGGTACAAGTGGTGACTGATAATGCTGCAAATTTCAAGGCAGCTGGAGAGTTGTTGATGCAAAAAAGGGAGCATTTGTATTGGACCCCATGTGCTGCCCACTGCATTGATTTGATTTTTGAAGATTTTGAAAAGAAGTTGAAGGTCCATGAGCTTACTATCAAGAAAGGAAGAAAGATCACCACTTATATTTATGGCAGATCAATGCTAATCAGCATGTTGAAGAAGTTCACAAAAGAAAGAGACTTGATAAGACCGGGTGTAACTAGATTTGCCACCGCTTATTTAACTCTAGGTTGTCTTCATGAACTGAAAGCCTCATTATTGACCATGTTCAGTTCTGAAGAATGGAAAACAAGTAAATTTGGAACTTCACAAGAGGGGAAAAAGGTTGAAAATATGATATTAGACAACCGATTTTGGAAGAATATCTCCACGTGCCTCAAAGTTGCTGCCCCTCTTATGGTGGTCCTAAGATTGGTGGATTCAGATGCAAAACCTGCAATGGGTTTCATATATGAAGAGATGGATCGTGCAAAGGAGAAGATTAAGAACAATTTTAATCATATTAAGAAAAGGTAAAAATTTTATAGCTTTTCTCTTTAAAAATTTAATTACTCCTTCTTCTTCTATTACTTATATGATAGTTGGTTGGTTGATATTGATTACTATTGAATGAATGTATGTAGCTATGAAGAGGTTTGGCAAATAATTGATGCAAGATGGGATAATCAACTTCATAGGCCTCTGCATGCAGCTGCATACTATCTTAATCCACAATTCCATTATGAACCTGAGTTTAGATCTGATGATCCTGAGGTGAAAGAAGGCTTGTATACATCCATGAGAAGATTGGTTAAGGATGCTGCTGAAAGAAGGATAATTAATGTGCAACTTGTTGAGTATCATTTTGGTAGAGGAGCCTTTGCAATGGATGACGCAAAGGAAAGTAGAAAAACAATACTTCCTGGAGAATGGTGGGAGATGTTTGGGTATAGAACTCCTGAGTTGAAGAGGTTTGCTATCCGAATTCTAAGCTTGACTTGTAGCTCTTCTGGATGTGAGCGAAATTGGAGCTCATTTGAAATGGTAATTGAAGTTATTTATAATTTCTTTATTTAGTTTTATATGGTTAGTTACTAAATTTCCTTTTTAATATAGGTTCATACAAAGAGAAGAAACCGTTTGCATCAGAAAAAGATGAATGATTTGGTGTATGTCATGTACAACTTGAAGTTGAGTAATAAGCAAATTAGAAAAACAGTTGCTCTTCCCTTTGATGATATTCAATCAGATGATGAATGGATAACTGAAGAGGGAGATAATATTGATGAGATTGATCAAGTTCAAGATGCAAATGTTCACTTAAATCCGGCAATAACAGTTCCAACTCTAGATGCATTTGATCTTGAAAATTTGACTTTTGATGTCAATGTGGATGAAGATGAAGATGAAGATGGAGATGATGATGGAGATGATGATGGAGATGATGGAGAGGATATCATTAGAGGATTGGACATGGAAATTTGAATTTCTAATTATTTAATTTCTATGACTTGAATTGAACAATTTAACTTTTGTAGTATTTGTATGACCTTCTTTATTTGAGACTTTGAAGTTAGATGATTTGGTATATTATTAATTCTCATTCAGGACTAAATGTAGTTATTTACACTATTTTTTTTTTTTAATATGAAAGTAGACTCTTACGAGTCTACGAGTCGAGTCTACGGAGCTCCCACGAGTCTACGTAGACTCGCGAGTTTGACAACCATGGTTATGATAAATTACTGAAATGCATATTCATTAAAGAATGCGCTGACATTTGTATTAGACAAAGACGTGAAATGGTTACCCTTTTTCTTTTTTTTTAATGGTACATTGATAACCCACATTTCTTATACAATTACCAATACTATTATTTTAATAATTTTTTTATATCATTTAATTTTAAACTTACTTTTTATTATATATATTTATTTTTAAATTCATCACATCAAAAATTGTATATAATTTTATAAATTAATTTCATAGAGGGATGCTACTTTTATAACGACAGTTAAAAATTGATGCCCTTTGTTATGAGATGAGAAGAACCACACCATATGCACCAAGAACTGCTCCAAATCATCAATTCTATAAACTGGGACTGTAGTGAATATATGAATAAGTTTTGTCTCCATCAGATAAAAAAGATCGAAGTTATGATGTTCTTTTAATAAATTGATCTGATTGAATAAACGTATAGCTCACATCTAAATCTGGTCGATTCAACCAGTATGCAATCAAAGATCGTGTCATTCTTGTCAGATTAATGAATCAAGTGTTACGCAATTGTGCAAGAGTTTGTTTATCTCAGTTCTCGTATATGTTAAAACTAAACATAGTCTATATGTAGCTTGAGCTATATATCCATTATTCCATCATCTTCAACTAACTTCTCTTACAAGTACACTAGAGATAACTAGAACAGAAAAGACAGAGCAAGTATAATAACTTCAGATAACTTTGGTACTTCTTTGTATTTTGCGTGACAACCATGACTCAGATGGTGACTTAGGCAGTGGTGGAAGTAGCACAGCTTTCCGGCACAGCCCAAAAGGCCACCCTTGGCAGTGGCAGAACTCTTGAATTATTGAACGCCTCCAATGCTCTGACATGTCAACCCCACTCATGCTTGAACATCTAGACAGGTTGGTCTTCACAGAAAAAAATGGCTGCTCACTCACAGCATTCGAAGAACAGCATGACAGACAACTTTTGACGGAGAAAAACTCTTCTCTTTCATCATCTTCTCCATCACCTATCACCACCCTTGGTTGTGGTGATGCCATTGTCACATACAGTTCCCTTGTTGCAGGAGAATCTGTCCAGGAAAAGTCATCTCTCAATGGGCTTGGCTTCAGCTTTTGTTTCTCCATAGCTCGGCTTCTAACTACCGAAACAACCATCTGAGAAAACAGTACACCATAGAACAATGAGAACAACTGAGATCACTTCATAGCTCAACATAGAATTCACCTTATTAACATGTTTGGTTTTCCAAAATCATGTTGAGACGTGATTGTGAAGAATAAAGATATTGGTTTTATATGAGATGAATTCTGAAGTCATATAACAACTAATAAGATCATATAATAATTGATATATTCATAGTGATGTTATACAAATGTTCTCCTGTTTGGTTTCAGGTAGAAAAACTGATTCTGAGTTTAGAATTGATTGAGCTGAAACAACTTAGTAGATAAAAATTTTCATGATGAATTTTATCACTAGCTTTTAAAATACATAAATCATGTCACTTTAAAATCAATTTTAGTTAAAATAATTTTCCTTCAAAATCATTTTTTCAAACCCCCTCTCAAGAACTTTTCAAAGTGAAGAACTTTTCAGAAGGGTTTGATGAAGGTACTTCATGTATGTACCTCATCAACATCTTCAATGATGGGGCACTCCTCCTCAAGGCTTGCAGTAGAAAGCCTGCGGCTAAAAGTTTGACAGTGGGAAAATACTTCTTTCAGAGTCCCTGCAAGGAATTTGCATCTCTTGTTATGGTTCGCTGACTCCTCATGGTAGAAGACACCACCCATGCTTGGAATTACTTGATCAACTTTTCACATAAGATGAGAGGATATATATTACAAACACTTGGTGTGTGCTGATACTCAAATTAATATGCTTCATTGATAGTGGCCTGTTACTGAAACCCCCACTAAGCTTTCCGTTCTTTAAGGTAAAGGAAAGTTAAATGGGCTACAAACACTTTCAATGAATGGCAAGAAAATCCACCTAGTCTTCAAATGTATCTTTGACTGCTTCAAGTAGCAAGCCCTTCACTCTTTTTGGTCCATTATTTTTTTAACCATGTTATCAATTAGAAGTATTTGTTAATTTTAGTGAAATTCTTCCTCTACCTCGCACCTATCGTGTCCATATTAATTGTAAAACCTCTATTTTAAAGTTTTTAAAAAATTCTAAAAGGGTTTTTTTAGATAACCTCTTCATCTCATATCTCTCTTCTAAACATAACTCTAGCGTTAGAGAGAATAGTTCCATTATTTGAGTGTGTAAAAGATAGTTAACGAGAAAATTATCTCTGTTCGATGTTTTCAGTGTGAATTTTTTTTTTTTTTTAGTTTTGTATGCCATTTTTCGTTTTGCTGATTTTTTTTTCTGAGTTTTGTGACTTTTGAATTGTACCACCATAAAAAATAACATAAAATTTATCTTAATCGTTAACGTTCAACACCACTAACAATCAATCAACAAAAACAACCGTCACTACTTGAATATGAAAAAATAAGATATCACATTTTTCATCTTACTCAAATATATTGTTAGAATTAAAAATGTACCGAATTACAGAAAGAAGGTATGGAGGGATAGGTAAAATTTGACTAATTTTATTGATTTCTAACATTTGTCACAAGAAAAACCCAACTGGCTAAGTGATTTTTTCTTGCAATCACATTTTTATATACCTAAAGTCTTAAATTCAGAAATCTTATATAAGAAGATCAACCCCACTTCAAGTCTAAACAATGACTTGTTGCAAACTTTGTTGTATCTATTTTAATCTAATTATCTTTGTGTATAAGTAGTGGTGCTTATTCAGAGTTACACTTGAAGCTAAAGTCATGCTTAACAGGACGTGCCACCCAACAAAAGCAAGTGCTATATCTGATAAATTTGTGTTAAATGGTAAGTAGTAATCCTCCAATTGAAGTTATTTGGTGCAAAGATAATGCAGAAAGGGACAACAGAATCGCTAAGGTTTGCCCTAAGTGGCCCTCTTAAAATTGACTCCCATGACATGACATCAAAGCAGATTCTGTTGGACGTGCAAAAAGATTAATTTCGAGAAAAGAGAAAAGTAAAAGTTCTGCTGAGTCATTCAAAAAAAAGTGCAGAGGAATGCCTTATTTGGATTTTATAATATAGAGAGATAATGAATGAAAAAGGGAAAAGAAAGAAGAAAAAACTAATGAAAACTAAGATAATTTAGATTAAGCAAAAAAAACGAAAAAATAAGTTATTTTTAATATTAGTAATTTATTTTATTAATTATTTATTATTATTATGATTGAAAATGTTACAATTTAATATATTATGTGGAAAGACTACGTATTTTGAATATACATGGAAAAAATATTCAAATATTTATAACATATATGTAATGTAAATATTTAATGATATTAAAATTAGTGGAAAGAAATGGCATTTCCGCATGCATCTACTTTTTTGTTATAATAAAAAAATATTTAATTAAAAAGTAATTATTAAAATAAACTACTATCAAAACTATAAAAAAATATATATAGATAAATAATTAATTATATTTTATTAATTTTATGATATTTTTAATCTTTCAATTAATTATGTTTATAAGGATAGAAATGGTGAAAAAGTACGTATACAGCATAGTAGTTACAAAAACACAATTCCACAATTCGTATATGTACATTTAAAAATAATTACAAAATACTCATTTATTATACAGTAGCGAAAACTTAACTGACATTTTCATTTTTTAAATTTAAATAATTCAGTTTTAAAATACATATATATTTCTAAAAAATATGTGTTAATTATTTTAAGTGAAAATTTAGATGTTTATATTTGGAGAGAGTAATAACGCATTTTTATTAAATAAAAAATTGTTTTTATTTACTGAAAGATAAAATTATTTAATAAAAAAATTACAACAAAGATAATATATATATATATATATATATATTATAAAACGATAAATTGTCAAATAAAAATAAAACATTAAAGATTATTAAAAAATATATTCTTTATATAATGATATATATATTCAATTGATCTTTTTTTTTCTTCATGTTGAAAATTGTCTGCTTTTTTTTGTTATTTTTTCTCCTCATATCAACAAGATAAGAGATCATTTAGTGAGACCAATTATTTCCAAGCACTCTAAACTCAACATTTTTATCTAGACACAAAACTTAAGTTCTTTTAGAATAATATAGAAAAAATAGTGAATTAAGTTCTTTTAAAATAATATAGAAAAAAAATGATTAAGTTCTTTTAGAATAATATAGGGAAAAAACCGTGACTTAAGTTATTTTAGAATAACATGGAAAAAAATTACTGAAGTTCTTTTAATAATATGGAAAAAAAAATGAGAAAGTGAAAAGAGAATAAAATATACTGAAAAATGAAGTGGTTATACTAAGTAAAAGTGAGTAAACAATTTATATATGCAGATCTTCCATTGGAATGAAAGGGGAAAAAAATGAAAAGGTATTTGTTATGAAAAAAATCACTATATCTTTCAAATCCATATCATTTTAATTTTAAATTTCAAAATAAAATGTTGATGTATGCATATTTGATTATCTTCCACAAGTCCATAATCATGTATGTCACTTTCCATTTCCTTGAAACAGTGATATTAATGCATACATAATCAATATGTGTACACACTAAATCAAATTATAATACATTTTATGGTTATATAATCGATTATAAAACATGCCTATGATTATGTATTTCAGTTGTGATTGTAAAATTCACTTTATGGATCAAGAATTCATTGCTGGGAGTGAAGAATTAAGGTGGATGAGGGTTGAAGAATGCAAGATTTGTTCTTGGGTGAGCCAATTAGAGGAGCAAAAATGTGCAAGTGATGGATTCATTGTTGGAGGGATAATTTTTCAAACATGTATATACCAGTTTGAGCTTGACTTTCACTGCAAATCTCACTCTTAATTGGCGAAAAGTAACACCAGTGAAAACCCTAAGAACTTCCTTTGTCATCCCCTGAAAATCAGCTCAAACAATCCATTACAATCATCTCTAATCCAAAGTTAAGTTTGGATCTAACTCATATGTACAAAACTGAGTTTCTGCAAGTAATTTTTCTTCTACAAAATTGAGTTTCTGAGTAAAACTTTTATGTGAAATTATCAAGAATCAATGTATTTGTCATTGATTCTTCATGGATGCTACATTCTAAGATGTTGTTAACAATAAATAATGGCAAATTTTATGGTGAATTTTACATTGCTTGTTTCAATTCAATAGGAACGGTGATATTTTGTTCTTACTTGAGAAAATACATTCCCTGTCAATGTTGCTATAGGTAGAATTTGGGAGTAACAAAACCAGGTATCATCGATCACAATCATATTCCGAACAATAGTGATACAGAAAAACAAGATCAATTCGAAAGAACTTACAGTTCAAGATTCACCAGAATCGTGACGAAACGAAACGACGCGTTGTCATTTGGAGGAGGCTGGAAGGTGGCGAGAGGCGAGAGCGATGAGCGAGTTGAGTTTTGCGAGCGCGGAGGCCTTGTCGGGAGGGCACTTCGCGAGAGAGAGGTTCAGAGATTGGAGCGCCTCGTCCAGCTTGCCGGCGGCGAGGGCGGCGCAGCCCGCCTTGTATGCCTCATCGGCCACGCGCGCGTCGTATCCCTCGTCGGCGTCGAGCATAGCGGTGGCGCGTGAGTGTTCCAGAGCCGAGATCGCGGAATCGATCTCCGCCATCAGCGCCTCCGGCGTCGCCGCGATTATCTTCACGCCGTCGAACACGTTCCAGAGGTGGACTCTATCCGAACCCGAACCCGAACCCGAACTTGAACCCGAACCTGAACCCATGTCCACGAGATCCCGTTAATCGGTTAGTAATTGACGAGAAAAAGAGAAAAACGATGAAAGACTGTTAACAAAGGGGAAAAGTTGCTCAAAAGCGTCTGAAATTATTTGTTGTGAACATATTCCTAAACAATTTTGTTTAAGCACAATTCTCAATTTTTATACTATTGTTATTGAAAAAATATAAATAAATAAATAGTTTGAACAAGTTTTGATAATTAAATAATAATTACAAAAACCATACAGATTTACATATTCAAAAAGTGTTTTATGACCATCTGATAAAAGAATTATACTTTATATAACTTTTAAATATCAATAAACTTATTATATACTCATAATTAGATGATAGTATACAATTATTTTATATTGCCAATGCATAATCTTTTATTTTAATAATACTAATAATAAAAGTTATTTGTAATTAAATGAGAGTGTTAAATTAATTTCTTTATCGTTTTTAATAAATGTACAAATAGTTTGAGAATCTAATTAAAGATAACTAATTAAAAATAATTAAGATTATTTTAAACTATAATGGTCATACATATAAATAATTTTTTTCTAAAATTAAATAATAAAAAATAATTTATCAATCGTTTAGAAACATGTTCAAGAATTACGCTTGGTTTGAATAAATTTATCAATAAACCCCCTTTTTCAATGTTCTATTTTATTACTTTCTTTCTTCATAGAGCAAATATATGTGTGTAAACTATTTAAAGAGTAAAAGACAAATGAATATAATTGATACCAAAAAAAAGTAATTAACATGACTTGAAATTGGAACTGACAAATTAAAAAATAATCAGACAATGTTCTATTTATATATTCACATGCATGCACTATGATTATAATGGATCAAATGGAAGACAGAGAAGAGACAAAGGATTTTGATGATCACCATGAACATGAACATGAACAACATTATAAATCCCAGATACAAGTGAATTATGATTTCAGCTACCTCACAACAAAACAATTTCCTAATCAGTTAGTGCATGTTAGCTTCACCTTTTGGTGAAGACTTAACACGAAAACAACACTTCCCATAGCACTTTCAAAGGAACCAAATACTTGACCAATAATCTACAACTCATCATCCAACACTTTCCAACACACCCTTTTGTGGTTACAGATCTCATTACATAATCTAAGACTCTAATAATTGAAACAAACAAATCAAATTCACCCCACCTCAGTCTTAGACCGGTCTTGAGGGAAAAAATTTTGATCCCCATTTCAACCATTGATGATAAAGGCATAAACATGAAGAACAAACAGTACAATCCACAAAGCATGTCAAATCCAGCTTTGCTTGTCTGCAATCTACAAGGTAGGTCTGCACTCTATTTGATCATGTTATCTTTAATTGTTCATCTCATGTGCTGACAATTCCAGAGGCCCACGGGACGACCAATGGTGCGGAGGGGCGCAAATTTCGATACCATTCAGGATACTTATCCTTAAAGTTTAGTTTGGGTTTCTCTGCCTGTGTTCAAAATACCAAGTATGTAAACCAGAAGGGGTGAAAGGAAAAAAAAATATACACAACTAGATTAATCAATCAGAAGTCATCCTTAGAAAACTTTTAAGATAATTATCATAAAAGTTAACATACTTATCATATGAGAAAATTTACTGTGAAAAACTATTACAATATGAGTGCATTTTACTTAAATTATTTTTATTTGAAGACTAAATTGTCCAAGCACAGGTAGTAGAAAGCATTTTGTATACCCTCATTTAATCACAAATGCAATGTAAGGTGACTTTGTTGCCTTATACATCAACTACTTTAAAAGTTAAATTTATCATGGTTAACGACATAAAAGTTTACTCTGAGAGTGCATAGAAGTTAAACTTCTATTTGAAATTCAAGAGCATTTTGTAAGATCCCACTGAAAATAAAGTACCAAAGGCTATTAAGCATTATGTAAAGAGGAGAAAAGTAGTGAATCACATTCATATGTTGCAACTTACATATTTCAGCCAGCATTCCTGATATTTGTGCTGATAGATATCTGGTGAATGACACCCAAATTGTGATGGGCAATAAACCCAAATATTGCATTTCTTTTCGTCTTTTTTGGCATGTTTAGCATGGTCCAAGCAAGCCTGACAGCAATCAGCTGCACTATCTTTGTGATGAGTAAGACCCCATCTCACCGCAACGCCACCATAATCCGTATGAAGTTCGGCATTGCATTGAGGTGGAAGGGGCCTGCCAGGAAGAACTTCCTCCTCTGAAGAGAGTGTAGACTTAGTACATATAGAAATTAACTTTCTGCATGGAAAAATATGTACACATTTCCAGATTCTAACAAAGTGCACGCATGATAAGTTGTTAACAGAATCTAGTTAAACCACTTTAAGTGATGAATTATAACTGTATAAGGATTACGGCGAAACTGAAAAATTAGAAAAGATGGGGGGAAATTTTTTGACCAAACTATTACCTATCTCTGACTCGCCCTCAGGTTTGTCATTATGTTCTTCATTACCAACCTCAAATGGTATCCAAAGGCCAATTTCTTCAGAAACCACAGTCCAATCAGTCCCCAAAGCTCTTAGTAGCATTCCTGCGAAATTGAAAAAAAAATCGATACAAAGATATAAAAAGCATTCATTGGTAATGTGCAAAAAGACAAACTTCACCTAAATGTGTCAGCAACCCATTTAACTGGCAAAGCAGAGCATAATGTTTTTGTTCATACCTGCCTCTTCATGTGGAATGATTGAGTTGGAAGTCCCTTTGACAATAGCCAACTTGACTTCTTCCAATTTTTGTTTGCGCCAACTTTCAACTGCTTCTGTATAAGTTAATGTTAAAAATATATCAGCAATAAAATATCTTCCATTTTGGACAAAATTATCATTTACACAACAATTTGATTTGAAATGAACTTCAAATACAAAAGATGAACCCCATTCTAAGGCAGAATTTGACCATATGACAGTAAAAGAAATGATTAGTTATGCAATAAAATAATCAAAATACAAACATACACATATTTGGAAAAAATTATATAAAACATCTCAATACAACAAAATGAAAGATTTCCTTTTCTTATTTTTTTATTCTGGTCCAACACCAAACACTGTTGTCTATGGGTGGATACAGTAGGAAACCAAAAGGGGGGGTTTCACCTTCAACACCATGAACACAATAATTTATGAATGGATTCATCCGTACAAAATAGTATGGGAAAAGAAACAGTTATACAGGCCTCCTGCAATAAGCTATAAAATGTTTTATATCCTCCACTTCCCAAACCCCAAAAGAAATGATAGATCCAAATAGCCCAACAGTTCCAGATAAAAGCTTTGACTAAACATCCTAAAGCCAAAAACATTCACTATGTTAAGACTTAAGCACAAGAGGAAAGCTCAATCCAAAAACTAATCCATTAGGTGGAGAGTAGGCTAAAATACTACATCAAGTAGTTCATCTTACTCGATGTAAGACTAGACTACTAACATTGTCACCCCCTTTCAAAGGCTCCACTCTATCAACATTGACCTAGTGGTAACTCCCTTTTCTCTTTGACGAATTTACTCATCTACCAGTATTTAGTTTGCACCTTAATGCAGCCAACAAGTTACTCTTTCTATGACCAAACTCAACAAAAGTACAAATTATTAGGACTTAAGCACAAGAGGAGAGTCCAACCCAAAAGACTAGTCTTATTAGATGAGAGGGTCTCACGGCTTAAGTATCACATCAGGTAACTTATCCTACTCAATGTGAGTCTCCTAACATATTACCAACCTAAAAAATTTCACACCCTCCTTCACATTCTAACTACTTAGCTAATACACTTGTTCATCTCTCAACCTTTACCCGTGCATGGTGATCTTTAACTTTTGTTTCAACATTATTTCGTGGAAAGATTAAATTTAATTGAATAGCATGATCTAATCTGGTCCCAAAAAATCCCTGTTATTTACACACAACACAAGAAAACAAATTTTGAATAATTCAGTTCATCAATCATCATCATTTCTCTAAATAAAACATGAAACTACTGAATAATTTCGTTCTTTCAAAAATCAAATGCATAATGAAGTTTTTGGACATTCATTAGTGTTAAAGATGTCCCATACCAAATTATGTCCTTACCCCTTCAGCTAGATTTTAAGTTTGATATTGCATACTATCCAAATGAATAAATTCATTTTCTTAACAACTATTTTTAAAATTTTGCGTTGAGATTATCTAAACAGGTTTTCAAAGGGAGTAGAAGAGTAATTGCCAACTTCATACATTATGTTATCCTTACGTATTTGAAAAACTTTGAAAGCTATTGTCCCTTCAGGTCATAAGATGGGTCGAGCATGCAACAAATTGCCATGGCAATGTCATTTGTAACATAAGGTTAATAATTGCTTAATCATGAAACCCAATAAAATATCTAATAGTGTAGAACAACTAAATTCTCTCCCGTCCTACACAACCAATATTTGGATTAGGACCAAAATTAATAGAATCCAAATGGTCTCTTTCTAAGTTAAAGATTGAAAAAAGTAGGGGAAAAACGGATGGCGAATAATAAAATCAAAGCAATTTCCTAAGCAACGTTAAAACAGAACAAAAAATTGACAAGCATGTCTTCTAATTGTGACTTGAACCATGATTTAAAGAAAGAAATTTGTACAGTCCATCTTATATTTCAAACATCAAAATTCTAGTTTCCTCATTGAACAACAAAATACATACTATATGACTGACCAGCAAGAAACAAACATTTAAATAAAAGTAAACATCTATTAACGCATCATATCTAAGAAAATTCAAGTTTAGTCCAGAACTTTTAACATTGCAGCAGTTATACATGCAAGGGGCGATAAAAAAAACTCTATGTTTTAAGGACAGCAAAAGGACAAAACTAGTGTTTATGATCCTATTCCTCTTGCCTCACATAGCAACAACATTGATTCTAACAAGAATTTCTTATCAGCAAACGCTCACCTCGCTCCTTAGCCATGACCTGGGGGTGGGAGACATTTATGCTGCTTCCCTTCAAGCTACCTAGTTTCTGCATAACCTCATCAATTATTTTCTGTTTCAAATGCCGTGGCAACTTAACCACCACATCTTCTCTTGAAAACTCACCTTCAAATTCCTTCACCTATTTGCACAAGTTTCACAACATCAACTAGAGGTTAACTTCAGCAAAAAATGTTTGCTCAAGGCAAGGATAACAAAACGGTTCATACCAGTTTCATTAACTCAGCCGGTTTGTAATCCTTCCTGATTCGATTAGACTCTTCCATCTTTTGAATCTGATCTGGCTTATACACCACAACTGAAAACACAAACGAAATTAAGAACAAAAAGTGTTGAAAAAAGAAATTGAACATTTTCCTGTCTCGAACAAAAGACCCTTTTAGGGTGGTTCAAAATTTTCCATAAAGGATAAACTTTTTGCCACCCTTTTTTGTGTTATCAGGGAAACAGAAAGAAAAACATCCTGAAAAGATTGACATGACTTACTGTTTCGTGCAACGCTACCAGAGTAGATATAAAGAGAAGCATAGAGACAGCGAAGAGAGTAGAGAGCAACAACAATGTTGAAAAAGCAAACTAGAAGAGTTATTTTCTTGTAGGAACAATTCCAGTTCCCTCTGTTCAGAAGTTGAAGCCTCCACTCCCCTCTCGCCATTTCCCTCCCTTTCTCTTCTTTTCCCCCTCTATCCTCATCCCACCATTGCCCACTTTCTCTTTCCGAATCAAAACCAGAAAAAGGTTGCCCCTTTGGCAAGATTTCGCGACCCCAGAATCGAATTAGATCGTGAGTGCCTAGTTTTGTTGTGGGGGTTGAAGCATTGAGACAGAACCGGTCGGGTGCTAACTTACGCTTTGTGGTCAGGGAATGGTGGGAATTGGTCGGATCAGTCATTCATTTCGGTGGTTCCCCTCATCATTCATGGTGGACCTGCTGCTCCTGCTAAGGTGCACACCGATTCAAAGCACTGTGTAGTTCCTGTGCATGGCAGCTAACGTGCGCCTCTCTGTAAACATTGATGTAGTTCTGTTTCTTTCATGCTTTTCCATTTATTTTGAGCAAATCAGTTTTAATTATTATTAGATATAAAAAAAATTGTATTTGTGTTTATAGAACTGTTGTTATTGAATATAAACATCAATAAATAAAACAATTGACATCAATAGTTTATCAAAATTAATATATCCAGAAAAGTAAATAATATATTGGCTTAACTACTTGTTCTAGTTTAAATTTTTATGTGGTAATTTTTTATTTTTTAATAAATATTGTAAGCTACTTCATTTGTTTGCTTGGATGATTAATTACACATGCAGCCTAACTAAACATTAAGTAAATAATTTAAACAAAATATTAAGTGTATGTTTAATTGCCCCATCCATTTCATGGCTAATGTAATTTTCATTAACTCAAACGTTAAATTATAAAGATATACATGATTTCGGATTACTTTACAAATAATTAGTTTGAATATGTTTTTATCTGTATATGATTTCTCTGGTTTTAGTTCTTAAAATAGTTATTAGTTTTAAATATTTAACCTTTTGTAATTGTTTTCTTTTAGTCTTCATTACTAAGCTAACAAACAATAAATTAAATTTGGATATTTGGATATTTTATATGCACAATTTAATTAAGTAATATATTTATTATTTAACAAAAAATAATTAATTATATACATACATATATTAATTTTACTTTTTAAAATAATTTTTTTTTACAATTTTGTTTTATTAAAATAAACTCTTTCTTAACGAGTGTGCAATGGGCATTAAAACATGAAGAATTTAGTTACTTTCTATGTTCATCTTCATTTGATCTTGGTATTATGGTGGTAAGAAGTGACTCATTATAACTTTAAATTATATATATATATATATTATATTTTAATTAAATATTTTATGTAATTATTGTTTTTAAGTTATACTTATATATTGGAGGATTTTTCAATATAACGGTTTTTTTTTGTTATAAACAAATTTGTTCTTATTTTATCCTTATATCAATATTTTATTTTAGTTATTTTGTTATTTTATAATTACTTAAATTTAAAAATAATAATAATAATAATAAATTTGAAAGAAACTGTTTGTTGTTCTACATTTATTTGAAAAGAATGAGTCAATTAAAATTTTGAATTGAAACGGAGTTTGATGGGTAGTTACTTTAACTCCAGGGAGGCACACTGCAAAAGAAATAAAATTTTGAGAGAAGTGTGAGAAAAAGAGATTCAAACAATCAACAAAATACATCAAAAAATGAATGTAAACCACAAAAAGGTATTTTTTATTGAACCAATGTCATTATGGTTTATTTTGTTCTCATCAATCAATACAGGTTGCATAAAGTCTTATGGTTTAATTGTTAATACTCTTCATTTTTATTTCTTGTACTCTTGTTTTTCATTCATTTTCATACAACAAGTGAAGACGAAAGAAAAAGAAGATAGAGAAGCATAATATCCCAAACTGTTACTTGAATACAAAGCATTCAGATTTTTGCACAAGTACAAAGTTATCTTGACGTCATTGTTGATGTGAGCATCAACGGGGATAATGGATGTGTTTCCAATACGATATTGTTGTAGAGAAGAAAGAAGAGATTAGAAAATACATATATTTCTTAGGATTTGTTAGTGTAGTTTCCCAAACTTATACTTTTTTTTTTCTTCATTATTATATTCATTTTTTTTAAGTTTTATATTAGTTACAATTCAAGATTAGTGATTTTTAACAACGAAGCAAATGATGTAATTGATTTAATATAATTATGTTCATTGTGTTATAAATTTAAATTTGTTTAATATATTTTTTACTTAAATTTGTATCTTATATATTTACATTATTTCATTAAGCAGGTAGCAGGTAGCAGGTAGCAGGTAGCAGGTAGCAGGTAGCAGGTAGCAGGTAGCAGGTAGCAGGTAGCAGGTAGCAGGTAGCAGGTAGCAGGTAGCAGGTAGCAGGTAGCAGGTAGCAGGTAGCAGGTAGCAGGTAGCAGGTAGCAGGTAGCAGGTAGCAGGTAGCAGGTAGCAGGTAGCAGGTAGCAGGTAGCAGGTAGCAGGTAGCAGGTAGCAGGTAGCAGGTAGCAGGTAGCAGGTAGCAGGTAGCAGGTAGCAGGTAGCAGGTAGCAGGTAGCAGGTAGCAGGTAGCAGGTAGCAGGTAGCAGGTAGCAGGTAGCAGGTAGCAGGTAGCAGGTAGCAGGTAGCAGGTAGCAGGTAGCAGGTAGCAGGTAGCAGGTATGGCCAATAAAAGTGCAATATCAATTAGTATTTGCAAATAAGTGGTGGATGCTGAGGTAGAGTTGTTGCATTCACCTATGTGTGTTTATAACCAATTAGGAGATTCGTGTTTTGTCTAAACAAATTAATTGGACGATTATGTCACGGTACCTGAATTGCATACATATATTTTATTCATTAAATAAGAAAATCATATTTAAGTTCCTTGCATTCAATTGAAGATAATTTGACTATGATTCTTATTTGATGTTTCCCATATCTCTAATAATAATTTTTTTTCTCTTTACTACAATTCATTTTAATCTATACTTTTACATTCCATTTCATCCATTTTTAATTCATTTCAATTTGAGTTTACCTCAATTGTAATTTCAATTTTAACTACGCTCTATTTTTTATTATAAGTTCTTATAGCTTCAATGGTTATATTTAGATATACTTTCTCTTTACAATTTTATTGATTTTTACTTAAAAGAATTCTATTGTTCCCTTTTACAATTTTTGTCATTTATATTTTTTTGCAGTTTTACATTTATTTTATTTATAATTTCAACACTTTTACATTTTTGTCATTTATAATTTGATTAGACCCTAAATTTTTTATTGTCAAAACTACTAGATAGTCTAATAGATGATTGTCGGTTAGACAATCTGATAGTTACACTTGATTTTATAATTATTAAATTCATTTGTTTTAGTCACTGCTTTAAATTTTTAATTTGCTTTTACATTCATATTGTTGTTTAGGGTTTAAATTATAGTTTAAATTATGTTTTTACATTCATTGCTTTGTAATTTTTATTGTTTACAATTTCTGCATTTTTACTGTCATTTACTATTTATTAAATGTTAAAATTTTTATTATCAAAACTAGACAATCCATTTTTATATAATGTTATTTTTTTTATAAAACTTTTTAGATATCATTTAACTTGACATCTTCCAATAACAAAAATCTTAATCATATAAAAAAAAATATTATTAAAAAAAACTAAAATTTTGATTATCAAAACTACTAAAAAAATCCAATAAACAATTATCATTTAGAAAATATGTTAATTACATCTAATTTTTATAATTCTTCAACACATATATCAATAAATTTATATAATATTTAAATTTATTATAAAAAATTAAGCTCAATACACATCAATCAACTATTGTCACCAACCCAACAAATGAATAAATTTTTATGTGTAATTAATATGAGCTCGTAAGTTAACCAAACAAGTTAAAATACCTCAAATATTTTTTTTACTCTGTAGAAAAATGTTTTTTTTTGGATGTTTAAATTTTTTGTCGGTTTTACATTTGAAGTATTTTATAAAATACCTCAAATTTATTGTTGAATTATGAAAAAACATTTGTCAGTTATATCTAACTTTAATGGTTAAAATATGAAAAACAACATAAAAATACATATATGTGTTTTTCTATATAAAATATATCTGTTATTTTGTGGAAAAACTGCTTATTTGATGATGGTTGTTTTATACTATTTTTAATTTTGAAAAAGTGGGTATCTTATTAAAATTAAGAAAATATAACATAAAAGCAATAAAATCCGTTTGGATAAAAGGGACTTATATTAAACTAAAAAAGATTATGATAAGAGAATGAGAATAAAAACTTATAGATTTAAATACTGCATCGTAATATTATTAAAGCATTGTAAAATACGAAATAATCTCACAAATTAAATAGAGTGAGTAATTTATGCATTTACAAGTTGGTTGAGTTTTATAAAAATTATTTTAAAATGCATACTTGTGATTAATGTTTATTCTTACATAAATTTAGTCTAGTAAAAAAATACTTGTGATTAATGTTTATTCCAATTTTTAGTTATTATTCTTACAAAAACAAACATAAATATTTTAATAGTGTCGATGTAAAAGTATGAATTAAAATTACAGTTAATATATTTATTATAAAAATAATAAATTTATCATCAGTTAATTTTGATTAAAAAACCATGGATCGCTATTTTTTAAAATTAAAAAGTTTTGTCAAAACGCTAATCGGGTTATAGGAACCGTCAATGATTTAGGGAAACCCGACCCGGTGGGATCAGATGAAATATGGCGGGAAAATCGTCTAGGGCACAAGAGCATAGAGAAGAAAGAAACTGCATCATAAATTTTCGTCAACACTGTTCCCTTTACTTTGTTGATTGAAGAATGGATACCAATGACAATTGGGACGAGGACGAGGAGGAAGAGTTCGAGTTCTCAAGAAACTATTTTCTGGCGAAGGAACTTGCTTCCTCGGCCAAGAAATCGAAGCATAAGCTAACCGACATCGACGTCGTTGATGAACAGGTATTACTCCTAATTGTAATTCTTAAAGTGATGTTCCATTCCCCTGTATTTTATTCTCTCCAATCACTGCGATTTCGCAATTTACCAGGAGTTGAGGGAAGCCGCATCGCGAATTCAACCCAAGCATGAAGACGAGATCGCTCTCTTATTGGATTCCTATAAAACCATATACCCTGAATGGCTTTTGGCGCTAAGGTTCGTTTGGATGTGGTTTTATTTTATTTTTTCCAAAAGTGCATTTATTGCGCGAAGTTTGTTTTCTTATTTTCCGGTTGTTACATGGATGATTCAGGTGTGGTTTTGGGCTTCTAATGTATGGATTTGGATCTAAGAAAGCTCTGATTGAAGATTTCGCTTCGACGGCACTGACTGAGTATTCTGTAGTTGTCATTAATGGATATCTTCAATCCATTAACTTAAAACAGGTTTGGTTTTTTCTTTCCTAACTTTTTCCATTTCTATGATATGTATGATTAGAACTCTTTCTACTATGGCAAAAAAAAGGAGAAAAGTAAAAGACCGAACTTAGGCATTGTTTGTTTACTATAAAGCAGTTTTATGTGTTGTAAAAATTTTCTGTCTCTAGAGCATATTTGCAAGCGTTTTTCTCCTTAGCCGTTTTTGTTTATTTATTTCTAAATGTCTATCTCCTGAGCACTTGAGTAGAACATGTGAAGAAAACTGAAGAAGAGGATGAGGAAATATCTTCCAGTTCTGTTTTTGTTTTTTAAAATGATTTTCAAAACTTAATACATTTTGGATGGGAGATTGATTGTTAAGTAGTGTGAAATTGCTTTATATAACATTTTTTTTAAAGTGAGAATAGAATCAAACATGCCCTTAGATTTTGTTCCTCAAGCATATTCGGAACTGTTCTTCAATTATAATTTCAGTTTCACTTTGCACAATTAAAGTTTGCATTAAAAAATAAAATAGGTTACTAAGGTAAAACTCTAAATCAAATAGGAGAACAACACCAAAATCACACAAGGAACTGCATCCAAGTTTTGTCCAATAGTAAATGTTTTGTATGAAGATGATGATTGTGATGTGCTCTAAGCATGTTCTTCTCATCGTACATCACTAATCCAGTATATATTTTCTTAAAATATATTAGGCTGTGATAGCTTTAGCTGAACTTCTGTGGGACCAAATGAAAACCAAACGAAGGGTTTTATATCGGGAATCACCGAAGAGCCAGCAGCCACTGAATTCTCAATCGATGGAAGAACTTCTTACATTATTGGATCAAGCAGAAATAGATGATGTTGATTTTTTTGTTTGTGTTGTTATTCACAATATTGATGGACCTGGATTGAGGGACTCTGAAACCCAACAGTATCTTGCTCGACTAGCTGCCTGCGCACGTATTCGGATTGTTGCCACTATTGACCACATCAATGCACCACTGTGTAAGTATAATCTGCACTGTTTCTCTGTCTTTGCAGAATGTTTTATCTCTTGTAAATTGTATTTGTGATTGTTATCTTTGGATATGCCTTAAACAAATGTATAGTTATATTGTTATTTGAAGGTTTATTTTGTTCTGCTATATAATCTATTTGTGATTCATTTTGAGTGCTTGAATAGAACTTGAAGATGCAATATGAATTTGCAATTAAAGGTATAAATGGCTTTGTAAATGAAACACTATAACCTTTTTTTATCTATGCTGCACATTCTTAGAGGTCGTCTGAGTTTCTGATCATATGTATGTTTAACTGACAATAGGACTAAGTAATATCACCCTTTCATAAAGTTGAAGAATCCAAACACTTCTTGGTCATGGAACATAAAATTGAAACTACTAATAACATGCACTTCTTTGAAGTTGTTTGTAGGAAAAAGAAAACAAACAATAAATATACAACAGCATAATTACTTACAGAACAAGCATGGTCTTGTTGTGATGCTAGTGCTGATAAAAAAATAATCAGGTAAATCAAAGTAGGAGTTCACCGTATGAGGAAAAGACGGTGAAATAACTTATGGGTTTGGTCATGTGTGAAGAGACCTGCATAAATGCTAGTAAAAAGAGTTTTTTTTTTTATTGGCACTAGTAAGAAGAGTTGATCAAGTGGAGAGTAGTCCAAAATTTAGAATCAGAGGTAGTGAAGACCAAGCAAAACTCGGTAGAAACATTGAAAAGAACTTCTTAGATCTAAATGGCCTCTTTGAAGACCTGATTCTGACATAATACAAGGCTGTTGAAAGTTCTTTTTTGTTGCTTTAGCAATAGAAATGACGGATATGTGACTGAAAGGTTTTTTTGTAGTCTATGTCTATTAACAATTTCCTCTTCTGTTGGCAGTTTGGGACAAAAAGATGGCCCACACGCAGTTCAATTGGTCCTGGTATCACGTTCCTACTTTTGCCCCTTACAAGGTTGAAGGCATGTTTTATCCTCTGATTCTTGCTCATGGCAGTGCCAGCCAAACTGTCAAAACAGCCACAATAGTTTTGCTAAGTTTGACACGTAATGCTCAGAGTGTATTTAAAGTTCTTGCTGAACATCAACTCTCTCACCCAGACGAAGGCAAGTTTCTATCATCTACTTGGATTTGTTGTTCTTTTCAAATCTAAGTTGTGTTAAATATTTCATTTATTTTACAGGAATGCCAATAAGTGATCTCTACTCAGTCTGTCGAGAACGTTTCCTTGTTAGCAGTCAAGTTACGCTGAACTCTAATCTAACTGAATTTAAAGACCATGAGCTGGTCAAGATTAAAAAGCATTCTGATGGTCAAGATTGCTTGCACATCCCACTGACAGCAGAAGCACTTCAGAAAGTTGTGTTTGAGATCAATTAGTAAATTCAAAATGAAATTGGACGGGTAAGCAAACTACTTAAATGGAAAATTTCCACAATTGGATGATAAGGAAACTCTGTTTATGAATCAATGACAACCATGGAAATTTAGGTCAAATATGTCTGTGTTCTCAAATTGAGGGTTGTAGGATTCTTGACTATGACAAGTTTTAGGTGGAGAACAAAGGTGATACTCAGGATTTGTTCTTAACTACAAAGTGGGAAAATGTATAAAAGACAATGGGTTAAATAAGTTTTTT
The DNA here is from genome assembly GCF_000499845.2 of Phaseolus vulgaris. NCBI lineage: Eukaryota > Viridiplantae > Streptophyta > Magnoliopsida > Fabales > Fabaceae > Phaseolus > Phaseolus vulgaris. The sequence continues at coordinate 1,694,356 of NC_023759.2, forward strand.
GTTATCTCCAAATCTGGTTATATTGAATGAAATTGGTACTTCCAAAAGTTTTAGTGTTTTTTATATTCATTGTTTAATAAATTGTTATTTTTAAATTAACAATATTGACATGTTAATTTTGATAATATCTCGTATATAAATAATACAGAATTTAGAGGCTAATTTAAATCCATATTAATTTTGTAGATATCATTGAAAAACAATAACAGACAATTACAGTGAAGCTATAGCCACGTTCTCTGATGTGGTGATAAGACGTGGAATTTCAAACATAACAAGAAAAAAGGAAGGGAAAAACAAGAAACGCGTCCCATTTGTCAACCATGTTGGATGGGGCAACATGTCAAGAGAATAGAGACCATGTGTTTTCCAATCCAAATCACACATAACGTGGGAGGATGTATTCATTAATGAATTATTAATTCATGTTTTTGACACGGTCCAACCAATACCCTGCATGCCAACATAATCACTGGATTTTCATGGAAGACATGGATTACCAAACTATAGTTTGCATATTAATAAGCACAAAAAACATCATTCAAGTCCTTGGTTTTGGCTTATGATGTCTCAAGGTAGCAAAAGCAATGAATGAGGTGTAGTGAGCTGTACCCAATACGCGTATTTGAAGTTTGATAGATATATTTGATGGCAACACTTGCTTGAGAAGGTGGAAGTTTACAGCTTCCAAAAAGCACGTTCAAGTCCAAGCCTTTCTGGCTTGACTAGTTGGTGGAGCATCTTATACGCCTAAAAGTAATAAAAAAGAAGAAGAATATCATAACTTTGTGCATGTATTGGGTCTACTCTCTTCTTCTCATCCTCACTATAATGCGTTACAGAAGGATGGAATCACAAAAAATAATGTTAGGAGACAATTTTATTGCATGGTAAGCAAAAAAACACTAACATTTTCTTGGTTAATAATACCTTTTCATGGATCCTATCCTAAGTTATCTGAGATGTCATTTGTATTGACAGTCTAACTGAAATGTCGATATATAAATTATGAGTATCGTCAGTTTATCTGAGATGGTTGCATTGACAGTCTAACTGAGATGTCGATATGTGAATTCTGATATGTTGGTTGATTTCATAGTGTAATATAAAATTTTATTAGAAAAATGTGAATTTTATCGGTATAAACAATAAATAATAAAAAATACTTCTTTTTATTAGAATGAAAAAAATTATAATTATTAAAATAATTTTTTATTAAATTTTATAAAAGAATGTTCAATTTCTATTAAACAATGGAAAATACTTCTTTTTATTAGGATGAAAAAAAATTATAATTATTAAAATGATTTTTTTATTGAATTTTATAAAAGAAATTAATTTTATTTACAATCAATTTAAAAACCCTACTTTTTGGGGGCACTGTCCCTCCTCTCTAAAAAGCATAGCCATGACTGTGTGAGATGAGCCATGAGAAGTTAGTTGGTAGGTATAAAATTCAGCATCAGCACCATAAACCACGACTCCCCAAAATTAGCACTATCAAAAGCATAAAGAAACTGTAATAAAAATTTAATTGGCATAAAGAATAATATTTACAAAGTTTTTTTTTAAATTATTTTGTTAAAACATGTTGTTCAGATAGAAAATTCTAAAAGTAAAATTTATAAAGTAATTTGATTATTTAAAACTAAATAAGTTTTAAAATTTTATTTGAAATTTGAAATCCTTAGTACTCCCCCTTACTTGTATTTGATAAGAGACTTAAACCATTTTAAAAATTTAAAATTGGTAACACTTAAATAACTTAGAATTGGTCTCTCTTTCTTTTTCAAATGTTTTATTCAGATAAAATAATTAAAATATCTTATTTTGATTTTTTTTTATTTAGATAAAGCAATTGAATTTTTTTAATATAAATTTAATATTAAAAATTTCTAAACAAATAAATATTAGTCTATTTAAAATACTCCAATAATATTTAGTAATTGATTTTTTAATATTAGAATATATTTAATAATTTGAAAATACAAATATTAATATTTGTTTACATTAATATTGATCATTTACAAAAGAACCACTTAGTTATACAAATCCCAATTATAAGAGGTAACATAAAAGCGAAAATAGTGGACTATAATTTAGTCCATAATTAAAATATAAATATGTTAATCAACCTTGTGGTAGATCTTTTATTCGTTTTTTATTCAATAAGTGTGTTTCATTTAATAAATTTTTAAACATCTTACTTTAATTATATATAACATGCAAGTGATACATGCACCAAAAACATATTATAATACCCATCCACTACAATAAAATCTCAATACAATTCAAAAAAATGGAATACATGCAAGTGATACATGTATTAATTTCCTCATTGATTTTTTTTGTCTTGTTTCTTTTCCCTTTCGTGTTTTCTTAACTTATTCCTAACAAAATTCACATATAACACATTAATAAATTTAATATCTATAACTACTAACTTGATTAATCTAATGCATAACTATAGATTACATGAGACTTTTATCCAAACAAGCTCATAATGACTACTAAAAGTCAACATTTCAATAGAAAAATACAAAGGGGTAACAAAACCAAATATATAAAACTATGCTTTCAGGAACAAATTACATAAAAAAACAAACAAAATAATTAACAAGTTCAACACCTTGTTAATAAATTATTTATTTTATTAAATTTATTTAAATAGTAAAATTTAGTTAAATTACGTAAATTATCTTAGTAGTTCAGTTTAAAATTTATTTGAATAATATATTTCCATTAATAATCAATAAATTAATTTTATAAAGTAAATTAATAATAATATAAAAACATATATTTTGATTTTTAAGAATAATAAATTTTAAAACATACTCAATTTCAAGAAAATTATATATATATATATATATAAATATATATATATATATATATATATATAAATATATATATATATATATATATATATATATATATTTAATAGAGCAGGTTTATCAATCTTTAATTTATCAAGTTAACATGTTAGGTGAAATATATTGCTGCGTTAAAACACCTAACCCAATCTTAAATGAGTTTGTCCTCTTACTTTCTTTCTTTTTTTTTTTACATTTATGTCACGTTTTTTTTTTATATTTTCTTAAACTTAATTTTAATCTTGACATTGTTAACTCTACTAAAATTAAGACGTCAGTTAATTGTTTTTTTTATTGATATAAATTAGAGTTTTTTTTAGATTGAGTTTGAACAATTTTTTTTTTCTTTAATCAACACATAATCTCAACTAATATCAACTAAAGTATATAACTTATGTTTTCAAATTATTAAATATTATTTAACATTAAAATATTTTTTAGCTGATGATAACTAAGATATTATATGAAAAAAATCAACAAATTTAAGCTGTCTTATTCAAATAAAATATTTCAAAGAAAAAAAATCAAATTTATTACATTCTAATTTCTTTCTAAAATTACTCACCCAAATACACTCTTACTTAATTTTTGTTAGACGTGACAGTGATTTTTCACAATAAATTATGATACTCAAGTTAAGTAATATTATCACAGGTAATAAAAGTAATGTAATTATATATTAAATATATGTTTACTTACAAGAAATCCTCTTTAAAATACAATCTAAAAGTCCAACCCGCAAATTCTGAGTTTAAACCACAACGATTAAGCTAGAACAATGCATCACTTAATTCATATTAAATTAATTTGATAAAAAATATGAAAGATGTATAAAAAAATATATAGAAACTGAAACTAATTATTTTTTATCTTATATAGTTATGCAGTCATGTTTTGCGATTTTCTACGAATAATTACTTGGTCCAAATAGTGTGACATATAACAGAAACACAAAAGCACTTGAGTCAACGCAACAACCGTGATTATTTGTGAAGAAACTTTTTTGTAATCCGGCCAAATAAACTTTTGATGTATCCATTAATACATACTTTTGGAAGAAGGTTGTGTCTTGCATGACACCCTATGCCAAATGGATTTCTGCCAAATAAGTCCTTAACTGGCGCCAATTCGGATAGAAAACCAACAAAACACAAAGCAATCAAAAGCACGTTTTCAACCCAATTTTTTTCATTTCACTTGATTATGACCAATCACGTCAGAACCGAATGTAGGACCAATTCACCGTTCAACTGTCCAAGAACTCAGTATTACAACTTACAACAATCTAAATATTTTTTTTCCTTCACTTTAATATACACATATATAAATATGTTATGTTTAGAATTAATTAAACCAAATAAGAGAGATAACAATATTTGTAAACTTAAGGACTGAATCAAAATTATGAATTTTGTAAGAATGTATATTTTTTAAAATATAAGAAAAACTAATATCACATTTATTTTCTACTGGTCGAGTCCATACAACAGTTGGAAATTCAATACCCAGTCAGGACCGACTGACACAACTGAACTCATTATGCCTATACAAAAGATTAACAAGACTAACCAGTGGTCAAACATTAGGTAATATCCTCTTAATCATGGCCTAAAGCCTTAATTCGTTATAATAACAAATGGTTCATAATAATCATATAAATAAGCACATGTTTCGAGAATAATGTACGTTGTCATTCAGTACTAATAGTACCGAGTGTGTCGAATACCGATATCTTAATTGAGCTTTGAAATGCCTTCTGCAGGTGTCATCCAAGTTTGGAGTTTACGGGAACGAGAAGCAAAGGAGTGAAAAGAGAGTAAAGAGTCTGTTCCAAAAAAGGAGGGAGTAGTAGAAGACCAACTGAGAAAGGAGTTAATCCTTTGTTCCAACCCCGAGAACATATTTTTTTAAGAAAATGGTTAAAGACGATGTCAACTAAGGTCAATCACAAGACATGAACATAAGAAGTTTTTACTTTTTTTATTTTATTTCTACGTTACTATGTTCCACATTATAGGTATTGTCCACTTTAGAGGTCGGTGCTCCATCACGATTTTGTTATTAAAAGATGTCTCGTTGGATTGCAGGAGGAAGAAATATATATATTGTCATTGACTTAAATCTCGTTGGATTGCAGTGATGTAGGACTATATTGGTACAAAAAACAAGCATCGTCCAAGGGGAGGATTCTCCCTAATTGAGGGGCTAAGGAACCTTTTTGGCCCCACAGTGGACATCATTGTTCTGATCTCAAGGAGATAGCATCGTAAGGGTCAATCACTGCATCCGAAGTATTGTCCGTTTTAGAGGTCAGTGTTCTGTCCCGATTTTATCCTTAAAAAGCGTCTCCATGGGTTGGAGGAGAAATGAATATATAAAATGTCCTTAGTCTTAATTTTTCTGAGTAATGTAAGACTATATTAATATCGGAAACCCAAAATATATATATTAAAATTAAAATAATAAATAAAATAAATTGTTTTGAAGAATTAAAAATGATATTTGGCAAGTGCGGGGTGTGAAGGGTGGAGGAGAAAATGAATACTCCCTTATAGGCTAGCTGGCTGACAGAGCCGAGCCAAGTGAAAACGAAGCGTTTTTGCCACGTCATAGCATTATGCTTTCTGTAATTTTGATTTTCTTTAGAAATGAAATGGTTCATTTTTACGCTTTTATTTTCCCTTCTCTTCCTTTCTTTGTCTGTATCAACGAAAACCAACAATGGAATATTTGCAGGACGTTGGGATCCGTGTTTCTCGATCATACACAACAATCCAATTCAGCCTGCCTCCACATTTTCGCGCCTGAACCTCATCGCCATTTTTCCTTCTCCACTGTAAATTCTCGATTCCGATTCGCTATTCACCGATATCCTCCTTTTGCCAATTTATTTCTCCCTCATTGCCGTATTTCTATCGGCTTAATTGAATCTCTTGTTGCGTTTCTCTCTATTTGCTCCAACAACGACCAACGTTCGAAGTTATTTATTATTTATTTATGTTTTTTCATTCTTGGCGAGTGGTGTTGATATAATTGTTTTGTTACTCTCTTCGTTCTGTATGCATTGCGATCTTGATTGTAGCCACATAGGTTTTTCTGTTAATTTGCATGAAAATGTTGGATTAATTGTGATAATATGGAAATTTCCGTTAAGGTTTTGATTTAGTTGCTTATTAATTAACGCGCGTTTGTTTTGTTTCCATATTTAGGATTGCATTTAATTTCACAGAATGGAGGTTTAAAGTTGCAGGGAACGTGTTGTTGTTGTTGTTGCTGCTGCTCTTCTTCTTACAATTGTTGGTGTTGTGGTGCGGTAGAGGTATTTGGAATTTAAGGATTGAGCGGGAGCGAGAGAAATGGCTGCCAGGAGTGAACACCAAACGGTTCCTCTTTCGGTGCTCCTTAAGCGTGAATTGGCTCATGAGAAAATTGAGAATCCTGAGATTGTTCATGGTCAAGCTTGCCAAAGCAAGAAAGGGGAGGATTTAACACTGGTTAAAACAGAATGCCAAAGGATGGTGGGGGATGGGGTCTCTACATATTCAGTTTTTGGGGTATGTTTCTGACGGCTTTCCTTTCCAGATTGAATGAAATGTTTATTATATAGGATTTGAGGGTTGAAACTTGTCAGTAGATTTTAATGTGATATGTATTTTACGTTATCATTCTATGGACGGGGCATTATGAACGAGAGAGTCGTAAAAATTTCAGGCTTATGGACTGTGATTTCTTTTCGTAAATTTACTTAGAATCCAATCTGTTGTTTTTATTCTTATATTTGATCTACTTGAGTTCATGGCTAAATCAGACTGCGGAAAGACTTTAGCAAGTTACATATTATTGATTTTATTGCTATGTTGATGTGAATAGACTAATACATTTTCTAGGTGTTTTTGCCTCAGTTTTCTTTTTATTTTCAAGATTTGTTTTTGTGCAGTGATTTTAGTTTGATGACAGAAGGACTATAGCTACCCTCTGAACGCTTATAATTCTTTGAACTATCATTTATTTATTGTTATTGTTCTATTTTTTAGTTTTCCGTGGTTTCATTTTCTGATTTAGAGGTTTTACAGATGTTTGATGGACACAATGGATCTGCCGCTGCTATTTATACTAAGGAGAATCTTCTAAATAACGTTTTAAGCGCAATTCCTCCGGATCTTAACAGAGACGAGTGGATAGCAGCATTGCCCAGGGCTTTAGTTGCTGGCTTTGTAAAAACTGATAAAGATTTTCAAGAGAAAGGTATAAATTGTTAAATTCCTTTTAGTGTTTGTTTGGTCCTTTGTTAACTATTTGTTTAGGAGGGAATTCATGTACATCAACTTGAATATCAATTGTACTATCACTAAAAATATTTATACATATTTCTAACTTTTCTTTTTATCCTACATTTAAAGTTAAAATGTTAAACAATGATAAAGAAAAGCTTTGCAGATATGTACCGTGAACATGCTGACCTTATTTTGAAACCTTAGTATAAATTTCGTATTTCTAACCTTTATAAGAAGGTTTGCTATTGCTACTGGCTCTGTTTGAAACAAAGTTATCATAATCTAGCCCATGATAGGTGCAATTTGTGCAGTTTCATACTTTCTTGATTAAAGTTAGTTAAGTGTGTAGTTACCTTTCTAAAAAATATTTACATAATTCCCCATTTTGGAATTTATTTTAATGATTTTTGCTTAGTTTCAGCTTGAGATTCTAGAATTTAACATACTGGATTCATTTACTGCTTTTGTAACATATTTCCTAAGGGTTTTTTCACCTAGCTCTTGTTGGGGTGGGGGGTTTAATATTAGATTCTTGATAAAGAATATCAATTACTAATAAAAGTTATTAATATGATGAGGTCCTGAGCTTGACTGATGATAGTATTTATTTGTTTTTGCTATTTTTTGTTTTTTCAGGACAAAAATCTGGAACAACTGTCACCTTTGTGATTATAGAAGGTTGGGTTGTAACAGTGGCATCAGTTGGCGATTCCCGTTGTGTACTTGAATCTTCTGATGGTGAGATTTATTACTTGTCTGCAGATCACAGGCTAGACACGAATGAAGAGGAGTACGTTGTTAATTGAATGTCTTTTCCTTTTCAACAACGATTTGGAATTTCTGTTATAACACAGACTTACCCTTCTTTTACTTACATCAGAAGGGTGCGAATCACCTCTAGCGGTGGTGAAGTTGGTCGGCTAAATACAGGGGGAGGTGCAGAGGTACATTCCCTTTTAATCATGAGCCCTTTTAACTTAAGTGGTATTTACTTCGTAACAAGCTTCAACTACACTTCCTATGGCCACAAAATAAGATAGAGAACGGCGTGTTTTTTATGTGATTCCTTATAATACTTTTATTTTTGGTACCTATACTTTGCCCAATTACACTACATACACAGAGATTAAGAAGTAAACTAGACGAATCACATCATGGAGAACTGAGAGGCGAGGGTACTTTTGTTGATAACATTAGGTGATAAGACCATATCAACATAAAAGCATAGTGCACTTTGCATTTCATTAGAACTTTTACAATTAAAGGACACTGTTGTTTAGATTTTGTACTATACAGACCATATTTGTTGTCTACCAATATTCTTTGTAAAAAATGTTTGTCATACCAATATGCCTGACTAGATTAACTTATATTTTAGGTTGGTCCTTTGAGATGTTGGCCCGGTGGCTTGTGTCTCTCGCGATCTATTGGAGATATGGATGTTGGTGAATTTATTGTCCCTGTACCGCATGTAAAGCAAGTGAAGGTTAGTCACCACTCTACGTCACTTAAAGCCGTTTCTTTTGTTGATTAGTAACTTTTCTCTTGCACACTTTTTGCTTTACATAGTTCCTTTATCTTCCTCTGTTTGATTCTACACGGATTTTCACATCTCTTCTAAGCAAGTATTTCTGCCATCTGCATGATGGTTCAGGATATTGTGTGGATCAAATTATTAGATTCATTTGTTGTGAATTTATCTTTTGTGTCCATGTAATCCATTAGTCTCTCTTTTTTTAAATGAAGAATTTAATTTCTTCCTTTTTCTCTCCCATTTTTTTTTAATCTTTATTTAGTTGCCCACTGCTGGAGGCCGGCTTGTTATCTGCAGTGATGGTGTTTGGGATTCTCTACCTGCAGAAGTAGCCCTTGATTGTTGTCGTGGCATGTCACCTGATGCCGCAGCACCGCATATTGTTAAAGTGAGATTAATGTACAAATTTTGAATCATTTTGTTTCCTGGGGCTGTTTTCATGTTTGGTGTAATAGTAATCATCTGGACTCAAACATCATAAGATACATTGTTTGCAGATTTAGATTTTCTTAGCTTCTCTTGATAACTGTTATATGGTGCCAGTAGTTATGTTTTTGTGCCGTTTGTACCCTCTCTCTATCTTTAGGAAGCTGTACAAGCAAAGGGACTTAGAGATGATACAACCTGCATCGTTGTTGATATATTACATCTGGAGAAGCCATCTGTTTCTGCACAAACAAGGAGGCCGGTAAAAGGAATGCTCAAGTCCATGTTTCGTAAAAAGTCTTCTGAATCATCTTCTTGTCACGACAAAGAGTACGCTGAGCCAGATGTTGTGGAGGAATTGTATGAAGAAGGATCTGCCATGCTTTCTGAGAGGTCTACTTTTGTAACAACTCGTCTAAGTTTAACCACTTGCTCTCTAGTTTTTTCTCCTGACAGTAAAATGTTCGTCTAAATCGCAGGTTCGATACTAAATATCCAGTCTGCAACATGTTTAAGTTGTTTATGTGTGCAGTATGCCAAGTAGAGATAAAACCTGGAGAGGGCATTTCAATACATGAGGGTGCATCCAATTCTACAAAATTTCGTCCCTGGGACGGACCTTTCCTGTGCTCAAGTTGCCAAGAGAAGAAAGAAGCCATGGAAGGGAAAAGATCATTAGGTGTTTTGATAACCCTTCGTTGTTGGCCATCTTCCTTTGATAGATGTGTCCATAATATAACCCGATATTTTTTATTCTGATTTCAGGTAGACTTAGCAGTGGAAGTGACGACTGAACTCTCATGTATATTTGCATTTTGAGAGTGATAAAAATTGTGAATATGATGGCAAGGTCAAACATCCAAGCAACAAAGATTCCCTTCTATTAGCACAGGGGCTTTATGGATATAATTTGGAATTCCAAATGAAAATGCATATGAAAACCAATTGCATCCCCTTAGAAGATTCTTGACTTGGAAGTATGAAATAGCAACAACCAAGTGTTGTGAAGGGTTGTGTTAAATGTGGCAGTCACACCAAGCTGTCCGAGGTAATGCATTCTTTTTTATATCGTTTTTTTGGGATCCTTTCATTTGTATACGGGTCTATTGGAATCACTATTGACCTTTAATGAAAGTAGCCTTTGTTATTGTAATGTAATATAGGAAGTTTAATTAGAATTCATGGAATCAATTTACTGTAGGCTAGATGTGTGTTTAAGCCTATTGAATGATTTGTTCCTTCATCATTCTATTGACATTTCCTTTTGCCATACCAACATTAGGTCTTTTGTAACAGATTGTTAGCTAGAAGTATCCCTTACCTTCTTCAATCCCCCTACCCCTCTCCTAAAGTCTCCCAAAAAAAAGAGGGAACAAAAACACATTAGTACATTACACATTTACACCCCACCCAACTTTTTTTTTCTTTTTCTATTAGATGTATGAGCATCATTGCACGCATTTGAACACCCTATCCTTGAAAAATGTTTAACCGTTTCCCCAAAATAGATGCTATCATGTTTTTACTACTATTGTGTCTTTTACGACAATTCTTTTTCGGAGCATTAGACCCAAAAATAAGAGCAATTTGTTTACTATTATGCTCTAGTTTGTTTAAAATCTTACACATTTTCTTAGTTTTAAAAATATACTATCACATTTTTTTTACATTGCGTTGTCCATTTACTCATTTTAAGTTTTAAAACTACTACACTTATACACATAAGAGAAAGACAATTGTAAATGTAAAAAAGAAAGAAAGATGTAAGCATAATTTGAAATTTATTTAAGAAATACCATTGTAATTTACCCAATTATTAAGCAAAAGCTATGATCCAACAAGTAACTATACATACCTATATTGATTTTAAAGGTCTACATGATAAAGACTCACGAGTTTGAACATGATCATTCAGAAAGGCAACTAAAACACACCATCTATGAAGAATAGTGACTCCTAGCTATTGAGTTTTGCTATCTGTCAAAAAGACAATTATTTAGAAAAGCAATTGAGAATTTGATATTGATCTAAGAATCAATTTAACCTGTTAATTGTTATTGATTTGCAATAAGTCCAATGAATGAAGAAATGATAATTTCTTGATGATTTCTGACAATCAATCTTTCCACTGATTAGTCCCTGTAATTTTATCAATTTTTTTTAATTTAGTCCTTATAGTTTGAAACGTTTTAACAAAGATTTCAACTTTATCAATTATATCATTCAAAATTAACACAAGTGAGTATTAAGATATTTTTAAAAGTGAGTATTAAGATATTTTTTTTTCATGATTTAATGTTTATATTGATTTTTTATTTTATTTAAATATATTATATTTTTTCACTCACAAATTGAAAATATTTAAGGTTGCTAGTCCAAAAAAATCCCTAAATTATATTTGTTTTTGTTTGGATGAAATCTTAAAGTTAAATTTTCGTTCAAAACAATACTACAATAAAAAATTCTAAAATCTAAGACTAAACAATACAAAATAGTATTAAGAAAAGTGTGAATATAAAACCAAGAAAACCAAATAATAATTTAAAAAATGTGAAGAAAATCACCATTGAATTAATATAAGCAAATGAAGGAATGGTTTTCCATTTTAAAGTATTTAGGTTGAAGACATGAGGGTAAAGGACTATTATATTTGTCTTATGTTTCCATTTTTCTCACTCTTTAAATTTTTTAAATGACATAATATTTTGGCAAGAAGCAAATAATGGCCCCATGATTAAGATGCTCACCTAAAACCATTCATAATTTTTTTTTATATGTTTGCTTCAAGTGTGTCTAAGTCCACAATGCACACCTAAGTCGTCTTCTTCTTCTTCTTTCCTTTTCTTTTCTGCATTTTCATTTTTCATTATCTTTCTGTGTCCTTCCCAGTCAATGTAGGGCCATAGACACACGAGCACACACAAATTTCACCCTCATTCACATGCCCACTTTTTCATAAACTACACCCTTCATTAACAAAAAGCAAAACTACTAACAAAATTCAATATAATAATAATAAATTAAAGTTTTTAATATTAGTGTTGATGAACTAAGTAATCTTTATCCTATAAAAAAAAGTTACATTGTTCTAAAATTATCAGTTATTCTCCAAATATCTAAGAAGTCTAAAATTTTGACTATGGATAAAAATCAATTTCATATGAAAATACATAAAAGGAACAACTATGGTTCAAGAAAGTGTTTAGCGGGTTTGAAGAGAGTAGTTTTTTCGGATTTAGTTTGGTAATATTAGGAACAACTTTGTTTTGCTATTTGTTTCAATAAGATGTTATTTTGTTTTCTAGAAGACTCGCGTATTGAAATTAACATTTAGAGACTTGCACTTGTCATACTAGTCACTGTGAAATCCATACAACCATATGCATAATCATCTCAATATCTCATAATCTCATATGACAGGTAAATCCATTTGATCTGCTCTGATAAGTTCTTTCAACCTTCAAACTCAGCTAAATGAACCTACTTCAACTCTCATTAATTGAATAATTTCATCTATGTGATCCCATTATATCAGTAAAGTCATAATTGTCTTATTCACAAGATAGTTAAAACATCCCTTTAGTGCTCTTTGTTTATTATTTTTATTTTTTACCAAAAAAACATAAAAAAATATATTTAACCTTTTAAATATCAATTCAATCATTTGTCTAAATAAATAATAATTTAGACTATTAACACCACTTTAAATCTAACTAGTAAAATTAATCTATAGTTTAAAACATTATTCCATTGGGATAAATATGTATGGCTAGTAATTGATAAACTGAATTTCAAAGTTTTTAGGTGGCATTGAGGATATAAAAAAAAGTGTGAAACTCAATGTGTTCACGTGGTGATGATCTCATTCTCGTTAGCAACAAATTACTTTCACTCTTCATATGATTGTACTACACTAATTATGGGGTCAACGTGTGTCTCTGCTTTTTACATTTCCAAGAACATCAATAGTAATCCACTATTGGGATATTATTTGCTCATTCTATGTAACTACACTGAAAAAAATGTAAGTAACAAGAGGTTATTTTAAGTGGTATAGTGCAAAAGTGAGAGATGAAAATGAAAGAAAATGAAAGGAATAGAATATTGAATAGCAAAGGAATAGGGTGATTCACTAGTTGACATAAAATGAAGATTAGAATTTGGAGAGTTGTATATGTTTGGTTACTCCTTTTTTGACTCTTTGTTAGGCTCTTGCTTTCTAAACACCAAACACCTTTGAGTGCACGTGGGGAACTCAATCACAAGGACCAAACTATACCACACACATAACCAATAAATATATATTTATTAAAATTATTTTTTTTATAAAAAATTTCATATTAAACATCATTATAAACCTACAAGAAAAAAATAAATATAAATCAATTTTAAAGACAAAAATAATTAGTTACTATAATAACTAAATTATAGATATTTTAAAAATAAAAAAATTGGTTTCTATATTAATTTCTATTATTATTAAATGGTTTCTAAATTAGTATTTAATTAGCGACCAATGTTTTTTTATCAAATTTAGAATTTAAATAATAGAAACTAATTTAGAAACTAAAATTATTTTTAGTCTTTAAAATGTGTCTAATTTAGTTACTATAGCAACTAATTATTTTAGTTTCTAAAATTAATTTTTATTTTATGATTTTTTTTAGTGAAAACTTAACATCTAAACTAGACTAACATCTCAAATAATAACAATTATTTGTTATTATATAAAAAATTATTATTAAAAAAAATACTAAAAAAAATGGAGAATTAAATCAAAACTCATATTTAACAAAAACGATATGTATATGATTTATACCTATTAATAAAGGAATAAAGAACCCTTAGAGAAAATTATATGAAAATCTATTATATCATTAAAAATATTTTAATAAAGTCTATTAGAATAAAGTGAAAGTTTTTAATCCAAAATAAATTAATAATCCCAAGCTTAAAAAAAAATATTCAAATGGATTCATGAAGATGAAGATAATGGAGTGATTTAGATCCTTAATCACTTATAATGTTTTTTTTATCCATTATAATTATTTTTGGTCCTATCTCTATCTCTCCACAAGAGTCCAAAAATAAATTTGCTATTTTCAAAGATTCCTTTTGAAGTAGTCGGTGCTATTTTCAAACTCTTGGTGTAAACGGACATCAAACTTTCTTTTTCAGGAGACTCAAACAATTATCTACAATACTTTAAAACCTTATGTGTTCATCCATACCAATGACTATAATAGGATCTTATTAGTTCTTTTTTATTTAGCTTTTTTACAACTAAAAACATACATTGTTAATTACAATATCTTATAAAACCATTAATTAGTAGTAGTGTCAAATGAGTTTACTTGATAGAGTTGGGTTTGAAACAAATCTTTTCACGTGGTTTGTTTTAGTGGGTTAGAAAATTTTCGAACTGATAAAGATAAAAAATAATTAGTTTTATATTTATTAAGTTAGATAATATTTTATAAATTAAATAACTATTGATATTATAAGTAATTTTTAAATTGGGATCTAAGTGACGCGTTATTATTCTAATATTGTCTGCTTTGAAGTTTTTGAGTTTCATTACAGTTTTGTCTTTATTAAGCATCTGGATGGATTAAGAGAGTAAAATGTATTAAAACTGTCTTTGACCTCAATTCTTAAGTGACGTGAGACTATATTTACCTTTAACCTCGACTGTTAAGTGGTGTGAGACTATATTAGTCGTATCAAAATACAACTTATTATAAATTGAATCGATCAACCTATTTATTATAAATAAATAGTTAAAAAATGTTATTGAGTCAATAAAGGAGGTTCTAAATTTATTTATACAGAAGTAGGTTACTTTACTGATCAGTCCACATTCAATTTAGCTCAAATTTATTTAACTTGTTAGTTAGTTAAGTAAGTTAAATTCATTTTAATCTGTATTAAGTATTTTTTTCCAGCTTAAAATGACGTACAAGTGTGAACTTATTTTAACACCTATAAAATATTATTGTAACATAGATATAGCATTTTTATTAAAAAGGATTAGGGAAGAGTAAGTTGAAATACTATATATTATTTTAATTTTTTTTTTATCTTATTAATTACAAAAGTTGATTAAACTTAAGAAACATTATTTTCAAAAAATTTATCATTAAAGTAAGTGATGTGCTGCTGCTATTGTAGAGTAAATCGAGTCAATTAAAAGTCACTCAAAATTAAATTAAATATTCATTTTAATAATTTTAATATTTGAGTGAATTTTTATACAGAATGAATAAATCTGTGATGTTGTAAGACCATACAATTAAATTAAATGCATGTGGATAAATAATGAAAAGAAATATTAAACATTTATTAATTATAGTTAATTGTTTACCCTATTTTTCTTCTTTGTGTTTGTTTTATAATATGTGATGATGGAGTGTTAAGCACAGAATGTTACAGGTGTGGAACTTATAATAAGCCAAAAAAGTTTCTCCTTTTCTTTCTTTTGATGGTTTATTTTTTATTTATTTTTTAAATATTACAATTTGACAACTAGACATCAAGTAAGAGTTTAATGGGAAGAAAATTTTAATAAATAAATTGTGATAGAAATTTGATAAAGTGGAAAATGTGTGATGTGAAATGAAGGTGGCCAATCCCACCCCATCATGTTCTGCTGCTAAATTTGGCTGTTTGTGACCTTATTTCCCAAACCCTTTCTATGCACACCACTCATCACTCATTCCATTCTTCCCACACCACACTCCAACACACAACAATATAATCACAATTCTAACTAATACCAAATTTTGTAGCACAAAACAAAATAATGACACTGATCCATCAACTCAACTAGGATTTTCAAGCCAAACTAAGATTTAAATCACTATTAAGAAAGATATTTGTATTTGATGTTGAGTGTAATTGTAAAAACTTTTCACAGGAGAGTGTCTTCAAGATCTATCCTTATTTTTCCTTTCTTGATTTTTTTTCTCCGTACATTCTTTCTCTCGATCATTTGTGTTTCTAAAAATATCTCTAAGTCTCTCTATAAAGTGTTGTATTTGTAAGAATCCTTCCAAACTTAAATCAGTATTTTGTAAAAAAACTAAACTACAGAACTAACTACTTTATCTATTTATACTACTCATTAATGGATCTATTCAACCTGTCACTTCATATTAAAACTTATATTTATCCTTTATTATTGATTTTTTATTTTATAATTTTGTCCCTAACTCATATATGTTTTTTTTTTTACGTAAGATTTCTACTAATATCTTTTGGTACTTTTTTTCTTTCAACTTCTCAACCTCTCAACTTTTTGACACGACTTTTCGACATGATCAGGATCAACAAAACCTTTAAAAAATACGTTGTATCTTGGAAGTATATGATCAATGTTGATAAGTTTTCTTATCTTTTGTATATGGGTTGGGACACTTCTAAGAGTGTAACTTTTTATTCATTAGATTCTTTACTGATTAAAAGAAGAAAAAAAAAGGTGTGGAGAAAAAATTACTCAAAAGACGTATGGTATGTAAGAACTCTGAGAATCAGTTTTACAAAACACAGGTAAATATCTGCTGTAAGAACTGTGAGAATTAGGATAGCATAGATGGTTAGTTTTTGTCAAAAGAAAGTTACTCAAAAGACCAAATGCAGTTTGACGAAGAGTCCCTCTCTTTCTTTTCCTCCTTTTTGATTCCTTTATACCCTTCTAAAGGTTTATTTGACACTCACACAAAAAGAAGATTACAAAGCATTTTTCAATTCTCTTGCCACCAAAAAGAAAAGACTAAACACCAAGAATTTTAGATATTGCATCAAATCTTGCTATGGAGACTCATCGGCACCAAAAGAACACAGAAAACTATGTGCCAAAGCAACAAATTGAAGCAGCACCACCACCCCAATTATCATGGCAACAAGAAAACAGAGAAGACCAAACTTCATCATCACCTCAATCTTCAACACCCTCTTCCCCTTCTCAAGAGTTCTCCTTCACAATCTCCCTCCACCACCACACATTCCCTGAAGATAACTCCAAAGCTCAACCATCTTCTATTGCACTTGATTTATCTCCTGCTGATGACATTTTCTTCCATGGTCACTTGCTCCCTCTACACCTCCCTTCATCACCCCGCTCTTCAACCAATTCCATGGACAGCTTCACCCTCCCCATCAGAGACTTATTACAAGATGAAAACCACCCCATTAAGGATAGTGGCAGCAACAGCACCACCTCAGACAGCAACAGCAGCAGCAAAAGAGACCAACACAACAACAGCAACAACATAGGAAAAAAGGTACAAGGTAAGTCCAAATTTAACTTTTCATTGTTTGGATTAGCCAAGGGGCAAAAAGGGTGCCAAGATAGTAAGGAGGATAAAGTGAAGCACAAGAAGAAGGCAAGGTTTGATGTGATCCATGCAATGAAAAAGTACTTGAAAATGGTTCATCCTAAGATGCTTTTCAAAGGACAAAGAGAGAAGATTAGAAGTGGACAGTGTTATTCTTATTCAGGAAATGTCACTCCGAGAAATTACAAACAGGGTTGGAGAGGACAATATTCAGCACCAGCATCAATGAGGACTTCTCCAACAAATAGTGGCCTCTTGATTGCAACCACACCTCTTCCTTCTTCTGCTAGGGACAGTACCATGGAAGAGTTGCAAGCAGCCATTCAAGCTGCAATTGCTCACTGCAAAAATTCAATTGCAAAAGAAGAGAAACTCAAATGCTGATTTTTGTGGTGTCTTGTTCAAACACAATCTGTTCCAGACATGTCAGACACAGAAACTTCTCTCAACATGAACTCGTAATCTATGTAATACAGACACTGAGATGAAAATTGATACTGATACGAGTTGAATAGAGAATTTTTGTTTCCTTAAGAGTGTTATTTCCTAAATTTTGATGTGATATTTGAATAATGATGCATATAAAATAATGTACCATAAAAAAACCTGAAATTATTCGATTAAGTTCTAGAATCTTGATCAACTTGTATTATATTATAGTATGTAGTGTATATATGTATGGATTTTTGGAAGCTTCAGGCATTGTCAGGTTCTGTTCCCAGTTAGATGAATGATAGAATAATTGATATGTATCCAGAAAACAAGGGTTGATAAGAGAGAGATATCCACACGAAACTATTTGTTATTTTGTTAAGAAAATGGTACTGATTCTCTCTGTGTGTGGCTATTTTGACATGAATGTGCACCACCCTAGAAGGCTGAGAAATGTAAGATTTTATCTTATTAAGGGCCAATATTTTCTCTTAGATTGTCCTTCTGTTCTTTTTCTTTCATTTTCCTTTGCGTTGGTATTTTGTTTTCTTTCAAAATCATATCCTATTGAGACGTGTTTGGACCAGATATACCTGATTGATTCAATTTCCTTGCCAAATAATCTGTTCTACCCTGTCACAATCATGTCAAGAAAAGTTATATGAATTTTTTCTGATATATATGCTGAAAGGGTGTGAACCAACTGGTTCCTGATATACCTAACAGTGACCAAAGCTAAGTCCACACACCAACCAATTTTTTTGCCTATAAACATAAGGAATATCATGATTGTGTGATTATAGTTTCAAACACAAACTAATTACAACACCTAATAATATTGGTTGGCACTCATAGTATGATATATCTTATTATTAGGACACAAGGAAGGAGAGAGAAACAACACATGTGAAAAGAGAAAGGGGTGTTCCATGGTGTTTGGATTCTTTGTTAAGAACTTGAAAGAGAGTTTCCTACTTCTTGATCCAAAGAGTCAAAACTAAACCTAACTCGTTGAATCTAAACAACCTTTTAACTCATTCAATTCATAGGATTGTGATTTAAGACAAGTTGGATTATTATTTTAGTGGGAGAATGCTAATTGTAGTAAATTTTTAGTAATTTTTTTAATGAAGATAACACTATTAAAAGAAAATAATCAAATGGTCAAAATAATTATTTTTTATTAATAATAGAAACTATTTTATATATTAATAATTTTTTAGTTAATATAGTGATTAATTATTTTTTTATCTCTAAATTTGATTAATATTTAATAAATTTCTTGTAGTGTAAATTATAATTATGTATTCTAGGTTCCTAGCATAATAAATTGATACAAAAAGAGTGGTGAATTTCTGAAAGAACCCGAAAATATAACAATTAATTGTTTTGTAAATAAGTAATTCAAAATTAATATAATTGTTTTTAGAGATTTTGTTTTATTCCAAAATAGCATTTGTAATGTTTTCTAGCGTTAACATTTTCAAAAGTGTAACATTAAACATGGGTATTTTAGTGAACAAATATACCAATTACTATTTGATATGAAATATTCAAGTTTATCTAAAAGAGGTTCATCAATATATTTAAATATTTTTATAACATTTTCCTTTATGTAGATAAAGAATGTTGAACTTTTTGATTGTTTTTCATGATGCACCTTGTTGTGTATTATATATATTTTTTGTCTTGTTTGTGATTGATTTTCTCCAACATTGAACCAAATCTTAACTTTGGTTGAGTTGATTCAACTATCAATAAAATTAAAAAAAGGTTCAATAATCTTAGTTATAGACCCCACCCATAATGGTATTGAAAAAGAACTAGAAAGTGGGGGATATATTTTAATCAAAATAATTATTAGTGAAATTAAAGGAAAGACATGATTGAAGAGGGATGGGATAGGTGAAGAACAATTAAGGGAAGTTAATAGAGAACCAAGCAATGATGATACCATATATATATATATATATAAATGTTGACATTTGAAATGTGTGTAACTTTCATGATAGAGAAATGGTGGTGAAAGTCACAAAGATCATACTAATCATAAAGAATGAACATAATGATGAAGTCTATATATAGATGTGAGTAGGGATAATCACAAAGTCATTTCCTTTTTAAACAGGGTGAACTTAACAAAAAGCCCAATTGAAATAAAAGCCCATTTAAAGCAGGTGCATGTGTCATCTTGGTCAAGAGAAAGGTCACCAAGACAACAACCAAACCCTTCAATGGTTCATCACCAAAACATTTTATCAACACTTCTTGCATTATTAATATGTGAATTCTTTATTTACACGTTTCTATAAATATTTTTATATTTTAAAAAAATATGATAATTAATTAAAATAAAATTATTACATTAATTTTTTGTAGTCTCTAACATTTGGAGTGAAAACTCCATTCTTAGTCTCTTCAATTAAAAAATATTTTAATCTCTCAATTTTTTTTAAAAAAATTAAGCAAATATTTTAGATATTCTCAATGCATCGTAATATTCACTTGGAATGGTGGTGACTTCCAATTCTTAATTGTTCTCTCAAACTGTTAATCCTTTCCACAGTTTGTTTCGTTTGGTCAGCACCTTTAACTAATGTCAATGACTACTATTCTACCAATTATATATATATATATATATATATATATATATAAAATGAAAATGACTTGTGTAGATAAAACCTTTGCTTTGTCCTTTTTCTTATATTCTTATAAGGACTTTAATTCCCTTAATAATGTAAATATTGTATAAGCTAATCATCATGCTTTTGAAATCACAACCCTCCATATTAACGGCACACAATTATAAAAAAGTATATTTATCAAGATTATTATTAATAATATGTTGTTAGAGAAAATCGAACACAAATTTTATGAGTAGATAAATTAACCATTATACTAAATAATCTCAATGATTATATTATAATTTTGTTTATTATTGTTATTATTATTATTAATATTATTAAAATAATTATGATAAGTAATATTATTATTAGGATTATGATTATTATTGTTAAGTAGTAGTTTGAGATTGGAAGATTGAGATTAAAACATTCTGGATGTTAATCTGGATGCGTTTGAGAGTCCAAATTGTCCTTTTTGAGAGTTGTAGTCTATTGGATAATTTTGTTATCCGTAAGGATTTGTTTTTGAGATAGTATTAAAGGTGGACATTTGAGCTTTCTTTTTCTTCATGTAGCCTTTGTGCACAAAAGGTACATATCACTAATGCCTTCTTTGTCAATGGTCTTCTTCCCTCTTCGATGTCCATTCATGGTGGTTGTTATCATTTTTCTCTGACCTTTTACACCTCTTCGACCTCAATTTGGGATGAGGCTTTATTACAAATTTCGATCATAGACTCAAACTTATTTTGATGGAGTGATTTACAAATTGTGACTCCTCATTTGGTTCATGAATCCGCATTGAGATATCATAAAAGTGATTCAAGTAGTTCTTCAACAACTCGTTTTCCTTAAAAAAGGTCAGAAATAATGGGGAAACTTTAGTTTGCTAGCCGCAAACAGTTCCACAAACATTTGAGAGAAATTTTTGAAAGAGGTAATTGCCATCGAGAATCCCATTGAACAATTGCAAGACAATTCTTGTGAAGGTACCCACGAACATTTTGTATTGAACTACGTCTAAGCCCCTAAGATCAACATCTGAGCTAGGAAAGTTTTGAGGTAGCTCACAGGGTCTCCCGATCTAGAGAATGGTATGATCTAGGATACCAAGTAGTATGGTGGTACTAACTCATTCATGATTGCCTGGGAGAAAGGATGTGAGTTTGCTTGAGCTTGGATCAAATATGGGTCGACTTGTCCCTAATGAGTCATTTGTCTGCACATGACTTGTTGCAATTTCTCATTAGTTTTATGTAGCCCTTCATGTGCTCTCAAAGCCTCCTCCATTAAATGGCATGCAACTCTACTTCTTTGTGTTATCAGTTTTGTTTTGTTTGAGCCTCCTCTACTCTTCTTCTAGTCTTGTGTCTTATCCTGTTGCAACTCCCACATGGTATCTAGGATTTGTTGTAGGGTTGGAGCATGACGATCTTCTTTGATTGAATAATTCCTCTTTGATTTCTCATGATTTTGTATAGTGTTGTCCCGTGAAGGTAGGAAATTTTGTACCTAACCCCATGATGGGTTTGAGCCCTACGGTAGACGCCAATTTGTGTTGGTTGAAAGTAGTGACTTTAAGTTAATAAGTTCAAGTGTCTTTCTCAACCTGAAACATGTCATATTTATAGGATTTTTTTCTTCTTAGTGTTTGTTAGATAAATTTAAGTACAGTAAAAATGATTCAAAAGATAAGGGATGTAGAATACCAAAATTTGAGTTCAAAAAATACAAGAAATTTTTTCAAGCTTCTAAAATTCAGACAACAAAATCGTTATTCTCACTAATCTCTTTAGAATTGCCAAAAATAACATCTCATAACCAACACACTAATCATCTAAAGAACTATCATTATTGACAAACTTATTACGGAAAGGACTATCATTATCCACAAATTGTGTGACTTATTTTAAATATAATTGAAGTAGGTTGCTGGTTTGGTAAACATATATGAATATAATACTATTGAAGTTTTCCATTTAAGGTTCACTTCAAGATAGTGATTATTTGTGTATATTGTTCATTACATTGAATACTTGTTTACTCAACTTATGAAACATGGTGAATTATAAAATGGACAATGGTTGAATTAGAAGGCATCGGAAAAGTAGTATGTAACCCTTCTCTTATAATTGTACTTTTTTTATAAACCTATATAATTTTTTTATTAAGCTATATTATAATTGTACTTTTTATGTTTTAGTAATTATTTCTCATTGTAATAATAATTATATCAAATTTTTTAATTATATTAATTATTTTTACTATCATAAAAGTTGTACCACTTGATATCGGACAAACTATGTCACTCGACCTCGATGATCGACCGACCGCATTAATATACATTAAAGACACTCAATAAATGACAACAATGACAATTATGAAAATTCCCTATGAATCATGATCATCTTCCACATACCGGTGACATTCCCGAGAAATCAGCTAACACTAATTTAGTGAAAAATATTATTTATTAAAGATATTCTTCAAATATATCAATATACCACCCTATAAATATATACCAATATACCATCCTATAAATATATACCAATATATCACCATATAAATCAAGGATCATGCTAGAAATCAGTTAACACTGAAGTCTGATAGATTCAATCCATCACACCAAATGCCTGTGACTAAACATATAAATAAACCCTCTGCAGAGATGTAAGATATACTTTAATCAGTTTTCATTATACACCCTTTACACAGAGTACTCACTTGATTGTCGGAATACCTTTTTCATGTCAATTTGACCGCACACCAACAATTAAAGAAGAAAACTTGAAGAGAAAAATGGTAAAATAACCAACCCATTAACAATTTTACAACCAGTTTCAAATATTATATATATTTATTTTGTTCATACAAGTACAAAAATGTTCACTTATACACATCACAACACCTGAATTTCAAATTAGTTTATAAAAAAGTGAATAAGAGTTTTAATCAAAGAAAGGAATATAAAAAGGAATATAAAGATCATAAAATAAAACCTACAATGAAATTAATTTTAATTTTAAATATAACAATTTGATATAAATAAATATCAGCAATAATATTTGTATATATACATATAAAAAATGTGGAATGTAAACCTATTTAAACCACATACTAAACGAACAAAATAAAAAAAAATAATTCATCCAATTTTTTGATATGATAAAAAAAAATTTAGAATTTAATTTGATAAACGTTTGCTTTTGAATGATTACACTAATTATGATTAATGTATTGTTCATTTAGTATTGAGTGTTTGGAATGAGCGAAAGGTGGTGGTAGCAACACACATTCCCTGCAAATTCTGAATTTCCTTTGCGTTGCTATCACCTCCATTTTCAGAACTTTCAGCTTTCAATTCAAACACTCAATCAATTACTGCTATTTTTTTCATTGATTTAATGCGATTGGATTAGGATTATTAGATCTCCAGAATATTCTCAAAATCTCGGTACATTCCCCACTTTCCAACCGAATATTCTTCCGTTTGCATTTGGCGGTACCTTTTTATTTAAGTTTTCTAAGTCGGTGTCCTACACAACACAACATCATGTGTATTGTTTGTTTGACGTACGAGGTTAACCAGATCTCTAATTAACATTTATCTCCTTCTGCAAATATTGCTACACTTTTTGTCTGAATTTACAAAACAATACATACTTATATGGGTTGGGGAGAGAATCACCAAAAGATTGTGTAACAATTGGATCAACTTTTGTATGTGAGTTTTGCCATCTTAAATTTTCATACTCAGCAAAAGCAAGATCAGTGTTCTTATTGGGTTTCAGCAAGATTGTTTTTTTTTGAAGGATAGTGGTGGTTTCATATAAAATATTAGCATGCAAGCAGTGGGAAGGCTTGGCGGCTACATCAGCCGTGGCGTGTTCACTGTTTCAGGGCCGTTTCTTCCTTTTGGTGGGGCAGTGGACATTGTTGTGGTTCAGCAGAAAGATGGGAGCTTCAAATCCTCTCCTTGGTATGTTAGGTTTGGGAAATTCCACATGGGTTTGAAGGAAAAGGTGAAGGTTCATGTCAGTGTCAATGGTGTGGAGCCTGATTTCCATTTGTGTTTGAACCTTAAGGGGGAAGTTGTTTTCCGCCATGGAGACACACAAGACGAACAAGAAGGGGAATCAATAGTTGAGGGTGAAAGTGAAAGTGACAGTGATGGTATCATACCACAGGGTGGTTGTAGGCATTTCAAGTCCAGAAGTTGGAACTTTGATTCAGTGGACAAGTCAAATGAAGAGGCTAAGGTTGTTGGTAGAACTAGGTCTCGCCGCTCCCGAATTCTTGGGCTTGTGTCGAGGTCTTTGAGAGGGGAGGGTGAAGATGGTGATGTGAATTTCGTGGAGCGTGCTGAGATTGCAGCCAACTTGTTGGAGCTGAAGTGGTCCACCAATCTCAGTTTTGATCATCAACTACCTCGTACAGACAGGAAAAAGACAGAGGGTGAGGCCTTGTGCAATGGTTTACCTTTACCACCGTGTAAAATGAAGGAGGAGTCTTGTTCTTGCAGTGATCAAGAAGGTACCAGACCAAAGCATGTGTCCAATAAGATGTGCCCTGCAAGTGCAGGGTGTGGAGAAGTTCGTGTCATTGCTGAGGAGGTCTTGCAAGCTGCAACTCTAGTTCCACCTGAGGTAAATCATGTTCTTCTAGGTGAACTTGTTAGAGCTTTATTTTAGAACTCAATTTGAATTTTGAACCTAATAGTACTATAATATGTCAATCATAGTAGCTGTTGTCAAAAGTATCCATCACTGCAAATTTCATCTTCGAGATTTTTTGTCTTCAACATGGCAAGATAAGAGATTTCTTTCCCATTGATTAGTGATATGACCTACATAGTAGTATATAAGTGGAGTTAGCTTTTAGAGTTGAGTTTGACTCAAACCAAATTCTAGATTTATATATCAACATCAATCAAAGCTTCTTTGGATAAGCTTCTCATAAAAGACAATAAAGCGAACCAATTTTCTTTCATAAATTACATCAACTTATACACCTCATTTTTTTAAAAGCCTCCTCATTGGCTTCTTCATATGCACTTGTCTGGTTTCATAGTTGAAAATCTCTTATAACTTAGCGGCTAATTTTAAGTTTAAGTAAAACAGGCAGAAGGAGTGAAGAGTGCATTTCGTTTTGGTCGACACTGATATGCTTTAGTTCTTGTTTAGGTTAAACAAAGTGTGGAAGTTACTAAGGATTTTGACATTGAGAGAACACAAATGGAGGCCTCTGTGTTACAATCTCAGCAAATAGAATGTTCCCATAATTGTATGTGTGCTGTCAGGGATGTTGGAGACACACCAAAGTTTCGAAAATCTCATACTGTTAATATTGGTCGAAGAGATTGTTCGATTAAGAATGTTAGAGAAAATACTCCAACGTCTGAACAACTTGAGTCCTTGAATCTGAAGGAAGGAAGGAACACAATAACCTTCAGTTTCTCTACAGCTATGGGGAAGCAGGAGGTTAGTAATCAATAACATAGAAGAATTTTATTTCAAGTACAAGAGGCTTACTTCACCTTTTACTTTGTTTCTTCTATTGAAATCTCTCTTTTATTGTTATTTATTTTCTATTTTAAAATACTTTTTTGACTATCAGGTTGATGCTCAAATATATTTGTGGAAATGGAATACTCGTATAGTGATATCAGATGTAGACGGGACAATTACAAAGTGAGGATATATCTTATTGAAAAGGAAACAGTTTCCCAAATACATATTGTACTGTGACAGAATTATGGTTAACATTTATTCTTATAATAGTTTATTGCCTTTTCATTGCCATTTTCATATAGCAAATAAATCATATTTGGTATCTACCAAAAAATGCTCTTCTGCAATTTTGCTAAATCAATGACTCAACTTTAATCAACTGTGTCTTTCCTATACCAACAACAATAAGTCAGAACTATAATCTATTTCGAAAGAGCTTCCTGACATGTTTTCTTAAATCAATGAGAAAACACAGCACCAAACTCTTTCTTCTTATGAGTCAGCAAAGTAAACTTCTATCAAATTTTTGGTGCTGAACAAGATGCTCTGAGGATCCTGTTTCTTTTGAACAAAGCACGAAACATTTATGTGTCCTGTTATCACTTGAGCACTAGACTCAGGGTCTCTGTTTCACTGAAATGCATGTTTAGTTTATAGTACCAATGGGATACCAAGATCAAGGAAATGTGTTTGTTCAGTTGTTTGCTGCTGTGTTCAAGGGTCTTAAAAATATTATTCCACTTTTTTTCTTATTTGGTTGCCATTTTGTATCACGTTCTCTCCTCTATGACATTGTAAGGATTGGTATGTTCATATACAAGCATGAATACATTAAATTCGGTCATGTTATACTATCATGATGCTTTTTGAGAATTAGATTTGGTTGTAAACATAATTTACCAATCTGGTAAACATAATTTACCAAATACTTTAATGTTAGTATTAGTATTTATGACGTGTTATTATGGAAATTTCGTGGTTGCAGTAACAGCTTGGTTAAATTTTAGCTGAGTTGATATTATATGACATGTTGTTTTGCACGTTTAAGTGAGATTGATTTTGTTAGAATTCAAATTGCATAATGACAGTAAGTAAGAAAGCAAGGCAAGCATTTTTAACATCCAAATATATGCATCTGCCTTTTAGTGTCTTGTCTTTCTTGTCTCTTGTTTTTGTCTCGATTTTAATTATTTTCCATGGTGTGACAATGTTAAATTCCTTCTTTTATTTTACACTGACAGGTCAGATGTTCTAGGACAATTCATGCCATTAGTAGGAATCGACTGGTCACAAACAGGCGTTGCTCATTTATTCTCAGATATCAAGGTTTGTCTGTCTTGTCTGTGTTTAGGTGTTTTGAGATTACTACAACATGAAAATCCATCGATCCTATATATCAATGTCACTGTTGGGTGTTGAATCTTCTCTAGTCTAATACAAGTTCTACAGGAAAATGGCTACCAACTACTTTTTCTCAGTGCTCGTGCAATATCTCAGGCCTATCACACCAGACAATTTCTATACAACCTTAAGCAGGTGATGCACAAAGTTTCAAATCAATCTTGAATGTCAAGGATGGATAAAACAAGACCATGAAATAAAGAAAGCAGTTTACATCCTCATATTCCTTTTGTTATGATGCAGGATGGGAAAGTTTTACCAGATGGCCCTGTTGTCATATCCCCTGATGGACTTTTTCCTTCTCTATATCGAGAAGGTAACTAGTCTGCACATCTTTCTTTTCTTTTCTGTTTCTTCTTAGTGTTCCTCTTCTCACTTGTAGGAGTATGACCTTTTTCTCTTTTTAGTCCCTTAGGTTTTGAAAATCCTCTTTTATCCATTTTAATCCCTTTTTACTTTATTGTTTAATCTCGTTTTATTTAGGGACTGACCAACAAATTTAGTAAAATCTCGGGCATGATAATGTCAACTCGAACATCTTGTGAACTAATAAGAGGTTTAAACACACTTGTTTTGTTGGGAGTTATCTTAGGTGATTTATTAGCTTTTGTTTTAATATGTTGTCAAGGCTTTGAGTGTAGAATAGAACACCTCGATCATGATGCCTTTATAATATTGGGTCTATGACACATTTCTTCTCTTTTTTCCAGTTATCCGGAGGGCTCCTCATGAGTTTAAAATTGCATGTTTAGAGGTTAGGTTCCCACTATACTAAAATTGGCAAAAAAAATGTTTTTTCTGTATAGTCATGTTATTTAAGATAAGTGAAAATTTAATGCATGCAGGACATTAAGGCACTTTTTCCTCCAGATTGCAATCCATTCTATGCTGGTTTTGGCAATAGGGATACTGATGCAGTCAGCTACCTTAAGGTTGGAATCCCAAAAGGAAAAGTATTCATCATTAATCCAAGGGTACGCATTGTATTATACTAAAACTTCCTGAGTTGTTCATACTTTGCAAAACTTCCATTCTCATGTCTTAAGTTTTCAGGGAGAGATTGTTGTAAATAGTCGTTGCTTTGACACACAATCATACACCTCTCTGCATGCTCTTGTGAATGGAATGTTCCCCCCTACAAACTCATCTGAACAGGTTTAACTCTGAAGGGATTTTCTTTATTTTTTTTCCCTACAAACTCCTTTTGGGTCTTTCCAAAATTTAGTAGCAAGTTTGATGATATAAGGATTTGTTCTTGATGTACATTATTTGTTGGCCTTGTTCTTGCTGAATATTGGTTGCAGGAGGATTTTAATTCATGGAATTACTGGAAATTACCTGAGACTCCTTCTGCTATGTGAAAGGGTCTTTTGGCATTTATCTTGTTCTGCTGCAGATGGATGCAGGACTGCTTGATGTGCTGCTCCAAGAATTATATAGGTAAAAATTTAAGCATGTTTGGACTTAAGTAGAATTTTTAATTTGAGCATCTTTCCCATAGTTATTATCTTGAGTTCTTCCTTTTATTAATCAGATTTCTGAAGTTGTTTAGGGAGATTTCTTTAAGCTTATCTACACTAATTTGCTTGATATTTCTGTTTGGATTGCTTTGTGACTATTGTTAAATATGAATGCACAAATTTAGAACTTAGGCCTTAAGATGATTCAAGTCTCAGTATCAGTATGCACTATGCTTTAATTTGATATTAATATTGCTAGTATAAGTGATGTGTATTAGCTAAGCCTGATGAGATAAGCATCATTCTGTGGAATTAGATGGACAGAGGATTTATGACAGCACAGAATACAATTTTCTGCTTCAGAATTACAACTTCGGCTCAAAGCTGGAACATCAGCAGATATCATTGTTTTCTTCGCTGTACGGTGGTTTTTTGTAGTGGTTATTTATTTATCTGATTCAATTGTCATGGACATGGCAGCAATAATCCTATAATGAAAATCACATCAATTTAACATTGTCATCTTCTCATCATCAATGAGCAGCTTCACCTTGTATGTATGTAATCTTAAAGGGTTCTGTCTTCAGATTCATTTTCTCAACTTCTGAACAAATGAACACATGCTCATGCAAAAGTTCAGAAAAGGAACCAAGTTGTATGCTATTAAGCATTAATGAGAATATCTTTTTGTTCTGAAAATCAAACAATAATTTTATCATTGATGGTAAAGTATATAAGAATCAACTAAGTTGTATGCTATTATGCATTAATGACAGTATCCTTTTGTTCTGAAAATCAAACAATAATTTGAGTATTGATGGGTAAGTAAGTATATAAGAATCAACTAATCATACAAATTGATCTGAGATTCGAGATGGTGGCCCCAAGACCAAGATCCATTTATGCCTCTTATTTTATCAGCAGCACCACAAAGTCCATGAAACTAGAGAACTACAATAGCTAAAACAACTATAGACTTCTATATATATATATATATATGATATGATATGATATGATATGATATGAATAATGTTATACATCATGATTTATTACCCATCTTCAACCTTATCTGTGTAGGCATCAGGGTATATTATATAAAAGCACAAACACAAACTATAGTATATGATTAACACATATTGATTATTTGATGAAATAATGATGGATCATTATTTTCCAAAGCCACAAGAATAAAGATACTCAAGGAGAGTGTCGATTTCGTGGCCGCTAATCTGACCGTCGTTGTTGGCATCAGCTTTTGCAAAAGCTCGAAAGGATCTCCAACCAGGGAAGAAGGCACCCAAGTCTTTGAGGGCTTGCTTCAGTTCATCCTTGTTGAAACTGTCATTTTTGTCTCTGTCTGCATTTTTCAATGCTACCATTATTTTCTGCAAAGTGAAACTCTCAGAAATGGTCTTCTCTTGTATACCTGACACCACTATTGTCTTCCCTGGTGTACTTGGGATTATTCTCACAGGCCTTCTGCTTTCATACACAAACTGTGACATTCTTTTTCTTCTTCTCAAAAGAGTGGTAGGGAAGGGATGAATAGCTATGGTCTCTCTCAAACATATATATATATATATATATATATATATATATATATGTATATATATATATGTATGTATGCATAACTTTCAAATATTAAAATGCATTGGCTAGTTTGTGAGAAGTTCTATACCCACACGCTATGTGTATATTAGTATTTTTCATATAGTAAGAAAAATTCTATGAATTTTCAAAAAGTTCTATGATTTTTTTATAAAAAATTGGAGGAAATGATTTAGTGTGTGTGAATTTTATGAAATTTCATCAAATATTTCTAGAAAATACAAAATGAAGAATTCTAATAGTGATATATTTACTCTCAACAATATTAATATTATATATATATATATACACAATAAATTTTAATAAATTGA